>NW_021604608.1:20145874-20215312 GCF_004785775.1 Grammomys surdaster
AAAAAAAAAAAAAAAAAATCTGTTTTATTACTTAAGGTTGTTTTGTTTGGTTCTCGTTTTATTTTTTATTTTTGTTTGAGACAGGATCTTTCTATGTAGGCCTAGCTGCCCCCAAACTATATAGACTGGCTTCTAATTCATAGCACCCCCTTGTGCCTCTGACCCCTAAGATTTACTTCCATACCCAATCATCATGCCTGGTGTATTTTTCTTTCTTTCTTTTTTTTTTTTCTTTTTTGGTTTTTCGAGACAGGGTTTCTCTGTATAGCCCTGGCTGTCCTAGAACTCACTCTGTAGACCAGGCTGGCCTCGAACTCAGAAATCCGCCTGCCTCTGCCTCCCAAGGGCTGGGATTAAAGGCGTGTGCCACCACTGCCTGGCTTATTTTTCTTTTCTTTTGACCTGTGAAATGCTTTTTTAGACGACTGAGCCAGAAGCTGAAGAAATAACTCAGCTGGTACATTGCCAGCTGTGTGAGTGTGCGAACCTGAGTGTGGGTCCCCAGCATCCACATAAAGACCCAGGGACAGCAGTGCAGGCACTAGGAAAATGGATTCAGGAAAGCCCCTGCAGTCGTTATGCCAGCTAGTCTCACTCAATCAGGTTCAATGGGAGACCCTGTCTCAAAACATAAGGTGAGGCTTGTTGGAATAAGACTTCTGACATCCAACTCTGGCCTCCATATGCATGCATAAAGACATACACACACACACACACCTGACACAGATCACAGAGAAACATAGACACACAGATACCATTTGTGTGTCCAAGTGTCTAACCCACACACAGAGGATGGGACGAGAGCTTCCCACAAGCTAAGCACATGTTCTACCACTGAGCTACACCCCCACCCCCAAGGAAGATAGCTATTCTTGTGACAATTTAACAGGCTGGCATTTCCTTGTCAGGTATAAGCACTCTGTCCCCATTTCAGTTGCACAATGTGGAGTATTCATTGCGCACTTGCACACACGCCCACATCCTACTGGTACACATAGTTAACTCTTGCTCACCCGTGCAAGGATCACCCATCCTTTCTGGAAACAGGTTGTCCTCTACCCATACTCAGGGAGTATGACCAAAACTGGCTGTGAGACAAACGGAGGCTCAGTTAGGAAGCTACAGCTGCCAGGGACACCTACCACCTAGACATTCACCATACCTAGTACCATGTTAATGCTGTGACTTCACATCCATAAAACTATACACATACAGCAACTCCAGCGACAAACATTGGCAGCTGGGGAGACTGGATGGGTCCTGTTTTCTTGATTGAAGTGCCCAACTATAGTTTTAAATAACACATACATTTTCAAAATAGGAAAGCAAAGGACCACTACATTCTCAATACACACAGGGTTTGGGGGGGGGAACTTTGTCTTCTAATGACAAACACCTAGTCTTGATGACCTTCAACAAAGGATTGCACATCTGAAATCTAAAACCACTCAAAGACCCACTAGAGACAGCCCCTTATCTCCTACCTGTATATTTACCTAATATTGTTTCATGAATGTATTAGTCACATAGGCTTAAAACAAAGTCATTTTTATACAATCTAAGTTCCTATAACGGGCAAATGTGGTGGAAGGAGTTGTGCCTTGTAGCAGTCAGTTCTTTGGTTGTATCCTGGACTCATTCAAAGCAGTGTCTGTGGCAGCACGCTGGGGACATTCAAATTGTAGAAGAGAGGGAAGGGAAGACAGGTGTAGGATCCGGAGGCTGACACAGGAGCTTCATGCAGATCTGGGCTACAGAGTGAGGCTCGGTCTCAACAATCAAAACAAAGAAAAATCACCACCGGATGAGAACAAGGAGAAGTGCAGACAGACAGACAGACAGACAGACAGAGACAAGCAGACAGACAGACAGACAGACAGAAGGACGGACAGAAAAGCAGAAAGGCAAATGGGAGACAGGCCAACCCGAATTTTCCATAGTGGCCAGCTAGCCTGCAGTTGATTGATCTCAGGGTGAGCTGGTCTATCCCACACTACTGGCACACGCAGAAATCACCTGTTTCTCGGCCACTCATTCTCCAGGGATTTTGCTTTTCTGCTCTCAGTGGAAAATTCCACTCACTCCCCTCCCCATTTTTTCGAGTATAAAGAAAGATCTGCAGGTTCATAATCTCAGCTTTGCAAGGAGCTAAGGGAGAACTGTAAGTTCTAGGCAGGCCTGGAAAATCCACTAAGACTCCCATTTCAAACAAAAGGAGAACAAGCTGAGGGTATGTTTCAGTGGTAGAGGGCTTGTCTGGCATAAGCAAGGCACTGGGCTTTTTATTCTGAACTCAAGGGAATCCAAGGGGCAGTTGTCTCCTGCCTTCCCCTCCACCTCTCTTATATATAGATGCTAACAGAACACAGAAGCGACTATCAGAGGAACAGAACCAATAAGAAGTCAGGCTCACACCATTTCTGGGGATTCAGGGTCACACAGAAGGTGGCAGGGTTCCATTTCTTCCCGAATCTCTCAGTCCGGGGTATTTCCATTAACTTGAGGTGACATCTGAACAATACTCTCATTTCCACACCAATTCTGCAGTGGGGTCCTCCCCACCCCCAACCCCACCCCCAGACCCCTTTCCTTGGAATCCAAGTCATGTATACATCCTAGTTATTCTCTGAAGCCATTAGTTTCAGTAAGTAGTTGTTTTGACTAACACACACCTCATATGATATTAAACCAGGAAATCCGTATCATCATAAGACAGAGTCTGCTCCTAAGTCTTAAGTTCTTAATCAGGTCAGAAATTGAAGGGCTCCATCCAATATAACCTTTACCTTGGACTCTTTCTGACAAGCCCTTCAAGCTGTGTTTAATGTTTCTATTGTCGATTCATAAAAGGCCACCATGTGCATTCTCCACTCATGCAAAAAAAAGAAAAAAATTATCTTTAAAGTCCTGTGAACCACATTTTGGGGTAAGTTTTTGGGTTTTGCCCATTATTACTATATCCTATCATAGAAATATGAGTGTAGGTCCAAATTAAAGAAAGCTCCTTGTGCTCACCAAAATCCAAATATTAACTCTTGGGCAATCCAGAAAAGTCAGAAGAAGAAGAAGACTTGATTAGAGCTGTCTCAAACAATGCAGATGTTTTCTGGCGGCAGTCAGAGCTCAATTATCTGGGCCATGAATTACTGTTAATCCCAAACTTAAGAGTCTAAGGCTGGGGAATTGGGCTAGCAGCAGCTGAGGGAGGAGACGGACAGAAATTGGAGGCTAACCTCAGCTACATGATGAGAACTTGTTTCAAAAGAAAAAAACAAAAAACAAAACAAAAAAACACAATAAAAGGATCATTCTAAGGCTAGAGGGAGTGGGGCTCAGTGGTAGAGCGGCTCGCCTCGGTCTATAGGACCCCGGGTTGGATCCCCAGCACTGCAGGTGAGGAGCATAGATCCTGGGTAATCATGTAAGAACAATTTCACTTACACTAACCTTTTTAAAAAAAATCAATACTTAAAATAGATTGCACTGGCCGGGCGGTGGTGGCGCACACCTTTAATCCCAGCACTTGGGAGGCAGAGGCAGGTGGATTTCTGAGTTCGAGGCCAGCCTGGTCTACAGAGTGAGTTCCAGGACAGCCAGGGCTACACAGAGAAACCCTGTCTCGAAAAACCAAAAAAAATAAAAATAAAAATAGATTGTACTAATAAATGAAAGATGTTCTTATCATACGAGGAAATGAAAGAAGTCTCTTAATTTGTTTTGTTTTGTTTTGTTTTGGGAATACCAGGTAGCCCAGACTGGAACTCAGTACTAAGTCCTAAGTACTCAAGTAAAAATACTAAGCCCAGAGAACGGAAATCCAAAACACATATTGTTTCCTTGATTTTTTTTTTTTAACTCACAATATCACCAACTGCTTTAGCAACAAAGCAGAACTCTGCATCCTGAGCAAAGAGACAAACTGATAAATAGTCAAGTTTTAAGAACTAAAGAGCCCAGCGTGGTTGTACATGCCTGTAATCCTAGGAGGGTGAGGCAGGAGAACCAGAAGTTGCAAGCCAGCATAGGCTAGAATGTGAGAGCGCATCTCAAAAAGTCAGTCTGTCTTAAAATGACAGCATGCTGGAGAGATGGCTCAGCCATCCCACTGTGTATCAACTTTCAGGACTCACAAAACGGTGAAAGGAGAGAATTAACTCCACAAAGTTGTCATCTGATGCCTATATCATCTCACACGCACACACATCCGTACACACACACACACACACACACACACACACACAGAGAAACAATAACTAATTCTTTTAAAGAGGGTTCCAGAGAGATGGCTAAGGAGTTAAGAGAAGATCAGGACCCAAGTTCATTTCTCAGCCCCCACAAAGACCTGGACACCACTGCTTGTAACTTCAGCTCAAGAGAATCTGACTCATTCCTCTGGACTCCTTGGGTACCTGCACTCTTGTGCATATGCACACACAAACACAGCAAAAACAAAAAAACAACACAAGCTGAAGAGAAGGGTCAGTGGCTAAGAACTCTTCTGTTCATCCAAAGTGCAGGACATACAAACACACAAACAAATCACACACACATACATCACAAATACATATCACACACACATATCACACACATACACACACACATATCACACACACATATACACATATCACACACACATACATCACAAACACATATCACACACACACATATAACACACATACACACATTATACACACACACCAAATAAAAATAATGAAAGTCTTGGGGCTGGGGAAACTGCTCAGTGGTTAAGAGCACTGGCTGCTCTTCCAGAGAACCTGGGCTCAATTCCCTGCACCCATATGGGGGTTCATAACCTTCTGTAATTCCAGTTCCAGGGGTTTCAACTCCTTCTTCTGGCCTTGAAGGCACCAGACACACATGTGGTGCACAGACACTCAGGCAAAAACTCATGCACATTAAAAAAAAAAACTTTTTGGGAGGCAGAGGCAGGCAGATTTCTAAGTTCGAGGCCAGCCTGGTCTTCCGAGTGAGTTCCAGGACAGCCAGGGCTACACAGAGAAACCCTGTCTTGAAAAACAAACAAACAGACAAACAAAAAAACCTTTTTAATTAAAAAAAAAATTGTCTTATACAGGTGGGTGGTGGTGTCAGACGCCTATAGTCCCAGCACTCAGGAAGCAGAGGCAGGCCTGGTCTACACAGTGAGTTCCAGGACAGAGAGCCAGGGCTACCCAGAGAAACCTTGATTCAAAAAACCAAAATAATAATAATGATAATAATAATAATTATGTCTTTAAATGACAATAGAGATTGTTATAAAATAATGTTGCTTAATTTTGAATCCTAGACAGTTCTGAAAAGGCAATAATGGACAGAAGAGTCTGTTTAAGAATTTGGATTTCAAAAAACAAAAAACACTTGCTAGCACTTACACAATGTAAGTCCAGCTATTCAGAAAACTACAGCAGGAGGTTCACAGGTTTTAGTCCAGCGTAGACAATGTAAAGGAAGCCTATCTCAATAAATATATGACATTAAGAGATCTGGGAATGTAGTGGCAAAGCACTCGCCTAGCACGCTAGACTCCCAGTGTTCAACAGATGACAACACTCTCCTTTGTGGCACTGGAGCTTGTTTGAACAAACACTGAAGAAACAGTGCATCCTATCTAGTCAGATAAAGGTGGACGGGAGGCTTTGCTCTGCCAGCATGTCTTCACTTGAAGTTAATCATGAAGCTGGCACAAATGAAACTTTTGATTCTCCATTCTCCCCGGATGTAGCCCCCTGCAAAGTCAGAGGCCTCCAGCATCTCCATCAGAACAAGGGGAAGGTCAAGGCGGACTTTTGCCATTTAGCTGTAGCTTCTGCAATTCTCAAACACTTCTGACCTAATAACCACCCTTTGAGGATCAAAATTTCCACCTCTCCAGGTCATCCCACCCTTTGCATTCCTTAGTCTGACCCCACAGTCTCTTATTTACTAGTCATCCATCTGTCTGTCTGTCTATCTATCTATCTATCTATCTATCATCTATCTATCCATCCATCCATGTATCTATCTATCTATCTTGTTTGTTTGTTTGTTTGTTCTGACAATCTCAGTATGCAGATTGGCTGGCCTGGAAATTGCTTTGTAGACCAGGCTGGCCTTGAACTAGGATTGCTCCCCCTACCCCTACCTTTTGAGTGCTGGGATTAAAAGTATGAGCCACCTAGTCCTGCTTTCCAGCTGTCCGGGACTCTCCAATCCTCTGCTTTGTCCTCTTGTAGAATAAAAGGCATGAACCACCATGCCTGACCTAAGCCTGCATTTTTATTAATTAATTAATTAATTAATTAATTAATTAATCCAAGGACAACTTAGAGGATTGCTTTCTCCTTCCACCACCGTGAGGGAAGGCTAGAACTCAGGTCCTCCGATTTGGCCACCTCACCAGCCTGAAGAACAGTTTTACTCTGTAATCCTCCTAAGGAAACTGCTGAGTGAGTCACTAACATACTCACGGGAGGGGAGAAAAGCTCGACTTTTAGCTCACATAAGTAATGAGGAAAACAAAAGCAAATCAAAAAATGGTTTGTAAGTACCTAGGGGGTATCTTTTCATCAATTTGATAAGGCTTAATAAGGAAGCCACATCCCTAAGTGCCTCAGGACAGTATTAGAGTGCCAGTCAACTTTTACCTAATTAAAACAGAGAGTCCTTCATCTAAAATTTTCCATTTCCATTCATTTTAACTGATTTCTTAGACACCCGGTGACTGCAGGCGTATCCGATGTTATATTTGGTAGACTTTACTCTTTTCTCCGGATTGAAGTCTCCGCTGAAAACAACTAAGCTTCCCCTTCAGAGGTAAATGTCTACAGGAAGGCCCCCCTCTGCTCTGGTTAACACTTAAGTGAGACGCCCCAGCCACCCAAAATTCCAAAATCTCAGGCTTATAATCCGCATCTAGTCACCTATGCCTCCAAGAGATCGATCATGTCTTTTCAAGGGGTGAAAAGAATCTTATCTCCCCTATGGAAAAAGACTCAAGTCTGAAGGAAACATGATGCGGCTGACCGTGTGATTATCTGCTCTTCCAAAAGCTGACGCTTTAAAAAAAAATCTTTTTATAAACCCTTTAACTTCCCACTAAAGAAGGAAGGCGGTCAAATGAGAGATAAATACTGAGGGGGGGAAGAAATAGAGAGAGAGAAAAATTTTTGTTTTGTTTTTAAAAAATCAGGACTCTATGGAAGGTTGGGAGCAGTAGTCAGAACTGCCAAAAGTTCATCTTACCTTCTGTAAGTACTTGGCGTCGCCCGCTTCAGAAATTAATACTATTCACAGCCCGGTAGCAATCTATAAGGCTAGGAAGTCACCTACAACATCTTCGCTGGCCGCCCTCTTTTAAATGGAAAACCAAATTAAAGAGTCTCCAAGCTACTTCCCACCGTGCGGCTTAAAGCCACAACAGATCGCTCTAGGCTTTAACTCTTCCTGGGCTCTGGGAATTCCAGTTTGTCACAATTATTTAACCTGAGCGACCTGCGGTAAGTAACTTCCCCCCGGCCCAGAGCCTGGCTTCTCCGGGTCCAGGCGCTCAGCTGCCGGCTGGGCTGGGTTGTACGAGCAGGCTGTGGGGGCGGCTGTGGCCCGGGCGGAGCGGAGCGGGGTCGGATCCCGAGGAGCGCGGCGGAGACGGGCTGCAATCCGTGCCTCTGCAATCCCGGCTCTTCCCGGTTCCCTCCCTCCGCCTCCTGCCCTCCCCCAGACGAGGCCATTCGCCTCACAGTAGCAAGGTTGTCTCGTATACTCCCTTCCCTTAAACTCACCAAACCAGATTTTTACTCCCAACACCGGCAACTTCCCGTAAATCTGCACTGAAATTTTATCCTGCTCGCTGAGCCTCCGCTGGCCGAAGGCCAGTGCAACATTCCTGTTGTTTTAGGAGCGCGGATACCTTAGTTGAAGGTTTTTTTTAAAAAAATCGTATCGAATTGGCCCCGATAGAAGGATTTAGGAACTTTGGCCGCTCAAAAAGTCACCTCCATTTCAGACATCCAGAAGGGACCCCAGAAGTGGCACCTGCCCCACCTGGGGACATCTAGGAGAATGGCTTCCGGCCGCCTGTGGCTGTTCAGGGTAAGCCACCCAGAGCCTGCACCGAGGACTAAGGACCCTGCGCCTGACTCCCGGGTGAGCAGTGCCACCGCCCCCCGGCCTTGCGGGGCAGGAAGGCGCTGGAGCAGGTAGGGCGGCAGCGAGCCCCGCCGCGGGCCTGCAGGAAGCCGGGACCTCCTGGGCTGTCCTTACCTGAGGCTGAGCATGGCTCGGAGAGCACAGGCAGACACGTCACGCGGCCAGAGCTCTGACCTTTGCCGGGGCCTTCACAGCAGGGCCTGGGGCCTGGGCGCCGCTCGTTCAAAGTGGCTCATTCTTAATGCGCTCTGACCTAGTGTTACAGCTGGTTTCTAGAAAGGGAACAAAAACACTGCATGGAGAAACTGCAGCCAAGCCCTCCTTTAACCTTGCCTCTGATCACTGGGGAACTGGCTCCAGGTCTGACCCCATCCCTACTCCCAGGAAACCCACCCTAGGGCCGCGGTCCCCGCCCCACCCCTCGGGTTACCTGTTTATACAAGAATTAAGGAGCCTCCCGCATTTCAATGGAGCGCTAAGCCTGTTTGCAGGCGGAATCAGCCAACAGGAATCGAATTCTGTGACTAAACAAACTAGAAGAGGAAGCGGGCACCACAAGGAACCTAAAGTTGTGATTTCGGGTTGCAATGTCATGCAACCGAGAAAAAAAACATACTGTTTCACAGTAGGCTACTTTAATTAAAAGAAGGACCCAAAACTATCCCCTCCCTCTAGTTAAATGGAAGCTGAAAAGAGTATCGGCATATAGCATTAGCCACCATTGTTAGTGATATTATTATTATTATGCATAATGTCCTTTTTTTCTGGTAGAAAACATGCAATGGAAGTTAGAAGGAGGCTCCAGACCCAAAGCTGAGCCCCACTATCTGTGAGCCTGTGAACAAGTTATTTAACCGCCAGCTCTGAGTTTCTGGAAGATTCTAAAGATGGGAGTTTTTGCATTCGCTGTGGACAGTTTCAAGGAGAAGGAAAAAACGAAGTCTTTGTCAAAGGGTGTGCCACTGATTTTCGTCTCGTGTAAAAGTTTCAAGGGACACGGAGAGAAGTTTGTCCTGGATTCCATGAAGTGTAAATCCAACGTCTGTGTCTCCTGCATAATTCTAATTCAGATTTAGGCACTTGACCTGCCCTGATACCCTTCGAGCTACTCCACAGGTTAAAGGTCAGATAACAATGAACCATGCAAGTTGAAAAATATGTACATTGCGGAGAAAAAAGGGGCGGGGGGGGTTGAAAACTCAGAAATATCATCAATACTAAGTAATAGTGGAGCATAAAGGGGAATTGGTGTCGGCCTTTTATGTTCCTTTTAATTTGACATAGAAATGAAGACATCCTAATCCCTTTATGTTGAGACCTTTCTTACTCAGGCTCTCTTTCACCCATTTCCTTAATCTGATCCTCAGGTCTGTCCCAAATCTGGAGGCGAAGACACTGTCCATACAGAGATTAGGTGAGCAGTCCAACTTTCCCGAGTGCTGACCTTCCGGGTCTAATCTAAAAGTCGAATCTTACCACTGTTAGTAAAAGTAATTCCTGAAACCAGCCAGGAATTCTAAAGTTCTCCATCCATTTGATCTTGGATCTTTTATCTTTCAGGCAGCAAAAATCAAGCCAGACCAGTTTAACCATGTTCTGGATTCGAAATCCAGTCCTCCTTGATAGGTGCACACTGAGAATCGCAGACTGTAGAAAACTCCCGGTCCCGCACCCTCCTAAGGGTTGATACAGTTAGGTAGCAACCAAGACTCCACAGCTGTAAACAGGCTTGGAAACCCAGTTTCCAAGAGACTTTCTGAGCTACAGGAGGCATAGCTCTGTCCTTCAAAATAGGTTTTTCCCCTGTAGGAAGCTCAGGCTAGCCTTGAGAAGCTGTCTTGTTAAAGTCAGCAAGAAAGTCAACAGGAGAGAAAGGGAGGGAAGGAGGGAGAGGAAGGGAGGGAAGATGAAAGAGGTGTAGCTCAGTGGTTGAGCACTTGACCTAAGATGAATACAAATGTGCAGAAGCCCATTGTGTAGAGCTAGCAGCACCTGGGAACTGAGCCCCTGAGAAAGGTCAGGCTCCAGGAAGCAAGTCTTCCTGAGTGCCTCTGAGTCTGTTCCTTTGCCTCAAATGCTCAGCTGCTGCCTGGACTTCGGTGCCCTTTTTTCCCTTCTAAGCATCGATACAATAAACGGGGAGTGCTACTGTTGCTCCTTTGTGTGACAGGGTTGCACTGTAGCCCAGGCTGTCATGGAATTGCTATCCTCCTGCTTGAGTTCCCAAGTGATGGGGTTGCACACAGGCACCGATACAGCTAGCTTCCAAGTGGGTATGATTTTGTGAGTTGGTTTTTTAGGATGCGTAAGTGGGGTGAGAAAGGGGTGAAGACAAGATTTCATATAGCCCAGGCTGGCCAAGCAAAACATGTATAATTATTTTCCCTACTTTCTACTCCTCTCCCTATGAGTATAGCCAAGACAATACAGATTTTTTAAAAAGAATTATTTATTTATATATATATGAGTATACAGCTGCTGTCTTCAGACACACCAGAAGAGAACATCAGATCCCATGTGGCTGCTGGGAATTGAACTCAGAACCGATGGTAGAGAAGTCTGGAAGAGCCTCTGAGCCATCTCTCCAGCCACAGATTTTTTTTTAAAAAAAGACTGTTTTGCCCTATGCTGCCCAGGCTGGTCTTGAACTTAAATGCTTAAGTCACCTTCCTCCTCCAGTGCAACCACACCTGGCTAAAATAAACTTTTAAAATGACAGATTGTGCCAGGTTGTGGCTTAGGACTTTAACCCCAGTACTTGGGAGGCAGAGGCAGGCAAATCTTTGTGAATTTGAGGCTAGCCTGGTCTACAGCACAAGTTCTAAGACAGCCAAGGCTATATACAAGGAAACTGCCTCAAGAAACAAAACAACAAAACAGAAGGGGGGCTATGGAACAATAAATACAAGCTTTTGTTATTTCTGCTGTGTGGATGACCTTCGCGCACACCAACTCTCGTTCCCAGTCATTTTATCCCTCGAGCCCCGTGACTTGGACTTTATGCCTCTGTCCCACTCTCCCTCTGAGGCAGTGTTCCAGAATTAGTACAAAGAACCTGAAGATTTGAATCTCAGTCTGGGGAGATGGTTCAGTGGCTAACACTTGTCCTACCAATGTGGGAACCTGAGTTAGATCACATGAACCCCATGCAGAACCGGTGCTTCTATGATGAGACAGGAGGCAGGAATAAAGACTCCCTGGAAGCTAATGGGCCTGCTAGCCTGCCACACACAGTGCCGAACAACAGAGAGATTCTGTCTCAAACAAGTTGGAAGGCAAGACCCAACACCCAGGGTTGTCTCTGACCTCCACACATGCTCAAGCCCACACATGCGCACACACACACACATGCTAAGTGACACACACATTCACTGAGAAATTTGATTTCAATTTAACCTCTGAGGTGAATGATACCACACAAACTACTTAGCTGCTCTGAGCTTCAGTTCAGGCAGATAACATCTACTCCTCTGGATTTTTAGGGGTTAAATGCAAGGTGAATTCTCAGCATGGTTCCTGACACTTAGAAAATACACAGGAAATACAATTTCCTGTGTATTGGTACCTGGAAAACACCTACCCCAAGGCTCTCAAAGAATTGTCTTTCCTATATACAAATCTTAGTTCAGTGCTGTGCCAAGACGTTCTCACTAAAAGAGGCAAGCCTCAGACCTTTGTAAAGAACCACAATACACTAAGAACTACTCACGAATGCGACATTTCCAAAGAAACATCAATTATCAATGCTGATCTCAACTGTATGGAGCAAGACAGGTAAGTCACAAATCATTTGCCTTACTCCAGACCTCAGATTCAGGAACTGAGGTCGTCAGCAATTTCTCCAAGTTTCTTTTTTCTTTTCTTTTCTTTTCTTTCTTTCTCTCTTTCTCTCTTTCTCTCTTTCTTTCTCTTTCTTTCTTTTCTTTCTTTCTTTCTTTCTTTTTTTTTTTTTTTTTTTTTTTTTTTTTTTTTTTCGAGACAGGGTTTCTTTGTGTAGCCCTGGCTGTCCTGGAACTCACTCTGTAGACCAGGCTGGCCTCGAACTCAGAAATCCGCCTGCCTCTGCCTCCCAAGTGCTGGGATTAAAGGCATGCGCCACCACTGCCCGGCTCCAAGTTTCTCATATGTGACAGAGGTAAAGTGTTTGTGGCGTCTCATTATTCTGTGCTACTGAAGCTATGGCTGCTTTTCCTGTTCCCAGTTAAGAAACAGATTAAAGAAGCTAAAAAAAAAAGATGGCCTTTGGCCAGGTGTGGTGGCCAATGCCTTTAATCCCAGCACTCCGGAGGCTGGGGCAGGAGAATATTTAGTAGTTCAAGACGGGCCTGGTCTACCTATACAGCAAACTCCAGCACAGCCAAAGCAACATAGTGAGTCCCATCTCTAGTGTATTAAAATTATCTACTTCTCCGAGCTTCATCTTACTGCTGATGGCAGTTCCCTAATCTGCTGATTATAAGGATTGAATAGCACCACACACTCTCTCACAGACACAGAAAGACAGGCTTTTTTTTTTTTTTCCTTCCCAGTAATCATTTTCCCCCTTACTACTGAGGATTGAAACCCAGGGCGCCCTAGACAAGGAAGGCCTCCGCCACAGAGCTCCGGACACAGGACCTTTTCAATACATGGCAGTTATTTCTCTTAAACCGTCCATGGGAGGTCTAAATGGACAGTTTGCAAAGAAATATGCACTGTGCCTGGAACACGCCATCAGCGCTCCCGTTTCTCTACAGAACAATGTTTTGCTATAATCATGGCGTAGTCATGACAAATGGCCGAGTTTATTGGTTGGGGTGGGGCAGGGATACCTGCTATTTATTTCTTGTCAGAGCTGACAGTGTCATCTCAGTAATTGTACTTTCTTCTTATCTCCTTCATTTCTTCTCATTTCAATCTGAACCAGAACAAGTATTGGTAGGTGAGATCAAGCCACCCACTGGAGTCCCAAACTCTATGGAGACTGGTGATACTTCCTTCATTACAAGTCCTTTAGCCGGGTGGTGGTGGCGCATGCCTTTAATCCCAGCACTTGGGAGGCAGAGGCAGGTGGATTTCTGAGTTCGAGGCCAGCCTGGTCTACAGAGTGAGTTCCAGGACAGACAGGGCTACACAGAGAAACCCTGTCTCGAAAAACCAAAAAAATAAAAAAATAAAGTCCTTCAAAAACTGACTCCAACGTCAGTTCAGAACATGCGACCAGAGTTAGCGAGGCCTCTCCTCTCCGTCATTTTAACAGCCTCCTGAGTTTTCTTATCTGAGGACCCTGCTCATAGAGGACTTAAAAAACAAAACACTTTTCATTTCCAACTTTAATATGACATCTCCACTGGATCTAATATGTGCAAATGCAAGACATGCTATCCCCCCGCCCCAGATTCTCTAATCCGAAGGATTAAACCCAGTTGCCAAACCGAGACCACAGTCACCACCCATGGGTGAGGAGGGCCATTCAGAAATCTATTAGACGGAGTTTGGCTTGGCAGTTACCATGCCACACTGTAGGAGGGCCTCTAACTGAATTTTAAAAATGTACTGAGTTCACAGAAAACAGAATTAAGTATAGCAGGGGTTCCCTCTGAACATTAATCTCAGAAGCCAAATCCTTCATTTTGC
The DNA here is from genome assembly GCF_004785775.1 of Grammomys surdaster. Taxonomy (NCBI): domain Eukaryota; kingdom Metazoa; phylum Chordata; class Mammalia; order Rodentia; family Muridae; genus Grammomys; species Grammomys surdaster. The sequence continues at coordinate 20,159,636 of NW_021604608.1, forward strand.
GAAAGGCCTTCAATACAGGAGTCCCTTGACCTTCGTCCCTCTTGCACAAATAGCTGTGCCAAAGACTGCCCTGCTGAGAGGGAGGCAGCGCTAATGTAAATTATAGGCCCTTAAAGGCCCACTCAGGGCCAAGAACTGGCTTTCTTGTGGCAGCAAATGCTATTAATTCCTTTGTATCTCTTTAAGACTTCTTCCCCCACACCAGATCTCTAGATTTCTGTTTATTTTATCATGGAAAACAGCTTCACACAAAGAACTCAATCAGCTGGCAAAACTTATCAGAAAAGACTGCCAACATGAAATTTGCTAATATTTATTAACAGCTTATTAGAGTGTTTGCCAGACAGTATCATGTGCTCCACATATATTAACTGTGTAAACCTTACGGCCATGGCATGAGATAGAGGTCACTGTCCTGTTCCTGCTATTGATGAAGAGACCAGCAGGCAGAACAGGTAGGTGACACAGCTAAGGACCCACTGCTAAAATGTGGCAGAGCCAGGCAGCCTGCCTTTGTGATCCTAATCATGACATCCCATGGCCTCTCACAGGATTTTTGGCTAGGACTGCGTCATTACGAATCTGTGTGACTGTCCTCCTGGCTATATCCAAATGGGCCCAAGAACTGTGTCTGAGCGAGGTGTGGCAGCACATACTTAAAATCCTAATTCTTACGAGGCTTGAACTGCCTCAGGTTCAAGGCTAGCCTAGGCTACATTGCAAGTTCAAGGCCAGGTGCATAGCAAGACCCTTGGAGGGGTGGAGAACGAAGGCAATGCCTAGCACTTAGTAGGCAGTGTGGATATACGTCTAAATATTAGGATCCCAAGTGTTCAGAAAAGTGTATCAGGAGAAGTGGAGTCTAGCTCAGCTCAACTCAGGCTTAGGATCATACGTGAGAATGGCTAAAGGGTAATTTCAAGGTCCTGAATGTAACCTAGGACAAATGGGTAACTAATAGTCCTGGTGTGAGTCCTTGGTTCAGTTTCTAACAACACAAACAAACAAACAAACAAACAAACAAACAGCTTCCAAAGTTTAAGGAGTGTGTTCTCAAAGGTTTTAATGTGTAGGAAATGGCCTTTTTACAGAAGAGAATTAACTGCAGCTATGGCCATAAAAGCCATATTAAAATGACATACTACAGGCATGCCTATAATACCAGCGTTCCCGCACTAAGGCAGGAATATTGGAAGTCTGTTTGAGGCCAGCCTTGTCTTTGAAACAGAGACTCTGTCTCAGAGTTCTAAAAACTGGAGCTACACAGATGGCTTGGTGGCAAAGAGTACTTGGTCCTCTTCCAGAGGAGCCAAGTTCAGTTCCCAGTGCCTACCTCACATGGCTCACATGTGTCTACAGCTTTAGGTCCAAAGGTTCCAAAGTTCTCTTCTGGCTTTAGTGAGCACCCATACATTTCTGCATACAACCATACATAGATATATACATATATAAATAATAAAATAAATTGCTTAAAAAAGAAACATTCAGCCAAGCGGTGGTGGCATATGCCTTTAATCCCAGCACTTGGGAGGCAGAGGCAGGCAGATTTCTGAGTTCGAGGCTAGCCTGGTCTACAGAGTGAGTTCCAGGACAGCCAGGGCTATACAGAGAAACCCTGTCTCGAAAAACCAAAAAAAAAAAAAAACATTCTTTTTAACTTCTTTATTTAGTGGGTATGTGCATGTGTTTGTGCGTACATAGAGATGTGGTGGACAATTTGTGGGAGTTAGTTCTCTCCTTTCTCTATGTGGGTCACAGGGATCTAACTTGGGTCATGGGGCTTAAGTACCTATGCCTTTACCCACTGAGCCTTTTCACCAGCTTGTGAGTGAACATTCTTATTGTTGCTTCTATTGTTTACCTGCTTGGAATACCTTTGGTTTGATTATCTATCCATCTCTCAGCAGGGTACACTCCGACCATCCATCACCAGGGTAGGTACAATAGCTAAGAACAACTGTACTAAGAACTAAGGTCTGCCAAGCACCACATTACATGCCTGTATTTCCAGCTCGGGAGGTAGAGGCAGGAAGATCCGGAGTTCAAGCCAGCCCAGGCTACCTGAGACCCTTCCCTCTGAAAGAAAACAATATAGAGGCAAAGGCCCAAACCTGAATCCTGTCCCAATCTCCTCATTGCTTCCCACCTTGTTAGGGAGGTCCGGAGTATGGTGTATGCAAGGCCCTGGGGACACTGACAGCTCAGAACTTCATCTTAGCGTTTGGGTTAGGTTTATGTACGTGACCTTAAATCCTTTGTTTTCTTTTGGCTTTGTGTTAAGGGGATTTTTGCTCTTGTTTTGAGATAGAGCCTCAGGTTGCCTACATTAGCTTCAGAGAATGGTGACTTTGAACCCTTGAGCTCTTAACCCTCCTGCCTCTACTTCTCTCAAGGGCTAAGATTACAAACGTACACTACCGTGACGGCTCCATCTATTCCTATGTGTCTGCTTCTATACATCATGCTAAAGATAAAAAAGAAAAATGAGTCTTTATTCTTCTATCAAGGAACTTATAAATACACCACAGGCACATGGCCGTACATTCTGGAGGCCGAGGAGAGCATGGGAGAATATAAGCATTCTAGGATTAAAGGCATACACCACTACCTCCAGGCTGACTCACACATTCAAAAACCTAATTTGGGGAGATAGAGGCAGAAGCAAGATGCTCAAAGGCTACCTAAGAGTTAGCCAGGTAGAAAAGAGGGAAAACGCCCTTCAGCTGAGCAAGTCACCAAGAAACCCCAGAGACACGGGGATGTGAGTGCAAGAAAGAGTTCCCTGTGGCTGGAGGATTACATTGGGAAGCTGATGGGTTGGTGGTCATAAGAAATCTTGTCTGTCACAAGGTAGAAATTCAGAATGGCTTAGTTTTAGGGTCTCAGTATTCTAGCCCAGGCTTGCCTCAAACCCATCATCCTTCCATCTCTGCCTCCCAGGTGGAGGAGGAGGAGAAAGAGAAGGAAGAAGAGAAAGAGGAGGAGGAAGAAGAGGAGGAGGAGAAGGAGGAGAAGGAGGAGGAGGAGGAGGAGGAGGAGGAGGAGGAGGAGAAGGAGAAGGGGAAGGGGAAGGGGAAGAGGAAGAGGAAGAGGAAGAGGAAGAGGAAGAAGAAGAAGAAGAAGAAGAAGAAAGTCCAGTCACGCTTGGTAGCACATACAGGTAATTGTAGCGCTTGGGAGGTGGAAGCTGGAGAATTAAGAGTTCAGAGAGTTCAAAGCAACCTTGCTGACACCGTGAGCAAACAAAATAAGACTCACTGTCCCTAAGACATGGAACAATCCACACATCTGTTCACTTGGTGTGTATTTATTATCTCCTAATTGTCAAGCACTGGGGATACCCAGAGAAGTAGAAGCAAGATCCACTCCTTCATATTCAAATATCTATCATATAAAGTAAGAAGATCATAGTGGTGGATACAAAAATGCCAGAAGGAATTCATTAATTCTGCCTGGGGGTGAAAGGGAAGTGACCTCAGAGGGGTAGTTTGTGCTTTTTGTTTTTTGACATGGGATCTATATATATAGCCCAACCTAGCCTCAAACTCTCAATTCTCCTGCCTCAGCTTTTTGGGTGCTGCAATTACAAGCCCATATCACCCTTCCCAGCTGAGTTGGAAACATGGAGACATTCCAGCTGGGGAAACTCATGAACAAGAAGTAGGCAGGGTGGAGGACGTGGATCCAGGGTGGATAACGATAAGCATCGTTATCTTCTGTGACAGAAAGTTGATGTGAGATGAGGTGGCAGGATTGGCAGCTGGAGGTGGGTTGGGACCAGACAACAGATTTGAAAGGAGAATGTTCCTTATTCTTACAAAAGAGTGACAGATTCTGAATATGAAGTAACATGATCAAAGGGGTGTGTCAAAAGAAAAATTCAAACTCAACTGTCGTGTGACAAAGTTTTTCCTGGGGAGATGCAACACACACACACACACACACACCTACTCATCCAAATAGGGAGCCCACAACAGACCAAAGTACGGATACCACCAAAGTCCAAGTCCAGACTTGGTGAACCAAAGAGTTTTATTGGGGTTACTTACAGGAGTATGACGGGTAAAGGGCTGCTTACAGGAACAGAAATGACTCAAAAACAGCTGCATCACCAAGATCCACCCCAGCACGGGTGACAACTCATAAAAGCCGGGAAATCTGGAGCACACTGCACAGGTTAGAGAGTGTACTTCTCAGGTGACTGTTCTGGACTTCTTCCAGGCAGCTCAGTTAGTTTCTGTTTTGTTCAGGCAGAGGCTCTGCTCTCAGAGTCTTGCAAGAGATGGATAAAAGGCCACAGAGCAGCAGTAATTCAAAAGATAGTAGAGGGGACAGGCTAGATAATCCAGCAGGCAGAGGTACACGCTTCCAAGACAGATGACTTGGGTTGCATCCCTGGAACCCATAGGAAGGAAGAGGAAAAAAAAGGACTTCCCCAACTTGTCCTTCATCCCCCATGCACACTATGGTACATGAGTTCAAAGACACACACAATTCACTGAAAAAAACATAATTAAAAAAAGAGGGATGGGGCTGAAGGAATGGCAGTCAAGAACACTTACTGCTCTTAAATAAGACCCAGGTTTGGTTCCCAGCACCTATACAACTCACAACTGCCTGTAACTCCAGTACCAGAGGATCCATGCCTCTTCTGACTTCCAAAGGTTCTTGAACACACACATGTGATGCACATGCATGCACTAAATCAGCCACACACATACACATACAAATCAAAAGTAAGAACCAGAGAAATGCTAGCGGTGAGAGCTATCATAAGTGATCTATTTCACTTCCCTTCCACATGTCTTGCCATACTGGGAGACTGGAAAGCAAAACTACATTTCCCAGAAGCCCCTGCAGTTAAAGTCCAGTCCATGGCTTCTGAGGAACTGATCCGTTTGTTGAAGGTTTGGAAGATAAAAGTGATAAAGAGCAGCCGGGCGGTGGTGCCGCACGCCTTTAATCCCAGCACTCGGGAGGCAGAGGCAGGTGGATTTCTGAGTTCGAGGCCAGCCTGCTCTACAGAGTGAGTTCCAGGACAGCCCGGGCTATACAGAGAAACCCTGTCTCGAAAAACCAAAAAAAAAAAAAAAAAAGTGATAAAGAAACCAGGTTTCTGGATTCTTTTGCTACTTCATCCAGTAAGTATAGTCACAAATACACAAAATAACTGGGAATGTAGGCAAATGCCTTTATTTCCAGTGTTCTGGAGGCAGAAGCCTATGGGTCTTTGTGAGTTGAAGCCCAGCCTGGTCAATGTAGAGCATTCTAGGCCAGCCATGGCTACAGAGTGAGACCCTGTCTTAAAAAAACAAAACAAGGGCTAGAGAGATGGCTCAGTGGTTAAGAGCTCTGACCGCTCAGCCAGCAACTGCATGGTAGCTCACAAGCATCTGTAATGGGATCCATGCCCTTTTTGGTGTGTCTGAAGACAGTGATGGTGTGCTCATATACATGAAAGAAAGAAATCTTTAAAAAAAAAAAAAAAAAAACTACACACACACACACAATATCCAGAGACGCTGACATTACGAGTTCAAGGAGAGCTCAGTCTACATAGAGAGATCTTGGGATTTCAGGCATGTGTCACCACCAGCTCGAACCCAATTCTCCATCCTCCATCTACTCCCCAATTCTGATCAAATCCAGGACCTCAGACATGCCAAGCAAGTGTTCTACCACTAAGCTATACCCTCAGTCCCCAAGTCCAGTCCACCTTTCCTCCCTCCCTCCCTCCCTCCCTCCCCCCCTCCCTCCCTCCCTCCCTCCCCATCCCCGCGCTTGCCCCTTCCCCTTTCTTTCTTTTTTTTCTTTTTTTTTTTTGGTTTTTCGAGACAGGGTTTCTCTGTATAGTCCTGGCTGTCCTGGAACTCACTCTGTAGACCAGGCTGGCCTCGAACTCAGAAATCTACCTGCCTCTCCCTCCCAAGTGCCAGGGTTAAAGGCGTGCGCCACCACTGCCTGGCCCCCCTTTCTTTTAAGATAGGATCTCATGTAGCTCAGGTTGGTCTCAAACTCTCTATGTAGCTGAGGATGACCTTGAAGTCCTTGTCCTCCTGGCTCTACTTCCTGAGTGATGGTATTTATAGGTGTGGGCCACCATGCTCACTCTACTGAGTTATATGGCCAATTTCTTTCAGTGTGTGTGTGTGTGTATGTGTGTGTGTGTGTGTGTGTGTACTCGTGCACACGCACATGCATGCTCTGTTGTAGTCCAGGCTGGTCTAGAACTTTCTATATAGCTAAGCTGGCTTGAACTGAAGGCAGTCCTCTTGTCTCAGCTTCCCACTGTCCTGTGATCACAGATGTGGTCTGTGGTGCTCGCCACCAAAATCAGATTCTTGAAAGAACAACTTTGAAGCATTGATGGAAGATTTTTGTTTGTTTGTTTGCTTTGAAGATATAGTGCTTCTCTGTGTAGCCCTGGCTGTCCTGGAACTCACCATGTAGACTAGGCTGTCCTGAAACTTAAAGATCCACCTGTCTCTGCCCCCTGAGTTCTGGGATCAAAGTCATGTGCCTCTACCACCTGGTTACATTAGTGGAATTTATTCTCATTTACTGCCTATCCTGAGGGTCACTTTCCCCTCAGATCTTGCGATATAAACATAACTAGTTATTCCAGCAGTGACAAGCATCCAAAAGGTCATTTGGCTGCCTCTCAAAAAAAAAAAAATGTTAATATTGCAAGTTTGTGTTTACGACACACTTGAATAAATAGATTCTTTTTCTGTATTCTTCTTTGTTTTTTCCTTAGGGTAGTTGGTTCCATTTGACATCAGCCTGGTGTCTGTGTTTCCAAGGTTGCAGGAGCAGAAAGGGAAAAGAGCCTCAGTCTTCTCCTTAGAACTCTTTGGAGTAACAGTCTGATACTGCCAGGAGTCACTAGGGTTTTCTGTTTTTACAATCAAACCCAGGGATTCACATGCTGTCATAATGTGGCATACAGAAACCCAGTGTAGTAAGAAGACAGGAGCAGAAGGAGCACATGCAATCTAAGTACCAGCTTATGCTTATTGATGGGGATGCTGGAGATTAAATCCCGGGTATCTGGTATGCTATAAAGGCAGTTTACACTGAGCTACAACCCCAGGCCTCATCCATTATTTGTTTTATTTATTTATTTGATTGTTTGGGGGCGGGGAGGGGGAGGCCCTAGGCCTTCAGGGTGGATTTGAGCGGTTCACACATTTGCATGACATTCTTGGGCAGGGCCTATGTTAATCTTCTCAGTATGGTTCCAATTCTAGTATTTGTGCTGCCCAATCAGATGCTGACGATTCATTTGAATATGCCTTCATTGTATCATTGGTGACAAAGGGTTCTAGTTAACTGAATGGCAGTATTTCTGCCCAGGTGGATTAAAGCCCTTCCTGGAAAACAGACATTGCCTTATTAAAGTTGTTTCCATCCAGCTCCGAGCAATGGTCCTTGGGATAAGCACCAAAGGAATGCTTGATGAATGACAGAGGAAAGTTTATCAACAGAGGGGCTAGTGTTTGGGTACTGACTCTGATTCTGTTTCCACAGTTGTGAAACAATTTTCTGGGATATATAGTCTGTTATTCCCAAGAAAGACATTTTACCTGAAGACATTTGAGTAGTATAGCTATTCAATGAGTTAAGTTTGGTTGTGCCTATAATAACACAGTGGACTGAATGACCTCCCCAGGCAACCTTCGTGGACTCTGTGACAGTAAAATCCAGTTACCAAAGACCCTTGACCTTGAGATCCGAGTCCAGAACCACTGGGTGTGTAGCTCCGTTCTATAAATGATTTGGGCACTTGGGATGTTTCTGTTTTCCCTTGTTTACCACTAGGATATTTCCTTTTTCCATGGGGATTTTCTGGAAAGGCCACACAACCACTTCAGAAAGCTGTCCTGTTGTTGAATGACCCGGATAAGTTTCTTATGCTCATTGGCAATCAGAGAAACTGTGGTCCATCTACGAAGAGAGAGGCCTAGACTGCTCAGTTGGCCAAGGCCAAAGGGAAAGTCCAGGCACCTCTGATGATGCCAAAGCTACAGTACGAGGCCTTGCAGGGGGCTGGTGGTTAAGCAGAGTTGCACTGAGGGCTTGCTGGGCTATACAAGGGGAAGGAAGTATCCACTGTGTCCAGCTTTGGACACAGCTTAGGAACAGGAGCTACAAACACTTCAGCACATCCTCCCTGCCCTGCCCTTCCAGGCCACAGTGAAAGCCTCCAAAGAGTGGAGCTTTGGATATGAACCTGTCTCTTAGCTATCTCCCTTCAACACAGACTGGGCTCAAGACAATAAAATCACAATCCAGGCTGGACGTGATGGTGCTTCCCAGGACCATCACCAAATGAGCCACTCCACTCAAATATTTGTTCTCAGTCCTGCTTCTGGGGATCCAATTCAACAGCTCTTTTCTCTCCAGCCTGCTCCTTATACTATTTGCCTCCAACGCTGAGCGTCTCCTTCTGGAAGGTTCTGAAGACATTACCCTTCCTGTGATGTCATGTCCCAACCACCCAGTTCAACCATTGTGGCATAAGGACCTCCCTCCGCTAAGGTCCTGGGCCTTCACTTAGACTTCTGGCTGCGATTGCATGTGGGCGTTATTTGACTTTGCTCTCACTAGAAACTATGACTTACTCATCTTTGTAAACCAAAGCCTCAACAGGATGCTTTATACAGAGTAAAAGCCCAATAAATATTTGATGAATGAATAAAGGACTCCCCTGACGTCACTGGTTTCCTACAGAATCCTTATGCTCTCAAGAAAGGAGGCAGAAGCCCTATTCCTGACCCACAGTCCTGGGCCAGGGGAATTCTTCTCAAGCCTGGAGAAGAGGTAAAGGGAGCTCCTCAGCTCTGTCCACAGGGCATGCCACTATGATCTTAGTGGACAGGGACCCACCCACTCCTTCTCTGGCTGGTCTCCAAGCTACCCAGCCCAGGAATCCAGGGAATGAATAGCAAGGGTGTGAAAGAAGCTAGACCTGAGGGCTAGTCCAAATCCAGGGGCCCACATTATAAAATGGCTGTAGATAAGATTTAGGCATTTAAAGAAGCCATTAGTCCTTAAGGGAGCTGCTGTATTTTAGGTTTTATGTCTGGATGATGGTAAAACCCCGCCCTGGTGTCAGCTGAGAGTTGAGTAAATAGCCCCAAGGGGATGCAATCCTTAGAGGAATCCGAAGCAGTTGGTGAGCAGCAGTCAGGGTTGGGGTTCGCATATTGGTTCAGTTGACTGTCTGAAGTCTGCTGCCGGTTGGTTTTAAACGTTTACTGCCAAGGAAGACCTGATACCCTCTGCAGACTTCCAAGCAGAGGGAATGGATGGCGCAGGCCCATCCCTGCAACGTGAGACTTCAAACAAACAAACAGAACCCATGCTTCTAGAGCCAGGAGAAGGAAAGTGGGCCTTCCCTGATGGGCAGAAATGGACATGAGCAAACAACCCAAAGCATAGGAAATGGGGAACTGGCAGAGCAAAGTGACCAGAGTTCAGCCATGCTGGTGGTGGAGATGAAGAAACAACCAGGAAAGGCTAAAAAACAGAGAGAAAAGAAATAGGGGAGGGGTAATCATAAAAAGTGCCGAATAGGAAAGGGAGGGATGGCATTAAGGTACTGTCAAGGGACAAGCAGGTGGCACCCATCTGTCCCACGTATCAACCTTTTGAGCTCTTATAGTCATCCTACAAACGAAGACATAGAGGCTCAGAGAGGCTAAATGATCTGTCTCAGGCCTCCCAGCAAGGAAGGAATGAAACAGAGGTCAAATCTGTTGGTAGGTAGTTTGAATCACATGATAGTTCTCGATGTTTGATTTAGGTCACAGGACCAATGTTCTAATTCAACCCTTGGTGGGTTTATAGTGAGATGGAAGGCAGAGTTCAAATCCTGCCTCTACCTAGGTTTCTGAGTATACCGAAAGGTGGGTGCTTTAACAGTGAAGGAAGAGGGTATGTCAGCCAAGTTTAAGGCAGGATATAGTTCAGTGGTGGAGGGACTGCCCTGCTTGCTTAGGGCCTTGGGATCCCGCCCTAGAATCACACAGGCACACAAGACAAGTGTTTAAAGAGGCTTACCTTTTGGAAAATCTCCAAAAGGAAGAGAGGAAGAAAAGGAGTTGGGGGTAGGGTGGGAGTGAGGAGAAAAGGCAGGCTAAGGATGGGTCACACATCTACACTCGGATAGGATCAGAAAGACAATGAGAGGCAGAGTGGTTGGCAGTACTACCCCGTTTTCTGTTCTGAAGTCTGAAGCAGGAAGGCTTAGCTGTGTCACGAGAAAGCCTCTTACTGCTGTCTTAAAACCCAAACAAAAACATAGGAAGGAGGCTCCAGTCTTGAAAGCAGTGATTTCTAAGGAGGTCTTAGGACTGTGAGGTTTCAAGTGTCACCTTATGTGACTTGCTGCTATTAAACATGATTAGTGAGACCCTGTCTCAAACAAACAAACAAACAAACAAACAAACCAACAAACAAAAAAAAGCTGGAGCCAGGCGGTGGTGGCGCACGCCTTTAATCCCAGCACTTGGGAGGCAGAGGTAGGTGGATTTCTGAGTTCAAGAGTTCGAGGCTAGGGCTGGAGAGATGGCTCAGCGGTTAAGAGCACTGACTGCTCTTCCACAGGTCCTGAGTTCAATTCCCAGCAACCACATGGTGGCTCATGACCATCTCTAATGGGATCTGATGCCCTCTTCTGGTGTGTCTGAAGACAGCAACAGTGTACTCATACATAAAATAAATAAATAATTCTTAAAAAAAAAAAAAAGAGTTCGAGGCTAGCCTGGTCTACAGAGTGAGTTTCAGGACAGCCCAGGCTACACAGAGAAACCCTGTCTCAAAAAACCAAAAAAAAAAAAAAAAAAAAAGCTAGATGTATCACCTAATGAAGTGGTTGTCCTGGGTTCAATCCCCAGCACTCGTTAAGCCAGAAATGGTGCCCCATGCCTACAATGTTAGCATTCTACAAGTAGAGGCAAGAGGATCAGGAATTTAAGTTTGAGGCTAGCCTGGGATATATAAGAAAAACAAAAATGAAAATGTAATCCTTGCATTCATCCCATTGGATGTGGACCAGATGTGGGCTAACTGCACTGGACTTCCCAGAGTGCCTTATGTGCCAGGCACTGACCTGGGCTCTTACCATACTGTCTGTAGATTCATTGCCAACAGCGTGAATTACATATGGCAATTTCTACCTTACAGATGGGGACATTGAGGCTCGTGTCAACTTGAAGTTTCACCAGGAAGATCAGAGTTCCAATTTAATCCAACTTGGTACATATTCATCGCCACCACCACCACATAGCTAAGGCTAGCCTCAAACTTGATAGATACCTGAGGCTAGTCTTGAACTCTGCCTCCCATCTCAATATAAAACCACTGGAATTAGAGAGGTGTATGAGTTATAGGGAAGATTGGTTCCAAGTTTGAGGCTAGCCTGGTCTACATAGTGAGTTCTAGGTCAGCCTCGGCTATGTAGTGACACCGTTTCTCACCCCACCTCCGACAAAATGTAAGTAAGCGTTGCTGTGTGTAATTTTGACTGTCTGTTTAAACAGGGTCTATACATGATTCCAGGCTACTCTGACGGCTTTCATCATAGAATATTTCTAGAATTAAAAAAAAAAAAAAGAAAGGTGTTCATGAGCAGAAATGTATATATCTGAGAAACAGTAGAGGGAAAATATAGAAATCCCTTTGAACAATTTTATCACCGAAAGTGCCATCTGGCCAGGCCCGTGAGAAAACTACCGGAGATTAGCAGCTGGCAAGTTTTACTTCAGAAACTCAAGCAGTGTTCTGACTTACCCACCAGTGTAACCAAGGTTGTGGTCAAGGGGAAAAAAAAAGTGGTATACTATCCTTCTGAGTCATCAAGGCTGACAAAGTCTCCTGCTCCAAACCCTGTTTAGTCAATTTGTTTTTGAGATATAGTCTACATAGCCCTGGCTGGCCTGGAACTCACAGAGATGATCCTCTTGCCTCTGCCTCCCGAGCGTTGAGTGCTGGGATTGAAGATGTGTACCACCACGCTCGGCCTTCACCACGCTCGGCCTTCTCCTGGTCTTTTAGGAACTGATCTTGTCCATTTGCTATAGAGCATCGGTGCAGAGGGGGCAGGGTGGTTTCTTGTATGCAGTAAGCAGCAAGATGGCCCTGTAAGTAAAGGCACTGACAACATGAGTCTCATCAGCAGACTCCACGTGGTAGGAGAGAACTGACTCCCAGAAGTTGTCCTTTGACCTCCAAGGACCTTTTTTTATTTTTAAATTAGAAAAAAAACCCAGGAGGCCAGTGCGAGATGTGATATGACTCAGTAAAGACATCCATGGCAAAGTTCGACGACCTGCGATCATCCCCGCAGATCCACACAGGGTGAAAGAAATAGAGCGAGTCTGAAGCCAGCCTGGGCTACACAGGACCGTGTCTAAAAAGAAAACAAGGATGTGGGAATCCTGAGTCAAGCAAGTAGTCCAGACAGCCTGGGAGGTTTGGTCCACTGAGGTATCACCGAATGGCTGAGGAGCCCTCCCCCACTGAGTACACCAACTTTCATTTACTTGGGGATGGCTTCTAACGATGAAGAAAATGCCGCCGGGCGGTAGTGATGCACGCCTTTAATCCCAGCACTTGGGAGGCAGAGGCAGGCGGATTTCTGAGTTCAAGAGTTCGAGGCTAGCCTGGTCTACGGAGTGAGTTCCAGGACAGCCAAGGCTACACAGAGAAACCCTGTCTCGAAAAAGCCAAAAAAAAAAAAAAAAAAAAAAAAAAAGAAAAGAAAAGAAAATGCCTCTGTAAGATCATTTAGGGGCAAGCCTGTAAGATATTTTTTTAAATTAGTGACTGATGGGGGATGGCTCAACCCATTATGATGACACATGGGTGGTGTCATCCCCTGGGCTGGTGATTCTGGGTCCCACAAGAAAGCAGGCTGTGTAAACAACAAGGAACAAGCCAGTAAGCAGCACGACATGGAGGGTGCACTAGCACCTGCCTCCAAGATCCTGCCCTGACTTCCTTAGGAGATAAATAGTGCTATGGAAATGTAAGCCAAATTGACCCTTTCCTCCCCAACTTGCTTTTAGTTCGTGAGGTTTCATCACAGCAATAGAAGCCCTCACTGAGACAGGAACACAGCCTAATGGCGGAGCTCTTGCCTGGCATTTCCCAAGGCCCTAGACTCTATCTTGGGATATACAAATATCACGTGGATGTCTATACATGCTAAAACAAAAATGATTGCCGGTACAGTGATAGAGGGAAGGTGAGTTGTGGGGGGGGGGAATCCTATACTTTTTGAAGTAGCTAGAGACAGAGAAACATAACCCTGTCTTAAAAAAACAAAACAAGCAAGAAAACAAAGAATTGGACATCAGATCTCCTAGAACTGGAGTTACAAATAGTTGTGAATCACCACCTGGGGAAACTGGGGGAACTGAACCTGGGTCCTCAGCGAGAGCAGCAAGTGCTCTTAACTGCTGAGCCACCCCTCCAGCACTACCAAGTAATTTTTATTATACTAAAGAGAGGCAGGGGTGGGGTGGGGTGTGGAGGGCTAAAAGCCTACTGCAATGACAGAGAATACTGGGAGAATGTTGTCTAACACCTCAGACAGTGTGTTTGGATCTAGAGTAAATATTCAAAGCTAGCTCAACAAATATTTATTGTGTACCTATTGGATATAATGCATAGGATACAGTGGAATACTTAAAAGCAAGGAGGTGAGGCTAGGGCCATGTGGCATGTGCAAGGTTTTGGGTTCAATGCCCCTCACTGGAGGAAAGAAGAAAGAAAGGAAGAGAGAGACAGAACAAAACTTCAGGTTTATCTTTTGCTGAATATGATAGTCTACAACCTATACCAGTAATCCATTTCTTCTTTTCTCTTTTTTTCTTCTTCTTCTTTTTTTTTTTTGGTTTTTTGAGACAGGGTTTCTCTGTGTGGTCCTGGCTGTCCTGGAACTCACTCTGTAGACCAGGCTGGCCTCGAACTCAGAAATCCACCTGCCTCTGCCTCCCAAGTGCTGGGATTAAAGGCGTGTGCCACCACTGCCCGGCTCTCTTCTTTTTCTTTTTTCTTCCCTTTCTTCCTTTCTTCCTTTTGCTTGTTTGTTTGTTTGTTTTTGGACAGTCTTTCTGTACAACCATGTCAGTCTCTAGACAATGCTCTTTCTGCGTCCTCCTCCCTGGAGCTAGACTTACAGACTTGTGCCTGTCTATCTGGTCTATCCCAGTGGTTTTACATGTATGTAACCTGAGTCCTAGTGACATCAGGTAGCCTAACCAGAGTCACAGCCAGGATTCTAGAGTTTCCACTTGTAATGGCCTTGAGATAGATTTAGATAGCTTCCCTGTTTATTAATCAATGAAAAGCCGTGTGAAAAAAACAAGTCACAAGACAAGGCTAAGATTGGAATCCTCTAGCATGCAGTCCCACCCACTTGTACCAGCTGCAGGCTGTTTCCACCTGATCTTGGCCATTTGTTCACTAAGCCTGATTAGTTTTTTCTGATGTTCTATTTTCTCATACTTGACCGGAAACAGAAAGTATCTGCCCAATCTATAGCAAGTGAAGATATAAGACAGCACATGGACCTCTCTGTTTCTCCATCCTCCTCCTGGTTTCTCTGTCCTGGAACTTGCTATGTAGACTAACCAGGCTGACTTTGAACTCACAGAGCTCTGTCTCCCATATTATGGGTTTAAAAGCATTCTTTTTTTTTCTTTTTTATATTTAAGATTTAAATTCTTTTTTTATTTTATGTGTATTAGTATTTGCCTTTATGTATGTTTCTATACTACGCGCATGACTGGTACCTGTGGCAGTCAAAATAGGGAATCAGATCCCCTGGCGCTGTAGTTACAAACAACTCTGAGCACACACATAAATAGTGGGAATCAAACACAGGTCTTCTGCAAACAAAGGGCTCGTAACCTCTGACCTATATCCTTCTTTCCTCCTCCCCCTCCTCCTCCCCCTCCTCCTCCCCCTCCCTCCCCTTCCCTCCCCCTTCCACTCTTATCCTCCTCCCCCCTTCCTCTTTTCCCCTCTCCTCTTTCCCTCTTCCTCTTCCTCTCCCTCCTCCTCCTCCCCCTCTTCCTTCTTCACTCCTCCTCCCCTCCCCCTCTTTCTGGTTGTTGGTCTGTTCACTTTATCAGTTTACTAACATTGTTTTACCTCAGGTCAAAGTATGGACAAAGAGTTCTTTTTAAAAAACATTTTTATTGATTCTCTGTGACTTTCACAACATGCACCCAGTCTCACTCATTTCCCCTGTCCTTCATAGCCACCCCCTGCCCTTGCAACTTTCCCCCAAAAGGAAAAGAAAATAAGACAAAGGAAACAAAACAGAACAAAATCTTGTTGTGGAAGCTGTAGCGTGTCACAGTCTGTCACTCAGTACACCCTTTTGTCCACACGTATTTACTTGCAAATGTTCATGGCAATGAGTCATTGGTCTGCTTCAAGGCCTCTGGCCTCTGCGGCTCTATTAATACTGGATCCTCGCTGGGATTCTTCTCAGATATCTCATTGTTGTCCTGGGTCATGGAGATCCTGTGGCTTTGGATCTTCAAGACTGGCTCTTTACTTCCTCCCCACAGCAGATCATAGATAGGGTAGATGTTGGGGTGGGCCAACTCTGATCTGGGGCTAGGAGGTAGCTGAGATGGTCAGCCCACCAGCTGCCTGAGCCCACACCACCAGGGCTAGTTCTCCAGCACTGCCCCACTAGCTCACCTGATGCTGCACCCACAGGAGTATTATGTTGCTGACCTTGAACTCACTATATAGCTCAGGCTAGCCTCAAACTTTTGGCAATTCTCTTTTTTTTTTTTTCTTTTTTTCAAGACAGGGGTTTCTCTGTGTAGCCCTGGCTGTCCTGGAACTCACTCTGTAGACCAGGCTGGCCTTGAACTCAGAAATCCGCCTGCCTTTGCCTCCCAAGTGCTGGGATTAAAGGCGTGCGCCACCACTGCCCGGCGGCAATCTTCTTGCTTTAGCCTCCAAGTGCTGGGATTGCAGGCCTGTGCTACCATATTCAGCTAAAACTTTATTTATTTTATTTTATTTTATGTATATGAGTACACTGTAGCTGTCTTCAGGCACACCAGAAGAGGGCATTGGATCCCATTACAGATGGTTGTGAACCATCAAGTGGTTGCTGGGAATTGAACTCAGGACCTCTGGAAGAGCAGTCAGTGCTCTTAACCTTAGCTAAGCCATCTCTCCAGCACCAGCTAAAAATTTTATTTTCCGCAGATGGAAATAAATGGTAGAAATAGATAGGAAATAAAATGATAGATTAGTGCCCCAAACATTAAATTTTTTTCTGTTAAATATGTTGTTGGTTTTTTTGAGACAGGATCTGGGTGTTCAATCTTAAACAAACTGGCTTAGAACTCACTCTGAGGCCCAGATTGATTTTAAATTCACCAGCTCTTGCCGAACGCTCTCAAGTACTGGAATTATTGCTTTATATCGCCAGTCCCAGCTTTTAACATTTCTTTTTCTTTTTTTTTTAATTTTTTTAAGGATTTATTTATTTATTTACTTATTTATTTATTTATTTAATGTATGTGAGTACACTGTCGCTGTCTTCAGACACACCAGAAGAGGGCATCAGACCTTGTTACAGATGGTTGTGAGCCACCATGTGGTTGTTGGGAATTGAACTCAGAACCTCTGGAAGAGCAGTTGGTGCTCCTAACCACTGAGCCATCTCTCCAGCCCAACATTTTTTTCAATAGTTGTTCCAGGAGAGCTGGGAACTGTGTGTCTGGCACATTGCCCTTTAAAGACTCCCCACACACTTCGACATGCGCTACAAACCACATGTAAGTGTCACATATAAGTGTGGTGACCACCACAGTGGTGACATCAGCGTTTGGTCAAACTGTCAGATTTCCCATATTACTCTCTTTGTGGAAATAAAATCAGAAAATGATTTGAAGCTGTGTGTGTGGAATTCCTTTACGTCTGAAGTGAGAACATTAGGGCTGAGAACCTCAGCTGGTAAAATGCTCACCTAATGTGCTCAACACTCTGGGTTTGCACCCAGCACTGAATAAATAGGGTATAGTGGCAAAAGACAGTTCGTCGTAATTCCAGTGAAGGGGAGGTAGAGGCAGAAGGACTAGAAGATCATGGGCATTATAAACTAAACCAAATAGTGAATTTAAGGCCAGTCTGAGCTGGGAAAACAAAGAAACAAACAAACCCACCGGATTGAAGAGATGGCTCTCCCAGAGGACCAGAGTTCAGTTCCCAGCAGCCATGTTCATCAGTTCACAGCCTCCTGTATCTCCAGCTCCAGGAGACTAACATCATCGTCTGGACATGATCTCCTTGGACATCTGTAGCCTCATGTACATACCCACAAAGACATAAACATAATAAAAAATAAACTTGTTTTTTTTTTTAAGGAAAACAAATGAGAATCCTAATAATAGTTTCTATCCCTAGGATTTTTGTGAGGTTCAACAGCCGACATGTAGCAGTCCTTCCTCACTGTCTGCTGCTGTTATTGTTGTTATTTGGCTCTCCTGAGGTTTCCAGTCCTCATGTATAAAATCAGACATTTTGGGGAGATAACCTACAGAGAAGTGGGTGTGGTCTCCTTTTTGGCCAGATCATAATGGATGTCGAGAATCAGTACCGTCACACAGGAAGGAAGCAGCTGATGAAAACTTGGAGCTCTTTTTGGAAGCACGTTTCTGCTGAGCTCTGATTTGTCCCACACTACAAGCTAGAACTTCGTGTGCTGGATCTTTTTCTGGGTGGTAGTAACAGTGAGTTTCATTGTCTCCTGGCTGCATCTAGACTTACCTTGTGTCCTGTCTAGCCTTAATTATCTTCACACAGCCTAGAGTCACTGGAGAGGAAAGCCTTGATGGAGAATTGCAGAGAGATTAGAGTAGCCTATGTGCATGTCTTTAGGGAATTGTCTTACCAATTGATGCAGGAGGACAGCCCACTCCAGGTGGTACCATTCCCTGAGCAGGTGGTCCTAATCTCTTAAAGGAAGGTAGCTGAGCATGAACCAGAGAGCCAGCTGGCAAGCAGCATTCCCTCTTTGGTTTCTGCTGTGCTTCCTTGGTCATGAGTTCCTTGATCTGAGGTAATAATACTGCACAGAATCTCAAGCAGCCCTGCCTTCAGGTTCCTGCCCTGACTTTTCTCAGTGATAGACTGTGGCATGGAAGTGTAATTCAAATAAACCTGTTTCTCCCTTCAGTTGCATTTCATAGGGTGTTTTATCACAGTAACAGAGGGGAACTAGACACCATGGAAACATACCTCTGGGCATGTCTATGAGGCTATTTCCAGAAGGTTTAACTGAGCGGGAAGGTCACACCCTTAATGTGGGTGACACCATCTTATGGGCTGGGGACCTGGACAGATTAAAAAAAAAAAAAAAAAAAGGAGCAAGCAAGCAAGCTAAGCACCAGTGTCCATCTCTTTCTCTTTCTCAGCTTCAGATACAATGTAACTGCCTGCCTCGTTTTCCTGCCGCCATGCACCTCCGCCATGGTGGCGCCATGATGAACTGGCTGTATCCTCACAGTGAGTCAAAATAAACCTTCCTCTTTCAAGTTTCTTCTCGTATGATATTTTATAGCAGTAAGAAAAGTAACTGTCTGTGTTTTTGAGACAGTCTCACTATGTAACCCTGACTGGCCTGGAACTTGGTGTGGAGACCAGGCTGGTCTCACATTCAGAGATCTGCCTGGCTCTACCTTTTGAGTGCTACGGTTAAAGGTTCTCAGCACTACATCTTGCCTTGCCTATTGTATGTGGCTTTGAAATGCTTAAGTTTTGGAAAAGGTGAGGATGATGGTAGAGCAAGACCTGGGGTGGGGACATGGTGCAGTAAAAGGTTTTGGACTTCAAAATAAAAAGGAAAGAAAGAAAAGAAAAGAGAAAGAAAGAGAGAGAGAGAGAGAGAGAGAGAGAGAGAGAGAGAGAAGAGAGGAGAGGAGAGGAGAGGAGAGGAGAGGAGAGGAGAGGAGAGGAGAGGAGAGGAGAAGAGAAGAGAAGAGAAGAGAAGAGAAGAGAAGAGAAGAGAAGAGAAGAGAAGAGAAGAGAAGAATAACTAACATACAATACAGATCTCACTGTTTTTCTGGCTGGCCTGGAACTTGCTATGTAAGTTCAGGATGACCTCAAACTTGTCTTTCTCTTGTGACCTGGGATTATAACCATATATAGTGACTCTATACCAGACTGATATCAGCTCCAACAGACTGTGAATACCTGCTTCCTACATTTTTTTTCCAGAAATTTGATAAGCCAGTAATTAAGCACAGTAATTGCAAAAACAAAATGATGTAGACTTCAATTAGATAAATTGCATTTATAGTAAAGTGGAAAATAATTGTGTTTGCTCCCCATTGTTTTACCACGTTGTCTGTTTGTCCGGCACTGATATTGTATCTGAGCGGTGGGTATAGTGTGAAATGGTGTGCCAAGGTGGTGGGTAAAGTCTAGAAATGGCCACAGCTGGGAGGAGAGTATTAGTCTCACTACAGAAACCCACAAACATTGCAAACTTCAGCCCTTCCATTCCACCAAGCTGCTGGTTTAATGTTCGCCATCACGCCACCAGCTAAGATGGTATGTGCCATCCCTGTGGGTCTCTGAAGAAAAATGCACAACAGAAAAGATGCACAAGTGCTGTTTCATGGGTGTTTCAGTCAGCGTGACTGACCCACGAAGTACGAGGGTAGTCGACACGGCCCTTTTCTCTATTTTCTTCACCAAAATAAAATAAGTAACTCTGAGTGCTTGGCCGGTAGCCAAGAACCTCTCAGGTTCAATTCTTCATCTTCTGCTTGCAAGAGTTAATTACAGTGAGGGGCATGCGAAGCAAGAGCTCTTTGTGTTCAGAGTGAAATAATGACTTAGTCACCCCTGAGACTACAGAGGCTCTGGACTTCAGCTCAGCACAGAGAGCACAAATCCCAACCTGATAGCATGTGACTTTCTTTTTCAAATGAATCAGATTTTATGAATAGACATCTACTTTTCCTCCCCTCCCCCTCTCGCCTGACCGTGCCAGTTAGCATATTTTCTGCTTTTCTAGTTGAGTTGACTCACCAATGTTTAGGAACCCGCTAGTTTGCATGCTTCCTCCTGACAGGAAGCGGGGATCCCTGCTCTGCACACTTGCTGATTGTATAGGGCACATTTGCCACTGTTTTTGCTGAGAGAAAAAGAAACATACTCCTAAAATGGAGAATTGAATCCTGGCTTGGAAAAGGAGTCTTTTCTCCCCAGGTTTCTGGGGCAAAGGCAGGGAGCCAAGCAAGCCAAAAATCTCAAGTGCCTTTTCATAGACCTGAGGCACTAAGCAAGGGTATTAAATTATCACCAGACCACCACAGTCATTTAGTTAGATCCTGAAGAATCCATGCCTAGCTGGATCCGAGGACTCACATCTGTCCTACTAGTTCTTGGAATAATTAGGCAGGAGCAGCTCAAGCTTGAGGCTAGCTTGAGACCCTGTGCTAAAGCACCTTTAATCCTAGCACTCAGGAGGCAGTCGTGGGTATCTCTCTGTGAGTCTGAGGCCAGCCTGTTCTATGTAATCAGTTCCAGACCAGTTAAGGTTACATAGAAAGACCCTGCTTCAACAACAACAACAACAAATCTGAAAAAAATCCACATGTAATCACACACACACACACACACACATTCTGTCTGTAAGCTTGGGCATATGCCCTCCCTTTTGGTGCTGAAATAATGTCTAGGGCTGGGCACATGCTAGACAGGTGTTCTGCCACTGAGCCACATCCCAAGTCTTAGGAATGTTTTTATTGTGTATGTGTCCATGTCTCATAAGTAGTAAGAAGCCATGTCAAAACATGATAATTCATGCCTTGCTCTCACTTAAAATGCTACTCAGTTTACCCATCTTAACCAAAAGAGTGTTTGAAGATGGCCAGACCTGGATGTAGTGGTACATGTATGTAATTTCAGCACACAAGAGTTGAGATAGGAAGATGGTGTGTTCAATGGTATCCTGAGCTACATAGAGACCCTATTTCATTTAAAAAATCACCAACACCTTTACTTCCACTACCAAAACCCCCAGTGCACTGGCATACACGTCTATTCCCAGTATTAAGGAACAGAAGGCATCAGATCTCTGAGTTCCAGGCTAGCCAGGACTACATAATGAGATTTTTATCTCAAAAAAATAAAAGGATGCAAAGAGGTGTGGCTGGAGAGGTGGCTAAGTGGTTAAGAGCATGTACTGCTCGTGCAGAGGACCTCAGTTTCCAGCACCCAAATCACCTACCACACAACTACCCATAACCCCAATTTCAGGGATCTAACACTTTCTAACCACACGCATCAGCAGACACCTGGTGTGCCTAAACTCATTCGTATCCATAATAAATGAATATTCTTTTAAAGACAGGCAGAGCAAGAGACTCCAGGAATTGATCGCCACTGCTGTTAGTTCTGCAATTTACCATAGCTTCAGGCAAATTAAGGGCACCTGCTCTTCCCCAGCACACGTAAAATTCCATTCAGGCAATCAACGATAAATGACCAAGAACAGTCATTGTGAAAGGCAATTAGCTGTGTGTGAAGTGCTTGGGACACTTGTGCTTGGGACACCTGTGCTCGGGTTCCCCAGGCCTCCTCTGCTGAAGGCTTGGTCTGACACCGCAGTTCAGAGGTGGGGTACTGGGTAGATCAGCAGGGCTCTGATGTCCGGATTTGATAGGCTCCTGGGAGGTGATGTAAATTTAGAAGGTGGAACCCATTTGTAGAGAGCATGTAAACAAGAAATAAGAATAGGACTGAGTTAGATGTTACACAGCGATGAGCGGTTAGCTCCTGTCAGCTGTGTGTAGCAGGTAAGAAAGAAGTACTATGTAATGACATAATGAAATACTAGAGTGTGATTAGCTAGAGTGTAATGATTGGCTTGTAGCTAATAAAAGCAGGGGCTCGCAGCAGGCAGGCAGAGGTCTTGATGCTGCCACGGTGAAGACGGTTGTGCTGTCTTACTAACTGACTGCCGTCCTAACTGCATCAGGATAGAGGATCCAGAGGAAGGAGCTGCCACTCGAGGTATGCAGAGTGACAGACAGATTGCAAGCCTTGCTGAGTGCCCCTCTGCTGCTTGCCTGAGATTCAGGTACCCCACGTGTGTTGTGGACTGCCGCTTGTCATTGTAGTGAATAAACCTTGAGATCAAATGATATCTGGACTCCATTTCTCCTTCCTGGCCTTAAGCCGGGACGTGACTCACAACAGTTGGTGTGGTCGGCAGGATTCCACCTCCAAGGTGGGATCCTGAGAAGGAAACTGGACCCTCTAAGGACTATAGCTGTCCTGACCATTCTAAATTTCACCAAATTGCAATAATCCTCTGGTCATACAAAATTAATTGCAGCCTAGGTGTAGAGCTAGCCTCTAAGGGAGGCACTGAAAGAGGGGACCACCACCCCAATGCCAACTGCAGCGAGGCAGTAGAAAGGGCCTGGGTGAGGGCCCTCATCAATAGCTGATTACTTACACCTTAAAGCCAACTGCTGCATGAACAGGAGGAGAGGAAGGTACAGGGACACCCATGAGAGACTTGTTGGCCAAATGCTTGTTGAGAAGGGCAGATAAATTATTGGAAAAAGTATTAAGAAGCCCACCACAAACTACCTCTGGGTAGTATATAAAAAAGAAAACCATTAAAGCCCTATACTCTCTAACATATGTAGTAACACTAGAATAAAGAAGCTACTTAGTGGCTTCAAAGCTATGAGAGTGTCCAGATGCCACGGATCCCACAGAGAGGAAATGGCTTGGAACAAAGAATAAGGCCAAAAGGAAAGTTAGATTTAAAGATTTGAGATCTAACAAGTCTACAGGGAGCAGAGCCACTGCTGGAGCGTGAAGCTAGTAGCGATGTTCCTGCAGTACTGATGAGAACTGCAGTAAACATAGATAAGACAGACTAATGGACAAAAGGCTAGCCGCTAATATCATTAAGAAATGGGGAACACGGCCGGGCGGTGGAGGCGCATGCCTTTAATCCCAGCACTTGGGAGGCAGAGGCAGGCGGATCTCTGAGTTCGAGAGTTCGAGGCTAGCCTGGTCTACAGAGTGAGTTCCAGGACAGCCAGGGTTACACAGAGAAACCCTGTCTCGAAAAAAAAAAAGAAAAAAGAAATGGGGAGCAAACAATCCTTTTAAAGATGCTGTCCTAACCCAGGGCCCAGGCAAGACAGCCATCTCCCTCCCAGTGACATCTTCCAAGGTTAATACACCTAGACAATTCACATTGTTCGGTAACAATGGTGAGGAGCAGCTCGAGCAACAAATGGAAATTAGACTATGCACTTCTCAAGAACTAAGTCAGTGAGACAAGACGATGCCCAGAGTGGAATGGAGGATGCATCCCATATGATAAAGCTCTGAGAAAAGGAGCCGACACAGTCATGCTGTCAGAGTTAGAGATGGGGAAAATTAAGAATATAAGCAGTGTATACAGCAGTATATACAGCAGTGTATATAGTATGTATATACAGCAGTGTATATATCTAAAGCAGTGTATACAGCTTTAGAACAAGTCCTAGACACTGCTTGAGGTGATATACACCTTCTCCTGGACTGGATACCCACAGCCTGGAGATATACATTTCCATCTTTAGACTTTATACAATTTGAAGCAGCAGCAAAATGGAACACTTTCCAAGAGGCCATTCAGCTAGTGAGAAAACTAGGAGACCGGTGCCTAATATAAAGTAGCTACACCACAGGTTGCTTCATTTACACCACAATTCAAAAGAATTTTAATTATTAAGGGGACACCACCACACATGAGAATTGATTTGGCTGGACCACTTCAAAATTGCAGAACCATTTCTGAGGTACTTGATTTCTTTAAAGGATACAGGGAAAAGTAGTAACATTGAATATAAGAAAAAAGAAAACATTTAAATTAAGGAGAACATCTAGATTTTTCAGACTATTCACAACTATTAGATTCTTTAGCAGAAAACCTGGAATGCCATTTGTAAACAGAACCCTACAGAGGGATACATCAAATAGGATTTTTGGAGGGAGCAAACTAAGTCTTTTTTAGGGAACAGAAGGACACCACAAAAGTGGCCACCAGTACAAAGGAATGATCGGTGCCCACTTATAAGAAGGCAAATACATACATCTTTCAACAGGAATCAAGTCAGGCGCCCATAAGACCATATATCGTGTTGCCCCTAAGAATTGAGAATAAGAAGATAAATATTAGATGGCTAACAGACACAGGCAGTGATGTTAATATATACACAGGACTGCCGGACACTATACCAAGGAAGGAAGAAATAAATATACAAGGAGTGGCAGGAGAATCCATAGTACCAGTATGTAAGTTAGAATATATAATATAATAATATTATTAATTAATAATAATATAATGGTATATGACAAAATAATTCCCTTGGATTTTGCCTATGGCAGTGTACCAGAAAATATTTTAGGCTTCTGAATGATTTAGAAAACTTTTCCTGATTTCCTAGATTTTAAAAAGATTGCCGCTGGGCGGTGGTGGCGCACGCCTTTAATCCCAGCACTTGGGAGGCAGAGGCAGGCAGATTTCTGAGTTCCAGGCCAGCCTGGTCTATAGAGTAAGTTCTAGGACAGCCAGGGCTACAGAGAGAAACCCTGTCTTGAAAAAAACAAAAAAGAAAACCAAAACAAGACTTTTCCGTGACCACCTACTACAGCCCCGAATGCCTGAAAGGCCCTAGCTGGAGATGAATCTGGTTGGTTGTTGGCCCTAATTATGACTTCAGAGATCTCACTCACCTGTGAGAGCCCTGCCTGTCTCCCTAAATTACCTCCTGCCGCTGACTGCTCAGTAGCTACCCAGACACACTGGCCTTTGCCAGATGCTACTGTATGGCCTTTCCCATCTAGAGGTCTTAGTGTCTGTGCTCACCCATCTGGAATGTTCTGTCTATGTCTGGATGTATCTCATCTTCTAAGGACCAACTTTAGGAAGGTCTTCCTAAATGCTCCCCAAGAAATGCTTCCGGAAGGTCTTCCCTGGTGAAAGTTAACTTGGTCTTTCCTACGAGCTGTCCTTTAATGACATGCTGTCATCCCTAGTTGAAAGCAAAACATCTTTTCATCTCCCACAGAAACATTTCTGACACCCAATGTTAGGGGCCCCCTTCTTGTTTACTCCTGTTGGGCTGTCTGTTCTTGTAGCTTGTTTTCATCTCTTTCTAAGACAAGGTCTCTCAATAAAGCCCAGACTGTGCTAAGATGTACTATGTAGCCCAGGCTACCCTCCAAATACCCTCTGCTTGTACCTTCTGACCACCAGGACTGCAGGAGTTTGGCATCATTTCTGGATCTGGGGTTCCTTCGTTCCTTTTTGTTTGTTTTTTTTTTCCTTGCAGGACAGGAAGTCAAACCAGGGGCCTTGATCATCTATAGATGAATTCTACCACTGAGTTACAGCCCCGGCTCCTCCCCTGCACCCCCTCTTTCCCTCCTCTTCTTTGTTTTGTGTAGACAGAGTTTGTTATATAACTCAAACTGGCCTTAAGTTCACAATTCTCATGCTTCTATCTCCTGGATACTGGGATTACAAATCTCCTTCCTGGAACTGGAGAGGTTCCTCAGTAGTTAAGAGCACTGGCTGCTCTTCCAGATTGGCCTGATTCAATTCCCAGCACCTATATGGTAGCCTAAGACCATAACCCCAATTCTGGGAGACCTAGAACTGGATCCCTCCACACAGACAGACACACATGTAGGCAAAACACCATTGCACATAAAAGAAAATTAAGTAAACTTAAAAACAAGTCTCCTTTCCTCCCTCCCCTTCTTCTGTCCCTCAAGACAAGGTCTCACCCTGTTGCCCCAAATGGTCTGGAACTCACCATGTAGCCAAAGCTGACTTCAAACTCATTGCAATCCTCCTGCCTCTTTTTTTTTTTTTTTTTTTTTTTTTTTGGTTTTTCGAGACAGGGTTTCTCTGTGTAGCCCTGGCTGTCCTGGAACTCACTCTGTAGACCAGGCTAGCCTCGAACTCTCGAACTCAGAGATCCGCCTGCCTCTGCCTCCCAAGTGCTGGGATTAAAGGCGTGCGCCACCACCGCCCGGCCCTGCCTCATTTCCTAAGTGCTCTGCTTACTGGTATGTACGAACATACCTAACTTATATTTTTATTGTATCACAATACCTGGCTAGTTTTGATTTGTTTTCCACTACTTGTTTATGATCTTTTTTGAATATATGAGGGTGAAGGCCTTGTCTGCGTGGTTCACTGTATTCCCAGCAGATGGTGTATAGAATGTACTCTGAAAAATATTATCTTGAAACCAATATTTTAGTCTTAAGCCACACCCTATTGAAGAGCAGGTGGATCCAGGTCTTAAAAGAACAGAGGCTAAGTACGGGCTCACAGATACCAGGATGTTAGCCAACCTGGCACCTATTCAGTTCCTTCAAAGAGCTGAGATCTGACCTCAGAAGGATATCAAAGAAGTTTTGGGTCATCTAAAGGCCTAGGGTATAGGTATATTGACAAGACGTCCCTAAATATGCATACCCAGTGTACATTTAATATAGAGCAAGAACCAATATTTCCTGATTATTTTACCAACTGGGTTCTAGTTTCAAAGGAACGGGAATACAGGAAGACATCTCCAGGCCTATCTGCTCCAGACTCTTCACACAGACTCCTCCTCATTCCCCTGAGAAGATAAGCCGGCTGGACCTCCCCCCATCACGTGACTGCTAAAGGCAAGAAGGGACTTCATTCCTGTACCACACTGTTTCCAGATTTTAATCTTGTTCTTCTGAATTTTATGAATGCATGCAAGCAGAGTAGCTTTTCTGCTTGGGTATGGACTGGATAGCCAATCCTGTCAAGGCAGTGGAAGCTGGGGGAGAGAGCAGGATAGCCCAGACTGGATGAATTGTTTGAAGAAACACAAATGCTTTTTTTGTTGTTGTTGTTCATGAGCCCCTACTGTGAGCTGTGAACCATTCTGGACGTGGGGGGTGGGGTACGATGATGAAGGAAACAGAGTAAAGGCATGGTAGCATGAGTCTCCAGTCTCAGCTAACAGGGGGCTGAGGCAGAAAGAGCTCTTGAGCCCCTGGAGCCCCTAACAAGAGTCTGAGACCAGAAAGGGAACATAATGAAATCTAATATCAAAAAAGCGCATGCACGCCGGGCAGTGGTGGTGCATGCCTTTAATCCCAGCAATTGGGAGGCAGAGGCAGGCAGATTTCTGAGTTCGAGGCCAGCCTGGTCTACAAAGTGAGTTCCAGGACAGCCAGGGCTACACAGGGAAACCCTGTCTCAAAACAACAACAACAACAAAAGCAAGCAAGCGCGCGCGCATACACACACACACACACACACACACAAATAGGAGGGGGGAGGAAGAGGGAGGAGGGGGAAAGGAGAGGAGAGAGGGGAGAGGGAGGGGTCTCTCTATTGTTATGTATTGTCCCTAAGCTTACATTCCAAGATAGGAAAACGCAGTAACTGCTAACACAACCACTCCTATCTTTTGGTGCTGGGGATGAGGCCTGGGGCTTCACACACGCTATATGCTTGGCTCCACCTCTGAGCTATAGCCCTAGCCTCTGTACATTTTTGTGTGTAAGCATATCAGATTATTAAGGTACTAGGGAAGAAAACTTAAACAGGGAGCTGGTGACACAGATCAGCAGCAAGGACACTTGCCTGCCAACGTCAGCCGCTGGGTTCAACCCCCAGTATTATAAAAAATAAGAAAGGTAGGGCTGGGTGGGGGACTGCTCGGTGAGTAGAGAGAGAGGGATGGAGGGCAGATTCCCCACACCCATCTTAAAAGCACCTGTGATGGCAGGGCTAGGGTGGGGAGACTGGAGGATCTGGGGCTCACCAGCCAGCCAGTCTAGACAAAATGGTGAGCTCTGGCTGGTCGGTGGTGGCGTACGCCTTTAATCCCAGCACTTGGGAGGCAGAGGCAGGCGGATTTCTGAGTTCGAGGCCAGCCTGGTCTACAGAGTGAGCTCCAGGACAGCCAGGACTACACAGAGAAACCCTGTCTTGAAAAACCAAAAAAAAAAAAAAGGTGAGCTCCAGGTTCAGTGAGAGAGGCTACCTCAAAACGTAAGGTGAAGGATAATGCAAAGTGCCAATATCATTCTCTGTCCTGCACACATGGACACTCATGGCCGTATCCATGCATATCACCCCTCCCCACTCCCCACACATATAAAAAAATAGGGTGAAGTAATAAAGACAGGCAGGGAGGCACTATCCATGGGCTACACACATTATCTTTTTTTTTTTGGTTTCTTGAGACAGGGTTTTTCTGTATAGCCCGGGCTGTCCTGGAACTCACTCTGTGAACCAGGCTGGCCTCGAACTCAGAAATCCACCTGCCTCTGCCTCCCAAGTGCTGGGATTAAAGGCGTGCGCCACCACTGCCCGGCACATTATCTTTTTTTAAAAAGCCTTTTGAATAAAGACTTGAAGGAAGGGCAGAAACTAGAGGAAGAATACTCCTTTTATGCCTGCGTTAGAAAGGCTTGGCCACTTAAGGAGAGTAAGGAGGCCGTGTGTCCTGAGTGGACAGCAGTAAGCCGGAAGAAGGAAAGGTCACAGGAGTGTGTGGGTGAGGCGGATCAGAATGACGAACTCTGTACCAGCAACTCCCTTTCAAACTGACAGGTCGCTATGAAGCCGGAGACTGACACAACCAGGCCTCCGTGAGAGGGCTTTCCACTGGGTGTGTTTATGTGAATAAGGCCACTGCGTTTGTCTCCCTAACTGCTTCTGGCTGCTCATCTACCTAAATCCACCCAGCTTTGCCTGTGTAGAGAACCAGTCACCTCATGTTTTAGTTTAAGAAGGAGACAACTCACATACCTTAACAAGCTGACACGGCCCCTCCCACAGGCCCTCATCCTTAAAGAAAACCAAGCTATTGGTCTCAGGTTTGTGTCTAAAAGTAAGTAGGAATCTGAGTCACCCCCTTCCTCTGTCAGAGAGAGCTTTATTTCTCTTTCTTGCTAGCGATGTGGGCGTGTCTGCTACGTCAAATCCCACCCTCACCGGTGGATGGGATGACTCCACCCAGTGAAACTCTTTGAGCAGCAGCACGTCTTCCTCCTTGGAGGTATTAATGCTGCTGCGGTGTTTTGCTGCCGTGTAACAAATTAACACTTACAGGGATGATGGCAGTGATACCCATTTCCTCCGTCCTGGAGCGCTGAAGTTCAGCGGGCTTAACTGAGCTCAGTGCTCAGGCTTACAAGGGGTTCACAGTCAGTCGATACCCATAGCTCTCACCTAGAGTTCTTCTCAGTGTATCTCTGTTTTTTTACGGGCAGCAGGGGGAACTTTTGTTTGTTTATTTACTAATCTCAAATAAACTATAATGGTTTTTTTCTTATTTTTTTATTGGATACTTTATACATACTTGTTTTACATAGTGCTGGTCATGGGACCCAGAGCCTGGAGCCTGCTGTGCAAGCATGCTATCAGCTGAGATGCATCCGGAGCCTGTGGCTTTTCCATTCGTGGAGGGCAGCCTCCCATCTGTAAAGAGTTTGAACTCTGGAGTCCCTCTGTAGGGTTCCAGTCCTATCTCAGACCTCATCCATCTCTGTGACTATGGACAAATTGCTTAACCTCTCTGTGCCTCCGTTTTCTCATTTCTTGAGCACCTACCTGTTGGGCAAGTGTGTGTTCAAGGGTTTACAGAGGGGATTGGTGGAGACTAGAACTGGCTGAGTGTTGGGTAAGTGAAGACACTGTTTCCGTCATAGTTTCTGTGGTGCTCAGGATTAAACCCAGGGCCTGGCACATACTTGGCACGTACTCTACCACCAGCTCCGTCTCTAGCCTTCTTCACTATCATTTTCTTTAGAACTGCTGAGTGGCATCAGAATGAGTCGTCACAGTATCTCTTGTGTCCTTTCTCTCTGGTGTTCGCTGTTTGTTTCCGTTGGTGTTATTGTTTTTAGATAGGATCCTAAGGTAGACTCAGATTTGATATGTAGCCAAGGCTGGATTTGAACTACTGATCCTTCTTCTGGGGATCCTTCTGGGTCTATCTCACAAGTGATGAGATTACAGGCATGTTCTTCTTTTATTTTTAAAGATTTATTTATTTATTATATATGAATACACTGTAGCTGTCTTCAGACACACAAGAAGAGGGCATCAGATCTCAGTACAGATGGTTGTGAGCCACCATGTGGTTGCTGGGATTTGAACTCAGGACCTCTGGAAGTGCAGTCAGTGCTCTTAAGCACTGAGCCATCTCTCCAGCCCCTACAGGCATGTTCTACCATATTTGGTTTCATATAATATATATCTCCAGAGAGAAAGAAAGGAGGGGGAGAATATTAAAAAACAAAACAACAACAACAACAAACCTTTCCCTGTAGATGTTAACCCTATTTGATGGCATGGCACATGGCAAAGGTGAAAACCTGCTGGTTTTGAACAAGGACTTCCGGCACTTTTCTTCTGACAATTGCAACAGGTTTAGCACAGTTCTTCCCAGAGGCAACTGTGTGTGTGTTTCCAGCCAACAGTGCACAGAGGCAACTGGGAAATGCTGGAGCCAGTGAATGACAGCCTACTGCTTGCATCAGACAGCCCACACCACTTGTAGCTCCTGCTAAGAAGCAGCCTATACTTTTGCCTGGGAAAGCCCAGGGGCTGCCAAGACATAGACTAGCCACAGAGGTGTCTTCTCTGGATGAATACTTAGCATTTGGCCATTCCTGGTAAGGTACTTTTTGCTATCTTATTTCTTCTTTATTATTTGTGGGATAATGTAATGCTATAAGAGTGATTTTATATAGCAGAATACAAGCAGCTCTGTTTAGCTTTGGCAAGACCAAACGAGGTGTGGTGACGTATGCTTGTTACCTCAGTTCTCTGGAGGTGGAGGAAGGAGGGTCTGGAGTTCAAAGGCATCATCAGCTACATTGAGAGTTTGAGGCCAGCCTGGACCAGTGTTCACAATCCCTACCTCAAAGGAGTAGTACACGTTGGATTCTTTTGGGATGCAAAAATGGTTCTTGACACTTTAATGCACAGAAAGTTGAATTCGCATATCTGTCATGAAAAACAAAATAAAACCTACTGAGGGAGCTGAAACTAGGAAAAACTTAGTTTCCTCTTTCATGACTCATCAGTTCGTGCCTACACTTGCTCAGTCCTTCCTTTGTCCTCTTCTTAAAGTGTTCGCCCCACCTCCACTTCCCAGGACAGGATTTCTCTGTATAGTCCTGGCTGTCCTGGAATTCAATCTGTAGACCAGGCTGGCCTTGAACTCAGACATTTGCCTGCCTCTGCCTCCCAAATGCTGAGACCAAAGCCATGCACCACCACCACCTAGCAAAGTCTCCTTTCTAAATTCTAGAATTTACCTATGCTTAACATACCTGTCTACATATACACACTTATAAATTGCAGACTAGGATCTTCAGGTGGGAGAACATGGGTTTTTTTTCTTTCTGAGTTTGGGTCACCTTGCTTAATCATATGCTCTCCAGATCTACCCACTTTATAGTTCCAAATACTCCAACATGTGTTATTGCTTCGAGGCAATGGTTTCAACACTGGGGTTTCTTCTTTCTTTCTTTCTCTCTTTCTTTCTTTCTTTCTTTCTTTCTTTCTTTTTTTTTTTTTGTGGGGGGGGTTGAGACAGGGTTTCTCTGTGTAGCCCTGGCTGTCCTGGAACTCACTCTGTAGACCAGGCTACTCTCGAACTCAGAAATCTGCCTGCCTCTGCCTCCCAAGTGCTGGGATTAAAGGCGTACGCCACCACTGCCCAGCCGGGGTTTCTTTTTAATTCCATCCATTACCAGTATGACAGGCGTTACACATCGCTTGTCACTGAACATGCTTGTTACATCGACCCACTTAGAAAAGGTGATTTTAAAAATTAATTTGGTGCCGGGCAGTGGTGGCACATGCCTTTAATCCCAGCACTTGGGAGGCAGAGGCAGGCAGATTTCTGAGTTCGAGAGTAGCCTGGTCTACAGAGTGAGTTCCAGGACAGCCAGGGCTACACAGAGAAACCCCGTCTAAAAAAAAAAAAAAAAAAAAATTTTTTTGGCTGGAGAGATGGCTCAGTGGTTAAGAGCACTGACTGTTCTGCCAAAGGTCCTAAGTTCAATTACTAGCAACCACACGGTGGCTCACAACCATCTGTAATGTGATTTGATGCACTCTTCTAGTATGTGTCTGAAGACACCTGCAGTATACTCATATAAATAAAAAAATAAATAATCCTTTAGCCGGGCAGTGGTGGCACATGCCTTTAATCCCAGCACTTGGGAGGCAGAGGCAGGTAGATTTCTGAGTTTGATACTAGCCTGGTCTACAGAGTGAGTTCCAGGATAGCCGGGGCTATACAGAGAAACCCTGTCTCAAAAAACCAAAAAATAAAAAATAAAAAATAAAAATTAATTTGTTCTGGGGGAGAGAGAATGTTTTATAATCTGAAATTTTCCTTTTTTCTCTTCTATTCAAAATAACATCAAATCATTCTATGATGCTGTTATTTAATGTGTTGATTATAAATTATAGTGTTTCTATGTTGGCTTTATGTAGAGATGCATGCACTTTGTATAGGTGCCAAGTTTTGATGTTTTGACCATGAAGATCTTCTCTTTGTTGGAAGATGTAACCTTCTGAGTGAGTTGACCCCCATTTGATTGAAGGTAGTTTCTGTAAAGGTATTTTTTTATTCTCCTATATTAATTGTTGTCTCTGAAGGTTACTGCCTCAGTGTGCTAATGACCTAGTCCTGGAAGCTTCTAGTCTCCCTACAATCTAATTTAGGCCTAGAGTGTTTTCACTTTCTCAGACTTACTGCTGAACCCTTTCTAGTTCTTTCTGATCTCTGGCTGTCTGTCTGGCTGGTTCAACTCAGCTGTTCTGGCTCAAACTTCTTTCCATGCTGGTTAATCTGCCTTCTCCTCATTCTCTGACTGAATTTCTCTGTTTGGTCTCAACTAGCTTAGGCAATCTGTTCTAATCTTCTGCCTCCTTCTCATCCTCTAGCTCACTCTGTCTTCACCTGTGTCTAGCTTGTTCTCTTTCTGTAACCTGTCTCTGTACAATTATTCCAGTAAAACTGCCTCTTCCCAATAAAACCTCTCTCTCTCTTTTTTTTTTTTTTTCTGCTAGGACTGCTCCCTTAAGTAGCTTGCCTTTCCTCTCTCTTCTCTTGAGAGTTGGACATGTCCTATTCTGTCAAATCTTTCTCTGATTCATCACTTTGTCTGCCACTCAATTAGACATCACTTTCAAACATGGGTGCTTCCTTCTACAAACTAACTTTACCTTCATTGTTTGGGATTAAAGGTGTGTACTAAGGGCACATCTGTATTCCAGCCAGAGGGATTAAAGGTGTGTGCTGAGCCACATCACAACTAGAAACAGAGTTTTCGGCAAATAATACAATCTCAGGGTCCTGCAACAAGTTTCGATAGAAGGGAGTAGTTCTGAGCCATTAGGAGCCAACACTGAACAGATCACTTGCCTGCAGAGAATCTGGGCAGGCTATCTACAGTATTCACTCTACATCTAATATTGGGAGATTGGTGATTTGGGCTTACCATAAAAATGCCAAGAGGAATAGCATATGCTGCCTTCTGTTTTAGATGAACTTTCCATCACTGTAACTAAACATTTGACACAAACAACTTAAGAAAGATGTTTATTTTGCTCCTGATTTCAAGCTATCATGGCTGGACATGGGACAGCCAAGAAGCAGAGGCAGAGAATTCCTGAGCCCCAAGCTTTTCCCCCTTTATCCTGTCTAGCTTCCAGCTTGTGGGATGGTGCCACGTACATTCAGTTCAGGTCTTAGCCCTCAGTTATTAATCTATTTTATCTATTTATTTATTAATTATTTATTTTGTTTTTTTGAGACAGGGTTTCACTATATAGCCCTGGCTGTCCTAGAACTCACACAGATCCACCTGCTTCTGCCTTCCAAGTGCTTGGATTAAAGGGGTGTACCAACACCTCCATTTTTTAAAAAACACAAGAATAATTGCTCTGTCTGTGTCATTTTCATCTCTCAGAAGGAAGTTTTTCTACCATAAAACATTTTCTACCACATAATGAAAAGTCATATTTTCCCCTTAATTTTGACCAACTCTGAAGAATGAGCAGTGAGGTACAAAACAGGACAGGAGACAGGGAATATCAAGTTTTGGGAATGACAACTTGAGCCAGCCCTCCAGCAAAAGGACAGTTTTAAGTCTTTATTCAGAGGGACTTACTCAGGGAGGTAAAAACTTAAATAAATAAGTATATGAAACTTAGACTCTGAATCCACATGGGATCCCCAGAGGCGGCCTCCAGCAGTTACATTAGTAGCCTCTGTGCTTCCTCTCTGGCCTTGGCAGTTCTCAGATAAATAACTTACTCAAGCTGAGTCAACCTGTTCCTCAGTCTAAGGCAATCGGGACTGTTCAGCTGACGATATTCATGGCCTTCAACACAGCCATGACCTTCCATTCTCATGATTTAGTGTTCAGCTCTTACCTGAATAATTGTTAACTTTGGGGGCGGTGCATTTCAACCCCAGAGCTTTATGCATACTATGTGGATATTCTAACACCAAGCTATAACCTAAGAGTCAGGGACTTGTCATGTGGTCCAGGTTGATCTGAAACTTACTATGTAGCCCAGAGTGGCCCCAAACATACTATTCTCCTGCCTCAGCCTCAGAAAAGAACTATGCTTGACTACTTGTAATCTACTCTGACCAGATTCTGTTCTCTCTTTTTTTTTTTTTTTTTTTTTTGGTTTTTTGAGACAGGGTTTCTCTGTGTAGCCCTGGCTGTCCTGGAACTCACTCTGTAGACCAGGCTAGCCTCGAACTCTCGGAACTCAGAAATCCGCCTGCCTCTGCCTCCCAAGTGCTGGGATTAAAGGCGTGCGCCACCACCGCCCGGCTGATTCTGTTTCTCTTATTGCAACCAAAAGAACATTAGATAGCATGATCTGTCTGTAATCAGATTAGACATGCCTCATGTGTAACTATTATTTTGAAAAACATTACATTGTTAAATAACAATTTATAAATTAATATTCATTTAGTAGCTTGATAATAACCTTTTTTCATTACACATTTTCTAATAAATACTAAATGTCCAAATGAAGTAAAGACGTATTGAAATTACTAAGGAGTTGTAATTAAGGAAAATGTAAGAAGCCATTACTCTAAAATTTTCTTTTAAAATTATTTTATCTATCTATCTATCTATCTATCTATCTATCCATCCATCCATCCATCCATCCATCCATCCATCTATCTATCTATCTATCTACATATCTGTGTGTATATGCACATGTGTGTGTGCACATGTGCACGAACCATTGTGCCTATGTAAGACCAGGAAACAACTTGCAGGGGTTTGTTCATTTGTTTCTTGCCTTCCACCCTTTGGGTCCTGGAGATCTAACTCAGGCTATCAAGCTTAGTGGCAAGTGACTTTACCCCCTGAGCCATCTTTCCTGCCTTCTTGAAGACTACCTATCGGAACAGTTCAAATGAATATACTAGTGAAGTAGCTGTAGTTTGAGAACTGACAAAAATTTATCTTCTGTGGACAAGGACCACTGAAATATTGCCTCTTGCTCTTAACAGAGTAAGTGCTTTGATTAAAGGCCGCAATTCTCTGCGCATGTGCATATGGTGTATATGTGTGTGTGTGTGTGTGTGTGTGTGTGTGTGTGTGTGTGTGTAAGACAGAGAGATGTTGGGGATTGATCCCAGCTCTTGTGTATTTGAGACAAGCACTCTATCACTGAGCTGAATCCTTAGCTTACACAGCAACTACTTAGAGTAAAAATTGATACTCATTGGTTGCACAGGAAGATTGTTGAATAGCATTTTATGTACATGCGCTCTCACTGATTTATTATTGAGGTTGTAGGGTCCTTTTTGTTTCTGATATAGGATCTCACTGTAGTTCAGGCTAGCCTTCACTCAATGCAATCCTCCTGCCTCAGTCTCCTAAGTGTTAGTATGGTGGGCATAAGCCATTCCCTGGCTTGAGATTACAGTTATAAATGTTTGTTAAGTATCATGAATTTTTCATAAAATTCTAACTGAGCTGTAAAGTGGGGTTCATTTTAACCAGCTCATCCATTTAATCAAGGGAAAAATTGTATGTCCTATCACAAGATTATTTGGAATTTTCTTTTTTATTTAAAGATTTATTTATTTATTTTATGTGTATGGGTATTTTCTTGCGTGTCTGTCTGTCTACCAAATGCGTGTCTTATGTCTGAAGTGGACAGAAGAGTGCCTCAAAGCCTCTGGTTCTGGGTTTACAAACAGTTGTGAGCTGCCCTGTAGGTGCTGGGAATTTGAACCGGGGTCCTCTGGAAGAGCAGCCAGTGTTCTTAATTACTGAGCATCTCTTCCTCATTGATTATTGAAAATTTAGAGATAAACTATGCATTTTAAGTGCATGAAATCAATAATAATTTTAGAAAAGGGCTTTAATAGCTACATGCTATTTCCTTCAGTACTGTCTCCCCACACCCTGCCCTCTGTTTGACCCAGATGAGTCAGGAAGCAAACACTGAGCCCGAGAGCGTCAGTTACTAACCACAGAAGCCACGCTGTGTGGTTGCTGTGCCTGATGCTATACTGGGCTGACTCCTTACCCTTCTCTAAAGGCACAATGTCATCCAAACACGTGCTGAGAAAGGCCTTCCTTTATCTTTGTTCTTTGCTGTAAAACCAAACAGCATCAACATTTCAGCTGGTCTAGTTCTGCACCACACAGAATTTCAGAGTGCCAATGTAGCCCATTTGTTCCAGTTTTTGGTATTCTGGAAAACCTAGGTTTTTTTTTTTTTTTTTTTTTTTAACCATTACTCTGAGCAAAGATCTCGTCTATCATTTCTTTCTAAAACCATAACAATTCAATTAAGTTTTAAATGCAGATACTCAGTTAAAGGCAATAAGTGTTTTAAGAAACTGGTGGTCGTTAGTGGTGGGAGTGTCTGGAGAGATGTCTCGGGGGTTAAGGACAATTTCTGCTTTTGCAGAGTGAGTGTTAAGTTCCCGGCACTACATTGGACAGCTCACAATTGCCTATAACTTTACCTCCAGGGGATCCAATACCTTCCTCTGGATCTCAGGAGCACCCACATGCTTGTGAGCACACACACACACACACACACACACACACACACACACACGAACGGATTACCCACACACATACCTCCCCACATAAATTATTAAAAAAAAATAAATCTTTTTTTAAGAATTGGATTGGAGGAGGTGTCAGAGATTGAACCCAAGGCTTTAAACACACTTATCACATGATCTTCTCATTAGCTACCTGCTCAGTTCTCAATAATGTCATTCTTCTTAAAAGCTAAATTGAATTTATTATTACTGTGCACGTGGTTTATGCAGGAGAGGTGTTTGTGTGGAGGTCAGGACTTTGGGGAGTCGGTGCTCTCTGCCCATCTTTACTTGGGTTCTGGGGATAGACCAGGTTGTTGGGCTTGTGCAGCAAGTGCTTCTACTCTCTGGGCCATCTTGATCCCTAATATGTATCTTGAGCAGGGGAATACTGGACTTTCTTTTCAAGCTACCATACATCCTCAGACGGAGTGGACACCACCTGGGGACAGTATACATCTCTGAAACCCTAAATGAGTCTCAGCAAATAACTGCACCAAGCCTGTAATTTCTACTTTCGTCATTCATTTACATCTGAGATGAAAGCAACTGGTTAGGTCTATTGCCCAAGTACGTTCAAAAAGATGGAGAACCGGCAGTTACTTGTATCAGTTTGTACTGATAAGATTAAAAATACTTCACTAATCAGACTTACTACTCAGACTGGTGGGATGCCCCGTGAGTGAAAACCTTGTGTCAAGCCCATGGTATGACCTGAATCCGTATCTGGGTTCCACATGATGGAAAGAGAAAACTTGACTACCATTACTTATCCTCTGACTGTCACATGCATACTCTGACATATATAATCACACACAAATGCACATACACACAAATATTCACACAGATAGACACACCATACACATACACACATAAATACACACATACACATAGACCACATACACACACACATACACACACACATACACAACACACACACATGCACAAACAACACACATACACCACACACACACATACACACACACCACACATACACCACACACACACACACACCACACATACACCACACACAAACATACACACACAATACACACACAATACACATATACACACATACCCCACACATACACTGCACACATATACACACACCCCACACATACACTGCACACACATATACACACATACACACACACCACACATACACTGCACACACATACACACACACACACATATACACACACACACACTTAATATTTGTAAAAACACAAAAAGGAAACTGCATTTCTGTTATACTTTTCTATCTATTCTATTAATTAAAATTCTGTTTGGATAGTTCAATATTCTTTTCTACTTTATTTATGTATTATTCTTATGTTTATGCAATGATTCTCTCCTATCATGTGGGGCTGGGGACCAAACTCAGGTTGTCAGCCTTTTTAGAAAGGGTCTTGTAGCACTTGGGAGGCAGAGGCAGGCAGATTTCTGAGTTCGAGGCCAGCCTGCTCTACAGAGTGAGTTCCAGGACAGCCAGGGCTACACAGAGAAACCCTGTCTCAAAAGACCAAAACCAAAACCAAAACCAAAACCAAAACCAAAACCAAAACCAAAACCAAAACCAAAACCAAAACCAAAACCAAAACAAAACAAAACAAAAAGGGTCTTGCCAAGGC
Source organism: Grammomys surdaster (assembly GCF_004785775.1). Classification (NCBI taxonomy): domain Eukaryota; kingdom Metazoa; phylum Chordata; class Mammalia; order Rodentia; family Muridae; genus Grammomys; species Grammomys surdaster. Next base: position 20,198,472 of record NW_021604608.1, read on the forward strand.
GATTGTGGCACACACCTTTAATCCCAGCACTCAAGAGTCAGAAGCAGATGGATCTCTGATTTCTTGGCCAATCCTGCTCTACAGAGCAAGTTCCAGGACAGCCTAGGCTATACAGAGAAACCCTGTATTGAAAAACCAAAAAAAGTGTGTGTGTGTGTGTGGGGGGGGGGGTGTCACTACCTGCTGAGGCATCTGGGCCAGGGGTGGCAATTCAGTTTTGGCATTGGCTTTCTCCATTCAAGCCGACACAAGGTATTATACATGGAAAGAAGTGGCTATGTGGATAGTCTACCTCAAATATTTTGTTTTTGATTTTGAGGTCTGTATTTCATGTTGCCAATGTTGGTCTCGGAGATGTAGTGGGAGATGACCTGAGTTCTAGATCCCAAGAGCTGGGACTATAGGTCCGCAGAGCCACACTGGGCTCAAGCTGCTACAGTTGAGTAGCATACGCTAAGATTATTTTCTTTCGGGAATGTTTTTTCCTTCTTCCCCACAGACACTATATGCTAAACCCTGGACAGATCCCCTGATAGTTTCACAGCTATTCAAACCTAAAACAGGTACAGTTGGCATATCATATGACACGTTTTCCCAACCACCCCTAGCGGGGCTGTGCAGTTGCTCAAGTTTTCTTATCTGGAATCTGAAATCTCCTGTTTTTCAGCCACTGATTAGGTGGTGGATCTGGGCAAGGGGTAATAATGAAAAGAAAACAGCAATCAATGAAAAAATAAGGCATGAATTTGAAAAAATAGCAAGGGGGGTGAGTGGGAGTGTCTGGAGGGAGGGGAAGGGAGGGAGTTAACAATTATATTATAATCTCAGAAGATAAAAGAAATAAAAACAATATGGGCTGGCTATACACACCTTTAATCCCAGCATTTAGGAGGTAGATCACCTCAGGTTTAAGGTCACTGTGGGTACACAGCAAGTTTCAGGCCAGCCAGAACCCTGTCAGGAAGAAAACAAATCCTCTGTCATTTTGGAGTCACGCCTCCCCTCACTGCCAGCTAGGAGCTGTCCTTGCTTAGCTATGGCCTTCATTTCCTTTTGTTCTGAAGCCATAGCCTGCATAGGCTGTTTCTTCTATTCGTGGACTTTTTTTTTTTCCAAGTCACTATGAGCCCACGGCTCTACTGCACACGGTGTGTGTGGTTCCACTTAAACCCACATCTCGATTCAATTCTTACCCGTCCCCTCGCCTCCACCCTTGACACACCTGGTACTCAAGAATCTTAAGAGAATATGTTCATCACTCATTAGGGCTTTCGAGTTCTCGTCTTTAGAAGTTTTGCTGTTAGATGTAGAATTGTGCTAATCTGGTACCAGTTGGGCTCCAGTGGACGGCAGAGATTCTAGAAGCTGTTGTGCTCCATGCCAATCAAGTCCTGAGCTGCAGAAATGGGAAGTTGGTAGGGAAATCTGTCCTCTGTCTGATGGTGGAAGTAAAGTGGAGGCAGTAGGTTCTGAGAATGCAATAGAAGGAGCAGTTCTGAGCAGAAGAGAAGACCAGAGACACCCAAGGATGCTGGGGATGACAGGAAGGGAAATGTACTGTAAAAACAGCGGCAGTTCTCTAAGCTGTGTCCTCCTCCTCCTCTTCCCATTCCTCCTCCTCCTCTTCCTCCTCCTCCTTCTCCTCCTCTTCCTCCTCCTCTTTTTTTGGTAGTTCTAGGCATTGAACCCAGAGAGTCACATGGCAGGCAAGCACTCTACCATGAACTGACATTCCATGACTGACAGAAAGTCCATGGTTCCAAAAGGGTTTATTTTCATGGCGGATGGTAGATGGATCTGGATGCACCCTCCATGAAACTCAAGGCAGACCTGAGTTAAATAGGGAGGGAGAAAGAGGGAGGATCTGGGGAAGAATGCTTAACTGGCTATGCCCTCTGGCCTTCGGGTATCTCATCAATATGTAAACCTTTCTAGGGCTGAGGCCTGTAGTCAGGCCCTTTACCTGTGCTTTTTGGGAGGGGCTGCTTCATTGTCCTACATGACTGAACAGTGCAGGTTAATAGAGTTCCACGCCACGTGTTAGGAGTCTGGATTCTGGGAGTGTGGTGGAATAAATGCCTGTCCCTTGCAGGGTCTCCATGCTACTTCCAGCCAGTGCTTCTACCAAAAACCAAGACCCCTTTCATAGCCCTACAACCAGCCCCACCTAGGTTCTCTTGGATCCCCTGATGAAACACACACACACACAAGATTTCAATCTGCCTTATTGGGTCAATTGCTGGACACTTCTAATCTCCTGAAGCTAGTGTGTCCTTCCCAATACTCTTACTTCGGCATCTCTTAATCTACCCTCAGCTTCAGTTGCTCCTTTAGCTTTAGCTCAACATCCTAAATCGGCCTTCATCTTAGTTATGTTTCTAACCTCCTGCCTGGGGAAGCAGCCTATGGCCACTCTGCCCTAGAACTCACATGGCTGGTCACCTTTTCTCCCTCTGAAGCATGATGAACTCTCTTCTTCTCCTATATCCCTTATCCTGATTCGGGGGACCCGGAAATTCCACCTCTTTCCTTCAGCTCAACAACTGGTCCCTGGCATCTTTATTGATTGATCAAGAACCAATTGAGGAACAAGACCTTAGCATCAGACACATACCTATACCTAGTGCTGTGATATCAGGTGTATGGTACTAGTACTAGTTTATCTGGTGCTGAGGACCAAACCTGGAGCTTTACACATGCTAGACAAGCACTCTGTAGGGAGTGGCTCTCATGTTTTGATGGGGAATCTGTGTGTGAACACTGAAGGTCCTGTTCCCCAATTGGTTCTTGATCAATCAATAAAGGTGCTAGCAGCCAATGAGCTGGGCAAAATAGGCGGGGCTTCCAGTTTCCCCAGAGGCAGGCTAGCAGATGCGAGGGAGGAGAAAAGATTCATCATGCTTCAGAGGGAGAAAGAGCCACCAGCCATGTGATATCTAGGGTGGAGTGGCCATTGGCTGCTTCCCCAACTGGGCCTGGGGTAGCAGGTGAGATATTAGAAACACAATTAAGCTGAGGGCAGATTTAGGGTGCTGAACAAAGAGAAGGTAACTGGGCAGCTAAGTAAAGGGAAAAATTAGAGGTATTGAGCTGAGAGTGAAAAGAAGTGTGTGATAGCCAAGGAAGGCTTAGAAGAGCCTGGCCACTGAACTAAAGCATATTTAAAAATAAGTTTGTGAGTGTGTGTGTGTGTGTGTGTGTGTGTGTGTGTGTTTCATCTGCGGATTTGAGGGAACCTGAGTGCAGGGCTGGTAGCGCTGTTGGCCTGGAGCTTAAGGCAAGGTAGTAGGAACTACATGCTGCAGCAGTCTACGAATGGAGCTACATATCTAGCTTGTTTGAACAGTTTTGAAGGTGAATAGCTTGGTAGGCAAAAGAAGAAAAGACATGCCGGGTAGTGGTGGCACATGCCTTTAATCCCAGAACCTGGGAGGCAGAGGCAGGTAGATTTCTGAGTTTGAGGCCAGCCTGGTCTACAGAGTGAGTTCCAGGACAGCCAGGGCTATACAGAAAAACCCTGTCTCGAAAAAAAACAACCCCCCCCAAAAAAAACAAAAACCAAAAAAAAAAAAAAAAAAAACCAACCAAGAAGAAAAGATACCGTCAGCAGAACAGCCTTTGATGAGAAATACAGCAAACATCACTGGGTAAGCTGGGTAGTTACAGGATGAGAGTGAATCCTAGGGACCTTTGGGTATCAGTGGAAGATGAGGCTGCAAAAGCAGCCCAGCCCAGCCTGGGGAACGTTGGCCCTGCTCAACATCAGGAGAAACCGATGTGCTTTAGCTAAGGAAGCTGCTTACAGTAATGATTTTAGTGTGTCCCAAAGGCTAACACACTGATCATTTGGTCCTCAGTGTAGCAGTGTTGGGAAATGGTGGACCCTTGAGGGAGAGAATTAGCTCACTGGGACACCGGACTAATTGATGCGGTTCTCACAGCCCTGCAGAGAGTTCCTGTGAGACAGAGTTAGAAAAAAGTAAGTCAAATCCAGCATGAGATACCATTCCTACAATCCTGGCACTTCCCCACCGCTAAGGTAAGAGGGTCCACGAATGTCCAAGACCAGGCTACTGAGTGAGACTCTATTTCAATCAGCCCCACTCCCTGCAAGAGCCCAGTGTGGTGGTACAAATCTGCTACCTATTTGTTCAATAAGATTATACAGAGTTAGGAATGGTTTTAACGCACCACATAGGTGCTGGGAACTGAACCCAGGTCCTCTGTAGTGTTTACCGGCCCCTCTCTCCAAGTAGTCCCAGCTGGCCTCTTCCCTTCTTTTTCTTCTCCCTCTCCCTCTCCCTCTCCCTCTCCCTCTTCCCCTCCCCTCCCCCTCCCCCTCCCCCTCTCCCTCCTTGAGTTTTCATTTCCCACAGTCCATCCGACAGATTTCCAGGTGAAGATGCTGCTCCTAGTAAAGGGTAGCAATGTAAGGAAACTTGTTCTAGAACATTGGTTACTGTTTGTTATCAACTCACCAAAGCCAGAAACTTCTGAGAGGTGGGCCTCTGAACACGCCTGTCTTAAGTGGCTTAACAGGGGTGTGAAAACCTCTCACCAGTATGGACAAATACATTCTTTGTCCCTGAATTCAATAAGTCCTCTTCTTTCTCCTTGGACCCCTTCCTTGGATGGCTTTTCCATCAGAAAATCACCCCAGATAAAGAGCTGGCATAAGTTTCTCTTCTCTCTAGCATTGCAGGAGTGTCCTGTCTGTAGGTCAATTCCAGAGGAGTTAAATCATATATTCTGTCTAATTTAGTGAAACTGTGTTCACCTTCTCCCTTTTCTACCCCACCCCTGATAACATTTCTTCTAGGCTCTACCCAACAGTTACCTAGCAACAGCTAGGTATGAGCCTGGCTTTCTAAAAAAGAACTGTTTGGCCTCTCTGGCCTCTCTCTCCCTCCCTCTCTGGCCTCTCCCCACCCCTCTCTCCATGTATTCCCAGCAGGCCTCTTCCTTTCTTTCTCTCCTTCCTCCCCCCCCTCTCCCCTTTCTTTCATACCCCCCTTCTCATTCCCCACATAAACTTCATTTTATACTAGACCTGTTGTATGGCTGGTACATGGAGGGGGAGCCCTCAGCATGGGCCTGCTAAGGCTCCTCCTGCCACATTATACCACTGCATTACAAAACCTATCAATGGTGCCGAGACCTGGATTCACAAACTCACAGGTCCTGGTATTACAGACTTGTACTTGCCATGCTTTGCTCAAGCATTGTTTGCAGGTCGTGTTGTTGTTTGTCTTTAATTCATACCCACTCTTTGAGTCTTCACAGAGTCATGATGACATATTACTAGATTCAATAATACTGTTACCAGATTCATTTTATTTATTTATTTATTTTTTGGTTTTTTTTTTTTTTTTTGGTTTTTCGAGACAGGGTTTCTCTGTGTAGCCCGGGCTGTCCTGGAACTCACTCTGTAGACCAGGCTGGCCTCGAACTCAGAAATCCTCCTGCCTCTGCCTCCCAAGTGCTGGGATTAAAGGCGTGCGCCACCACCGCCCAGCCCCAGATTCATTTTATAGACAAGTGTTATGTCTCAAAGAAAGCTGGTCTCGCTCGGTATCTGTGGCTCCTCCCATCATTTCATGCCCCGCCCTACCCCACCCCCGCCCCCAGGAGCTGGGCTTTGCTTCTCTTCCCCAAGCCCAAGCCCTATATAACTCAGCCATTTTGGCTCCACCTGTATCTTGCTTGGCGCTGCTTCTCCCGGTCTGGGTGGCTTCTCTCTTGCTCTCCCTCCCCTTTCTCCTGTCGCGGTCCAGTTTAGTCTCCTGGCCATGTACAGCCTGAACTCTTCCCTCTGCTTGTTTTCTCCTTTATATCTACAATAAAACTCTTCTCCATACTTTGGGAGTAGTCATATTCTTTCTTTCTTTCTTTCTTTCTTTCTTTCTTTCTTTCTTTCTTTCTTTCTTTCTTTCTTTCTTTTGTTTTTTTTTTTTTTTGTTTTTTTTTTTTTTTTTTCGAGACAGGATTTCTCTGTGTAGCCCTGGCTGTCCTGGAACTCACTTTGTAGACCAGGCTAGCCTCAAACTCTCGAACTCAGAAATCCGCCTGCCTCTGCCTCCCAAGTGCTGGGATTAAAGGCGTGCGCCACCACCGCCCTGCTCTTTCTTTCATTTTAAAATTTTTATTCATCAACGAAGCTGAAACACAGAAAGGACAAGTAACTTGACACAGATCTTGTGACAAATGGCATTGTTAAGGTCTGAGGTCTGAGTCATCCTCATGTCATGACCCTGCTAGTCCTAGATGGACAGTCCATTAGAGGAGCTTCAAGGTAAGGAGACAGGATAACACACCGATACAGAGAAAACCGACACAGAGACTGTGTATGTAGATTGTCATATAATGGCCCTAAAGGAACCACTGGCTTCTGAAGGCTTATGTCATTTGCTCCTGGGTAGAATCTGTGGCAGCACAATGGCTTCAGTGAACCAAGAAGATGCAGGGTAATTAATTTTATGGGACTTAAAGCCAAGCCTTAAGAGGTCTAGAGCATCTCATTTTCTTGGATCCTAATTGCCTTGTAAAGAACCTACAGCCCGAGTGAGAAGGTGGCTCAGAAGTAGGGTACCTGCCTGGCATGTACCGAGCCTTGGATGGCTCTCAGCAATGCACAGAAAAAGAAGGGGGAAAAAATGTCTAGTCTATCTAGCCACAGACAGGACACATGTAAAGAGAGTCCTTCGAGTCTGAGAAGCCAGAGAGTGAACAGAGGCCTTCTGCTAAGAGTGTCCACCCATAGGGCAACAGTGGCTCACGCCTTTAATTCCAGCACTCCAGAAGCAGAGGCAGTCAGATCTCTGAATTCGAGGCCAGCCTGGTCTACAGAGTGAGTTCCAACCCTGTCTTGAAAAACTGAGGGAAAAAATATACCCATAATCACACAAAATATTTAGCCGGGCAGTGGTGGCTCACGCCTTTAAACCCAGCACTTGGGAGGCAGAGGCAGGCGGATTTCTGAGTTCGAGGTCGGCCTGGTCTACAGAGTGAGTTCCAGGACAGCGCGGGCTACACAGAGAAACCCTGTCTCAAAAAACCAAAAAAAAAAAAAAAAAAAAGAAAAAAAAGAAAAAAGTGTCCACCCACAGGACAAGCAAGGATACTCCTGGTTAAACTGTCCCAAGTGATATCACATAGGGCAGAGATGAGCGGACCCTGCTAAGCTCTGCCCCCAATTTGATTCCAAAATGTTGCATTTTTAATTTACAATTTTAGCCATAGCTAACCATGCACTCTACCACTGAGCATGTCCCAGCCTGGCTCTACTCACCCCTAAGAGTACAACCGAGTAGTAAAAAGTGCACTCATACTTCTGTGCATCCAACACCAACATCCATCTTAAAGGTCTCCATCATCCCACACTAAAGCTCTGTACCCATAAAACAGCATCCCATTCCTGTCACCTCAGCCTGCGGGTCATTGCCCTATTGATCACCCTGGGAACTTGTCAATCAATTTGAAGGTGGTTTGCTAGGCAACAGCACATAACTTTATTACTAATACCTTTAACAATCCACTTTTAGAATATATTACTGTGTTCGCCAGTTTGTCAAGCCTCAGTGTCACAGAAGAATCTGGAACTAGCCCAGAGTTTCAGTTCACTTTGTCATTTGCATATTTAATTCTACTTCTTCATAGACTACAGTGTTAATGAGTACACTTATGCCTAACATTTACTTTAAAATTGAGAGGGCAGCTTCGCACTTAAATATCATTTTTATCTTTCACTGTTGCTTTGCATTTAAATAGCATTATTGTGTTTTACAACAGCGGGAGTTTAAAGACAGATTGAATCTGGGACTCCGGTCAGAGTGTAAACAGCTTGTTCAAGGTCACAGAGGAGAATGAGTTAGTTTGCAACTATTTATTGGCTACTTCTATTTGAAAAGAGAAGTAAAAAGGGGACTCAAGGGACAATTTACCATCTGGATAGAGACAGTACAAGCCTGGTCTTCAAATATCATCTGCTTTTGTGGGAAACATCCCAGTTAGGCCCATTCGGATGTCCCTGGATGATGTTGGGATCAACTAAGATGGCTCCGGTAAAGTGTTTTGTAAGGTGTTACAACTCAGAAACATTGTAACAATAAGTGCAGCTGTTGCGGAAGAGTGTGAGGCAACAGACCAGGGAGAGCCCAGTAAGCAAAGCTACGGAATCATGCCCTATGCATAAAGAGAATAGTGAGGTCTTTTCAATGGATCACTAAACTTTTTTTTTTTACAAAGATTTATTTATTTTATTTATGAGTACACTGTAGCTGTCTTCAGACACACCAGAAGAGGGCATCAAATCTCATTACAGATGGTTGTGAGCCACCATGTGGTTGCTGGGATTTGAACTCAGGACCTCTGGAAGAGCAGTCAGTGCTCTTAACCACTGAGCCATCTCTCCAGCCCCAATCACTAAACTTTTTAAATGAAACATCAGAATTCATTGCAACTGTATGGACAAGAGATTTTTTTTCCCTTTTGATTTTTAGTCGTGCATGTATAGACATATAAACACTTTCAATACCTTGGTCATTTGGGAAGTAGGTCACCGCATGAAAGGCTTTGTTTGTTTCTTTGTTTGCTTGTTTTTAACTGTGGATGCTGAGGAAGGCACATAATAACCAGTATCCCTAGACCCCACTTTCCTTCTTGGCCACAGCTGCCCTCAAGTGTAGCAATGCTCTGCAGGTGCTGGGCAGATCTACTTGACTAGGTATGTCTAGTCCAAGGGGCAGGAATTACTGTAGCCCAAAAGAAAGACTCCAGAGGTAAGGTGAGTCTGGGATGGCCCGTGTGCCAAGCGGATTTCATGCTGAAATAGCAGGCTCCACTCAGGGAGTCTGAATCTCCAGCCTCCCTTTTATTATCAAGTGCTCACATGTTCATTCATGAAACGCTGTGGGCTCCCCTTCCTGTCTCTATGGAACAGAGGTTAGATCAAATTATCTTTAGATAAGTCTCCACTAGGGGAAGGAGTGCTCAAAAGCTGATGTAACCACCTTCTTGGTTTCCCATAGTTGATGTGGGGGTGAGGTGTCGATTTGACCGCAAACGGGGAGAAAAGCCTCGTTTTTAAAATGAGTCCCATTTTGGGTGTGCCTTTACTTTTTCTAAAGTTTAGCACAGGTAAATAAATACATTTTAAAAATATCTTTACATATTTATTTGTACCTGTGTGGTCTACATATGTGTGCATGTGTGTGCTCGCCCGTATGAGCATTTGTAGAGGCCAGAAGAGGGCACGGGATTTCATCATCCTCTGCCACCTTTCCCTGAGACAGGCTCTAACTATACCTGAGACCAGTTCCTTTAAGAAATAAACAGCTAGAGCGGGCAGTGGTGGCGCACGCCTTTAATCCCAGCACTTGGGAGGCAGAGGTGGCGGATTTCTGAGTTCTAGGCCAGCCTGGTCTACAGAGTAAGTTCCAGGACAGCCAGGGCTATACAGAGAAACCCTGTCTCGAAAAACCAAAAAAAAAAAAAAGAAAGAAAGATAACCAGCTAGAAACCGACAACCATTTTGTCTCCACCATAGACACCTGCGCTGAGGCTAGGGCACACACTCAGCCTTGCATGTGACAGCTGAAGATTCAAACTCGGGCCCTCCTGCTTGCGCCGCTGTCGTTCTTACCTGCGGAGTCATCTCCCCCGTCACCTTCAAGCCATTTTTGGAAGACAGCTAACATATTCTTCAGGTCTGAGATGGAGAACTTACTTTTAGTGTCCCACCCCAGGTCTGTAAGTCTATATTCAGGAACCTCACACCAGGTTATTCTTATCAGCTGACCAATCAGCTGTAAGGAAGTCATCGTGGCAGAGTAGTGACCTCAACTCAGTCACACATATAATTCTGCCTGCACATTAAGCCGGGTCTACAAAAAGGTACTTGGAATTCCTCAGGCGTTAAAAGCATGGGGTCATGGTGACCTTTTGGTGGCTGAGGAAAAACAAAAAACAAAAAAAACCCGAGCACCTTATTGTTGGCTAGATTTCAATCCGGGTTCCAGCGCAGTTTGCTGGTAATCTCCCAGACTCAGACAAGTCACAAGGCAGAAGAGAGGGGAATCCAGACCTTACTAACAGTTCTTGTTCTAGTGCTAACTGGTGAACCCAGGGCCTCATGCACTCCAAGCAAACAGCCCACGAAGCTTCCTCCCTTGCCGGCTCTCTTAATACACAAAAAACAAAGGTGGGGGCATTTCTCAGCGGCAGATTGAGAAGAGGGGGTGGTGGGGGGGTGCTATTAGGGTTTTGTTTTTGTTTTTGTTTTTTTTTTTTAAACGAAAAAGAGGCTGTCGGAGCTTCAGTGTATCATCTGCCAACTGCAGCAGCGAGGCAGGCGCAGTGTTCTGTGAGTTCCTTCAGTTCCACTCGGGACAGAACCCGCGAGCGCCTGCTCGCAGCTCTACACCGGTGGGTCTGAGAACAAGCTCCCCAGCCCTGTCTGCAATCTCAGAGCAGGAAACTCATCAAGCAGAAAATACTGTTGCGTTTTGAAATTCTAAATAAAGTAATGCTTTCAGAGACAATTTAAGTAAACTAGTTTCGTGGGGTTTTTTGTTGTTGTTGTTGTTTATTTGTTTTTTCGGACAGGGTTTCTCTGTGTAGCCCTGGCTGTCCTGAAACTCACTTTGTAGACCAGTCTGGCCTCGAACTCAGAAATCCACCTGCCTCTGCCTCCCAAGTGCTGGGATTAAAGGCATGTCCCACCACTGTAAACTAGCTTTTGTTGGGGAAAATTCAACATGTTTGCTCAATTTCGGGGGCAAAAAAAAAAAAATAATAATAATAATAATCCAAGCCTGTGAACTGGGAAATGAGAAGAATCACTTTGTTTGCCCCGCCCCTTCCCCTTACGGTATAGAAAAATGTACGTGATTCAATAGCTGATTTTGTGGTTCTTTTTGAAAGGAACTCCAAACAAGACACTGTAAAAGACTGGAATATTGCCCAGCTCTCTGGATACCAGGGGGTAAAGCACAGAAGGGTACAAACTGAAGGAGAGAGTGAGGAAAGATTAAAGGGCAAGGAATTATATTATTAAAAACTGGTCGCAGTTCCCTCCTCCTCCCGAGCTAACCCCGGGCCCAGCTTATCTTAGTAAGCCAAGGGAAATTGAATCTGGACCTCTGCTGTATATTCAGTACATTCTGGCTGACATTTTAAACCCTGGCTGAAAGCTGGTTGGCTTCCAAGCACATGGAATACTAGAATGGAGAAATCGTATAGATGACTATCTAATTTCTCTTTCTCTCTGAAACACTGACAATGATTCTTTGTAAAGCGTCTCAGGATACCGAAGGAAGTTATCAACAAACGTTTTGCAGAAATCTATCAGGGCCTGATTATCGTAATTTATATAATGTGGCTATTCCATTCCATGGGCTTTGTGTGTCGTATGATCAAAACATGCATAAAAGGCAACAAGGTCTCCCAGCTGCCAAACACAGGAGTGACCAGGACTCAAGGCTTAAATTAAGTCTGAGGGTATTTTCAGTTTCCTTGAGGACAGAATGATGTCCTCAGGTGACAGGCAGGACTATCAGGTATGTTCCAGCCCTTCCCATCTACAGCAATCAGTACCCAGCAGGATAGAAGCTCCTATCTCCTTAGTTTCCCAGATAGCCATGTGGCTATGAAGCCTTGGCTTCATTGAGGAGCCTATGTTGGAGTTTCATGCTATTCAGATAAGGCTGACATCTGGATTCATAGAGAACCCTTCTGATGCTCATTTAGTTGAAGCACCCCACAGCCAAGCTCTACCTTGTGGGCAGATTTGCCTACTCCTTCAACTACAGCCTGCGAATAGACCTACCAAGTCATGGCATGTGGGATGAAGCTTCTCAGGCCAGGGTTCCCAGATGGACAAGGCTTACTTGGCATGTGACATCAGACTGCATCAGAAAGCCTCATTACAGTGACGCACAGGTGACAGGTTAACCTCATTCTCAGAGCCAACCACCCAATGCAGCCTCACAGCTTCCCCTTGCCAGGCTTAAGTCCTTCACGAAGGGATGAGACGCAGAGGGTGTGGGCTGTTTGGTTCAGATTCACCCCGCTCACCTGCTCTTTTAACCCGGAAACACTTCCGAGTGTTTGCTGGTTTTCTCTAGGTATACACCGCAACCAGGCAGGTGAACAGCAGAGCACCGGCTTGCTCATACTCCTCAGTAAAGAGGATGACGTTTATGACATTGTAGTCTAACGCATCGGTTTAATTAAACTGTTTGCTTAGAATAAAGTTACGTGGAGTAGCCAGGCTTGCTGGTGTGCTTGGATGTAGCTCAGTGGTAGAGTGTTTGCTTGTCTAGTGCCAGGCACTTCTGGGCACAATTTCTCAGTTATATATGTAAAAGGAGAGAGGCGGGAGAGAGAGTCTTGCTGGATACCTAAAACTGGTCTTAAACTTGTAATTCTCCTGAGTGTTGGGATTACAGGCACCAGGCCCAGCTTTTGGTTAGATATCTAGATACACACTTACCTCAAATGAGCACATACATGCACAACTACACAAAGCAATCTTCATAAAAAGCATTTATTTATTTATTTATTTATTTATTTATTTATTTGTTTGTTTAATGTATATGAGTACCCTATTGCTCTCTTCAGACACCAGAAGAGGGCATTGAATCCCATTACAGATGTTTGTGAGCCACCATGTAGTTGCTAGGAATTGAACTCAGGACCTCTGGGTGAGCAGTCAGTACTCTTAACCAGTCAGAGGCATCTCTCCAGCCCCCAAAGCAATCTTTTTTTTGTTTTTGTTTTTGTTTTTGTTTTTTGGAGACAGGGTTTCTCTGTGTAGTCCTGGCTGTTCTGGAACTCACTCTGTAGACCAGGCTGGCCTCGAACTCAGAAATCCACCTGCCTCTGCCTCCCAAGTGCTGGGATTAAAGGCGTGCACCACCACCGCCCAGCCCAAATAAACTCTTTTTATTGTCACTGTATTTGATTTTTTGTTTGTTTGTTTGGTGTAGCTTGTTTGTTTTGAGACAGGGCTCACTGGGTAGTTCTTACTGACTTAGAGAACTTGTTCTATAGACCAGGCTAGCCCCAAACTCCCAAAGATCTGCCTGGTTCTGCTTCCTGAGTGTTGGGATTAAAAGGCATGTGAAATCACACCTAGTCAAAAAATTCTTCCTAGAGTTACTTTTGAATAGTTGCCACAACACAACTGAGGTCTTTTTGTTGTCGGTTTATTATTATTTTTATTATTATTAAGCTGAAGAAATTGCTCATGGGTTGAGAGCACTTGCTGCTCTTGCAGAGGACCTGCAAGAGGGCCTGGGTTTGGTTCTCAGCGCTCACATGGTAACTTACAGATATTAAAAGTCCAGACCCAGAGGATCCAGCACTCTTCAGGCACCAGGCATGTGTGCGGTACACTTACATACAAGAGGGTAAAACAGTCATATACATAAAATAAAAATAAATAAATCTTTTTAAAAGGAAAATTTTAAATAATTACTGGTAGTCAGCTTGTCCCTGCTATAAAAAACACATCTGTAACTGAAACTTCAGATGCCGTGGGCATGAAGGGTTTCCTTAAGTATGAAGACCTCCAACGTGTGTCTCCTGTCATGCTTTTGTTCTACAGTGCATTGGGGAGACACCCTCCTGCAGTGGCTTTGCTTATAACAGTCAGAATGGGATCGTACAAATCACAAAGCATGTGCTTAACAAAGTAAGCGACAGCGGGATCCCAGAGAGGTGGGTAGAACAGGAACTGGGATTTTTTTTTTTTTTAAAAACCTGGGATGCTGAGGTCCAGGAACTTGTTCAGTAACTCATGACTGTGGTCTCACCTAAGTCACTCTCTAGTTTATACACTGTGCTTTAAAAACACTGTGCTTCGAAACCCAATCAGAAAAGATGCCGGTGTACTTTAAGACACACTCCAAATTCCCATTTGCCCAGTTGCTTTTACAAAATTAAAACAAAGTAGCTCACCAGGTAATACGGTGTCTCTATCTATGCAGTGGGTCCTGCGTCCTAGACGGCAGGAATGGAATCCGTGTGGTATGCGGTACGCAAGGGACGGCTTTATAGCACAACAGCAGCTGCCCTGTGCATACCCTCAGAGAGGCTCCAAAGCTCTGTACCTGGGGTACAGCCACCAAATGTTCCTTCTAGTCCAGCCCTGTGGCTCCCAGATGTATTTGGCATGTTCTTATTGTCTGAAAGAGTGACCTGGGAAGAGTCGCTACGGGGTGGAGGGTTGGCACAGCTCTTCGTAGATACTTGAGGTGGAGAGTGAGGCAGAAGATGGGAGAGATTGGACACAATTCTTGGAACTTGCCCCAAGGCAGAGAGCCAGGGAGCTTTTGCGTAAAGTACCGGAACATGAAGTGCTAGTCTTGCTTCAGCCAACTGTAGTCAGTGATGTGGGGAGGAACTTTGAGAGGTTAATCAAGGCAGTCATTCATGGATTGGACACCTAGTGTTGATGATAGAGCAGGGAACAGATCAAGGTTGTTCCACAGAGTTTACACTCTAGTAGGGAGAGAAAAACATTAAAAGCAAAAACAAAAAAAAAAACAAAAACAAAAAACAAAAAAACCCAAAAAACAATAACAACTGGCAGTAAGTGCTCTGGAGAAAAGGGAAGGGTTTGCTTTAGTCTGTATTCCATTACTGGGGGCTTGTTTTACTCATATTTCTGAAGGCCATTCCCAGAGCTATACCCCCAATAACCCAACAAGTTCCATGATGCCAAACCCCTTAGAGGTCCCACTGCCTGCCAACCTTACCTATCTCCAGGGCCTGAGTCTTTGGGGAGGATCAAGAATGAGCCACATCTAAATCACAACGAGGCTGGAGATAGGAGTCTATATACGCTGCTTAGGTTCATGACATGCAAGCCATTGATGAAGCCATTTGGATAGAAACTTTCTGGAAACGAGGGAAGGAACCGTGGGGATGTTTGGAAGAAAGAGAAGTCTAAAGCAGAGAGACCAGCAAGTGAAGACTTTACCAAAGGAAAAGCAGGGTATATTTAAGGCCCTCTAGGAGGCCAATTGTATTGATGTGGTATAAGACAGAAACTGAAGGAGAGGTAAGAGAAATCATGGGACCTGACCTGAGGGCTAGCACTCAGCTCTGGTAGCACAGGCTTTAAGGATGGAAGTGGTAGATTCTGCCTGGCTGCCATGTTGGAAAATACCTTGGGGCTCTATCATGGGCTTTGATGAAAACCTATTTTTGGAGGATATCTTGCACAACTCAGTTACCTTAGAGTTTTCCGAGTCTACATCTCATGATCGGATCCTTTAACAAGAACAGGTTTTTGTTTGTTTGTTTGTTTTGGTTTGGTTTTTTGAGACAGGGTTTCTCTGTGTAGCCCTGGCTGTCCTGGAACTCACTCTGTAGACCAGGCTGGCCTCGAACTCAGAAATCCGCCTGCCTCTGCCTCCCAAGTGCTGGGATTAAAGGTGTGTGCCACCACCACCCGGCCTAACAAGAATAGTTTGAACCCAGGCATGTCACTGTTCTTTCCCAATCCCCAAGACATGTTTTAAATGGGTTTGACTTGCTCAAAAGAGAAAATACAGTTCCTTTTCTGTCCTGGGCTTAGTCCTTGCCCACCTCTGCTTCCCACTGTGCTTTGCGTGTCTTCTTCCTCTTTCTACTCAGTCGCACTGGGCCCCTTTCAGGTCTTCCTAGAACAGTGTTCCCCTGACTACAATCCTTCCTGGTGCACTCTTCCTATGACCTGGAGTCTCAGCCGAGAGTTTCCTTCAATAACTCAGCTCTGGGAATCGACTGACTGCTCTATCCATCAACTGTGTGCTCTGTCATGTGAAGCTGCGGCTGAATCCACTATTTGGAGATACTCGTTCTGGAAGACAGACTAAACGCTGAAACTTTATTTAGCATTCTCTTAAACTATGTCAATGGGTTTTTAAATGAGTATATATAATATCAATAAATTATGATTTATAATATTGGTGGTTTCTTTCTTTTTTGGGGTGGAGGATGGATGCTGGGGATTGAACTCTGGGCTTTGTATATAAGCTAGGCAAGTCCTCTACCACTAAGCTATAGCCCCAGCCTTTTAAAACTTACTTTACATTTTTTCATTAGTGTGTGTATGATTACAGACACATGTATAGAGATCAGAGAACGACTTTCAGGAGTCAGTTCTCTCCTTCGATCACAGGTTCCAGGGACTAAGCTGAGGCCCTCAGGCTGGTATGTTGAATGCTTTTACACTTTGAGAAATCTCTCTGGCCCTATTTATTTATTTTTGAGACATGGCCTTATTACTTTGTAGCCCAGGCTGGTCTTGAACTCCAAATTCTCCCACCTCAGCCTCCCATTTGCTGAGGGGTTCCAGGCACCATCCCACGTGGCTCAGGAGGTAATAATTCTTATTTATCCTTTCATACCATTGCATCATGACAGATGGCATGAGCATTCTTAGTAAATATGAGCTTGTTCTCTGAGAAAATATGGAAAAATATTAAGTGTACATTTATAAATAAAAGAAATCAATTGGGGAGTTGGAGTCAGGGAGATGGGTCAGTGGGTAATGGTGCTTGTTGCCAAGTCTTCTGACTGAGTTCAATCCCTGGAACTCACATAATTGGAAGGAGAGACCCAACTCCTGCAAGTTTCCCCTCTGATTCCCATATATCACACACATATACACACAGACACATACACACACACACACACACACAGACATGCACACACACAGACATGCACACACACAAACATGCACACACACAGACATGCGCACAGATACACATACAAATACATATGTACATTCTCATGCACACACACAAATGCACATGTACATCTGCACACACACACATATGCACAGTTAACGA
>NW_021604608.1:20215412-20218290 GCF_004785775.1 Grammomys surdaster
AACCAAAAAAAAAAAAAAAAAAAAAAATCAAATCTGAAATGTTACCCGCATGTAATTGTCTCGCCAGCAAGAACACACGCGGACACCAGGATCCTTCTGCAGCAAACCTTTTATTGTGATGAAAGGAGGAAGACCCCGGGCCCCAAAAAGGCACTGTTTATATACCCTTGGAGCAGCGTGTTCATTTCTGATTGGCTGCTTACTTGTTACCCACCAAAAACGCCCTGGGATGGGCTGTGACTTGGCGCGCGCTCACTTCCCGCACATGCGCAACAGCTTGTTTATCGGGATGGGCAGCGGATGTCAGCGCCATCTTGTAATGGCGATTAGTCTCGCCGCCGGCACTACGGCGGTAGCAGCTTCCTACACTGAAAAGATTACACATATATGATTTCAGCCATATAATGTGCCAGAAAAGATAAACTATTAAAAGTAATGGCTCCCAGGGGTTGGGGGAAGGGAGGAAAAAAATGAATTGACTCCACAAGGAGCCGTGTGTGTGTGTGTGTGTGTGTGTGTGTGTGTGTGTGTGTATGTGGTACGTGGTGTGTGCGTATATGTGTATGTGTTGTATGTGGTACGTGGTGTATGTTTGTGTGTGTGATATATGTATGTGTGTATGTGTGTATGTGTATGGATGTGTGTATGTATATGTGATATGTGTGTATGTGTATATATGTGTGTATGGATGTGTGTGTGTGTGGTGCATGTGTGTGTAAGTGTGGGGTGCATGCGTGTATCATTAGAAATGAAAATTCTAATGGTGGAAATTAGAAGACATCTTTGTGAAGTCAGTTGTCTTCTACCACTTCGTGGGTTCCTTAGATCAAAGTCAGGCTGTGTGGCTTCTCAGCGCATACTCTTACCTGCTAAGCCATCTTTCTGCCCATTGGTTTGCTTTTATTAGAAAAGGATCTAACGTAGCTCAGGCTGACCTTGAACTCACAGGATAGCCGAAGCTGGTCTTGAAACCTTGGTCTCACTTCTGTCTCCTGAACACTGGATTCCTGCATGTGGACCACTGACCTGTTACATCTTTAAATTCTGGAATTAGGCTGCTCAGTATGGTATGATAAGCCACACACACCTGACAAACTTTTAGATCTTTTTTTTTATATATAGATTGTTTCAAGACAAGGCTTCTTTGTGTAGCTCTGGCTGTCCTAGAACTCACTCTGTAGACCAGGCTGGCCTCAAGCTCAGAAATCCTCCTGCCTCTGCCTCCCAAGCACTGGGATTAAAGGCATGCGCCACCACTGCCTGGCCTAGGTCTTACATTTTTGAGCTGGGACTGGTAGCACACACCTTTAATACCAGCATTTGGAAAGCAGAGGCAGGTGGATCATTGTGAATTTGAGGCCAGCCTGATTTACAAAGTGAGTTCCAGGACAGCCAGGGCTGTTACACAGAGAAATCCTGTCTCCAAAAAAAAATATTTTTCATGCATTTCCACTATTACTGTCATCTTCTATGAGGCTTTCACCAGAGCCAAAAAGAAATAGAAATGGCCTAGAACCTACTGTAGGTGTAGAACATTGCTACCAGAGACCACCTTTCCTGTCTCCCTGGTGTTCTGTTCCTATGCAGATGTCTATAGAAGGATGACAATGACTTTATTATAAGTCTCTTTTCTGTTAGTGCCAAGCAGTGTGGTAAGAGTGTCCCTTATTTGAAGACATATCTTGTTCAGTCTTGAGAGGATTAAACCATGTTTCAGCACAAGGTGTTCATTCTGTAATCATCGCAAAAACCTGCCAGTTTGATGGCTATTTAACCAGGTTTCCACACTCAACACTTTCTTCATCAAAAATATAAGTTGGTGCCAACCCTATCAAAACATACAAAAACAGCTCATACAAAACTAAACACATGTTGTAATCCCTAGAACAAGGGAGGCAAAAGCAACAGAAATGAAAGGGATCCAAGGACAGGGCAGGCTCCAGGAGACCTTATCTCAAACAAAACAAAAACAAACAAACAAACCACCGCCACCAACA
The DNA here is from genome assembly GCF_004785775.1 of Grammomys surdaster. Lineage (NCBI taxonomy): Eukaryota > Metazoa > Chordata > Mammalia > Rodentia > Muridae > Grammomys > Grammomys surdaster. The sequence continues at coordinate 20,217,410 of NW_021604608.1, forward strand.
ACAAAACAGTTTTGTCATTGTGGTCTGAGTGCCTACGGCGCTTTGCTCTGTGTAGTCTGCCTCCAAGAGTTTGCATGTTGGTATTGTGGTCCCTAATGTGGCAATGCTGACTGGGTAGCATACTTTTGAGAGATGGGGCCTAGTGGTAGAAGATTGGGGCATTTTGGGGGATGTCCTGAGAAGGTATTTCCTTCTTACAGCAGTTCCTCTCATCACAGTGTTATCTGCCACGAGGCTTCCATCAGAGCCAAACAGAAGTGGAGACCATGGTCTTGAACCTCCAGAACTGACAACAGTTAACAGCTTTTCTCTATAAAGTTACCCAGCCTCGGGTATTTAACCGTAGTCATGGAAGATTGATGAGTACAGTGTCTTCTCAGAGTCTGGTGGTGCTGTGCTTTGAGTGTTACAGGATATTTAAGTCTTCGACTTAAAGAAAGAAGACATTGAGATTTGGAGAAAAAAAAATCTGGGCATAGTGTTCTTTTCTGAAGAGATTTGTCCTTCATCAACTAAATTGCTACATCCTTAAATCACTTCCTTTAAATAACTTTTAGGTATTTATTTACTTATTTATTACCCCCACACACACTTTGATTTTTCAAAATAGGGTTTCTCTTTGTAGCCCTGGCTGTCCTGCAACTCTCTCTGTAAACCAGGCAGCCTTGAACTCTGCCTGTCTCTACTTCCTGGGTGCTTAAAGGTGTGTTCCACCATAGCCAGACTAGTTTTTATTTTCGATTATGTTTGTGTGTGTTCTGTGTGTCTGTGTATATGTGTGCGTGTGCGTGTGTGTGTGTGTGTGTGTGTGTGAGAGAGAGAGAGAGAGAGAGGGAGAGAGAGAGAGAGAGAGAGAGAGAGAGAGAGAGAGAGAGAGAGAG
>NW_021604608.1:20218300-20220800 GCF_004785775.1 Grammomys surdaster
GAGAGAGAGAGAGAGAGAGAGAGAGAGAGAGAGAGAGAGAGAGAGAGTCTGTAGATATCTGTAGTGTCCAGAAGAGTGTTGTCAGATTTCCTTGACCTAGAGTTACAGGCAGTCTGAGTCACTAAGTATGGGCATTTGGAACAGAATCTGGGTCCTCTCTCTGCAAGAACAATCTCCAGCCTTCCCCCTCAATTCATTTCCTAAGAAATGGTCTGCTTCAGAAACTATACGCACAAATAGGTGTAGGTGATCACACAGACACACACTGGTAGGAATAAAACAGATGTGTTAATAACACAGAGAACAGAAAAAGAGAGCTTTAGTATGCGTTTTGAATTGCAGTTGATAACTACCCCCTTACAAGTTAACTCAACCCTTGGTATCTGAGAGAAATGAACAGGGGAGATTTAAAAAAACCTAGAGGGGCTGGAGAGATGGCTCAGCAGTTAAAAGCACTGACTGCTCTTCCACAAGTCCTGAGTTCAATTCCCAGCAACCACATGGTGGCTCATAACCATCTGCAATGGGATCTGATGCTCTCTTCTGGTATGTCTGAAGACAGTGACAGTATACTCATAAACATAAAATAAATTAATCTTAAAGAAAAAAAAAAAAGAAAGAAGAAGACACGGTGCCTGAAAGAAACACAAAGCCTTTTTGACATGGGACTACAGCTTAGCTTTTGATTCAGAATAGGGGTTTTTTATTTGTTTGTTTTATTTGTTTGTTTATCTTACCAAGTTCATTTTTAAAGATTATCATCCCACAGAAAATGCCTACAATTGATTTTATTTACTTAAAACTTTAGATATACTTCCATTTCGTATACTGAAAAAGGTTTTTTACTTTATTTTTTATGTGTGTGTGTGTGTGTGTGTGTGACATAGGTGTAGTTGGCCACAGACACTTGAAAAGGGCTTTGGTTCCCTAGAAGCTGTAGTTACAAATGGTTGTGAGCCAAGACAAATGCTGGGAACTGAACTCAGGTCCTCTGGAAGAGCAGCAAGCTCTCTTAGCCATTGAGCCATCTCCCTGGCATGACCTTTGTGTACTTTTAACGACTTTTCATCTGTGAAACACCTTAAGACAGGGCTGAGCAAGCATTTTTCCATAGAGGGCCAGTTGGTAAATTCTGTAAGCAGGATGGTGATGCTGGACATTGAACCCAGGACCTTAAGTATGCCAACTATGTGTGTTAGCATTGGTCTGCTTTGCCACTGAGCTACATTCCCACAATCTCCTAAATATTTGAGATTTCAAGGGCCACGTGGTCTCTGTCATAATATCCAATGCTGCCATTGTACCATGACTACAACTGCATAACAACCTTCATAAGCCGTGAGCTTGGGGACAAGCATCTGTAATTTCCACACTTGGGGGCTGTGGTAGCGATTCAGGAGTTTGAAGACAGCCTGGACCATATAGAGAGAGACTGTCTTAGACAAACAAAACCAGTAGACTATAAATAAGCTAGTGTGGCTATGTTCCAAGAAAGCCCTTTGAGAGAGAGAGAGAGAGAGAGAGAGAGAGAGAGAGAGAGAGAGAGAGAAAGAGAGATTATGGAATTTGAATTTTACATATTTTTGTGCTGAAATATCGTCATGCTTTTGACTTTATTCAACAATAAATACAGAAACTCTTTTTAGCAAATGGTCAGTTCACAACTTGTGGCTCGCAGACTAGAATGGCTTTGGTCCTCGGCTTGTCAATGTTTGATATTAGACTAAGAAATCAGAGTCTTGGTTTTTGTTTTTTTGTTCTTTTGTTTTTTGTTTTTCCCCAAGACAGGGTTTGTCCTGGAACTCACTCTGTAGACCAGTATGGCCTCGAAATCAGAAATCCGCCTATCTCTGCTTCCCAAGTGCTGGGATTAAAGGCGTGCGCCACCACTGCCCAGCAAATTTTATTTTATGTACACGAGTACACTGTGGCTCCCTTCAGACCCACCAAAAGAGGGCATCAGATCCCATTACAGATGTTTGTGAGCCACCATGTGCTTGCTGGGAATTGAACTCAGGACCTCTGGAAGAGCATTGCTCTTAACCGCGGAGCCATCTCTCCAGCCCGAAATCAGAGTCTTAAGGAATGAAGAGTCGCTTAATGTGAAGACTCAGGCCTTGCTTCCCCGACTCGCCTGCTCTGCTTACGCGCGCTGCGGCGACTTTAAAGAACTGAGAACTAGGAAAGTCACAGGAGGTTAACTAACAATCTCTGGGGATGGAGCATCTTAAGACAAGGACCTTGGGCTTTTATGAAGTAATTTTTAATATTTTTACTTGCTATGAGTGAATATTTGGCTCATGTACATGTGTAGCATGTGTGTGCCTGATGCCTGCAGATGCCAGAAGAGGGCGTCAGACCCTCTAGAATTGAAGTTAGGAATGCTTGTGAGCCCATGTGACTTCTAGAAACCAGGGTTCTCTACACACACCTGAGTCCTCTCTACTGTGAGCACCTCTCTAGCCATCCTCCCACCCCCTACTGCTGAGCCACCTCTCTA
>NW_021604608.1:20225800-20235748 GCF_004785775.1 Grammomys surdaster
CCTAGCCCATCCTCTTGTCCCTGCCTATCCAGCACTGGGATTACAAACCACAACACTCAGATTTTTATTTTATTTTATTTTTTTTATTTTTATTTTTTTTAAAGATTTATTTATTTATTATATGTAAGTACACTGTCGCTGTCTTCAGACACCCATATGAGGGCATCAGATCTCATTGCAGATGGTTGTGAGCCACCATGTGGTTGCTGGGATTTGAACTCATGACCTCTAGAAGAGCAGTCAGTGCTCTTAACCGCTGAGCCATCTCACCAGCCCTTTAAATATTTATTTACTTATTTTTAATGTATATGAGTATACCACTGCTGTCTTCAGACACACCAGAAGAGGGCATCAGATCCCATTACAGATGGTCGTGAGACACCATGTGGTTGCTGGGAATTGAACTCAGGACCTCTAGAAGAGCAGTTGGTGCTCTTAACCACTGAGCCATCTCTCCAGCCCCAACACTCAGATTTTTAAATGGGATCTGGAACTCAAATTCAGGTCCTCATGGTTGAGCAGCAGGTGATTTATGGACTGAGCCATCTCCCCAATCCCCAATCATCCTTCCCTAATGACTCCTGGTCTCATAACAGAGAGAGAGACAGACAGACAGACAGACAGACAGACAGACAGACAGACCCCTTATAAGAATGGACACTGGGAAGCTAGGTAAACCTTGAGGGTCAGCTTCAGGAGGGCATGAGTTTGGTTTGTTGTAGTTTGAACTTGGAGTATCTCCCAAAGGCCTGTCTGTTGAAGGCTTAGGGAGGACACTACAGGGTACAAATGGGACAAAGGTGGAAAGAACAGGGCCTGGGGTGGAGTGGTGTTGAATGGGGACTTCCAGGCATGGCAGGGCCATTGTACTCTGGAAGTCACAGCAGCTGCAATTAGCGTCATTGGTAAGCCATTGTTAAGCAACTATAAGCAAGTCCACCCACCCTTTTATAAGCAACTCTAAGAAGCTCGCCTGGTCATTAAAGAAAAAGACCAGTTGAGAAGGGAAAGGGATTCAACAGGAACAAGAGGAGAATAAGAGAGAGAAATGGAGGTAAAAGTTGTCACAGGCTCAAGAGCAAAGAGACTAATTAAGGTGAGACCCTCCACAATTGTCAGTCAATATAACATCGTCTTCTTTAGGCATTTTAAAAACGTTTCTTTTTTAAAAAAAAATTATGAGTGTGTGGAGTGGGTGGGTGGGTGGGTGTGTACACTCCAGAGCCTGAGATGGCCAGAGGTATTGCATATCCCTGGGCTGGAGTTACAGACAGTTAAGATGGGAATCGAACTTGGGTTGATCTTCTGTAAGAACAAGAAGTGCTCTTAACCGCTGAGCCATCTTTCGAATTCCTTAAGGCATTTTCTTTTTCTCTTTTATTTTGGTTTTCGAGACAGGGTTTCTCTGTATAGCCCTGTCCTGGAACTCAGTCTGTAGACCAGGCTGGCCTTGAACTCAGAAATCCACCTGCCTCTGCCTCCCAAGTGCTGGAATTAAAGACGAGGGCCACCACTGCCCAGCTAAGACATTTTCTTGTAACAAGCTGATTAACCCAGAGTCTGATTTACCTACTTGAATGTCTTGGTATTGCCTGGAATTTAATGGACATTCAACGTAAACTTGATTTGATGACATTTAAATTGTAGTTGTATGGCTAGTGAATGTAGCTCATTTCTAAAAATTAGTGTCTGACAAAAAAATTAAAGATTGTAAATTAAAAGAAAATTCTAAACAGGTAATAAAATTGAAAGGAGCCAATTTTACACACATAAGCCTGCAAAAGCTCATCCACACACATACAACTATTGCTGAAAAACAATAAAGGAAATTGTCACATGTCTGGGTTCGTTACAAAGTTTAGAGTCACAGTTTGCCAAACATGTTGCAAAGTAAAATTAAAATTCATTACAGAGTTTTCTGGTATGTAATTTAAACTTTTTATTTGTTTTGTTTTGTTTTTGCTTTAACGAGGCAGGGCTTCTCTGTGTAGCCCTGGCTGTCCTGGAACTCACTCTGTAGACCAGGCCGGCCTCAGACTCTGCCTGCCTCTGCCTAACCCTAACCCTAACCCTAACCCTAACCCTAACCCTAACCCTAACCCTAACCCTAACCCTAACCCTAACCCTAACCCTAACCCTAACCCTAACCCTTAGGTGCTCAGATTAAAGGTGTGCGCTGCCTGGCTATTTATTTATTTATTTTAAAAGGAGATTTTTTTTTTAAGATTTATTTATTTTATGTATGTAAGTACACTGTTGCTGTCTTCAGACACATCAGAAGAGGGCATCAGATTCCGTTATAGGTGGTTGTGAGCCAACATGTGGCTACTGGGAATTGAACTCAGGACCTCTGGAAGAGCAGTCAGTGCTCTTAACCACTGAGCCATCTCTCCAGCCCTTTAATCTACTTCCTAAATTCTTTATTTATTTTTATCTTATATGCATGAGTGCTTTGAATATCTGTGTACCACATGTAGCCACAATTGCAATTCCCAGCAACCTATTATAGATACAACCATCTATAATAGGATCTGATGCCCTCTTGTGGCATGCAGGTGTACATGCAGATAGAGCACTCATATATAAAATAAATAAAATTTTTTTTAAAAAATCCCCCAGCTAGTACAAGAGATAACAAGCATCAAAACCAATCAATCAATAAAGTCAGTGGTGGTGCATGCCTTTAATCCTAGAACTCAGGAGGCTGATCTTTGTGAGTTTGAGGCCAGCCTGGTCTACAGAGCGAAGTTCAGGACAGCCAGAGCTACACAAAGAAACCCCTTTTCAAAAAAAACAAAACCAAAACAATCCAAACCCTGACCTGCTTGACCTTTGGGTCTATGCGATTATGGAGATCATTGTGTTCATGCCGTTAGCCAGCACACTGTCATTGCTGGGGTTTGGTTCTCAGGACTGAGTGCAGGCCCTGCCTCCCTGCCTTTCTTTTGATATGACATGGGTGTTTACCTGCTCCAGTCTCCAGGAATATCACACGCTAGCTAAGCTTCCAACCAGTAAGATATAGGCCAGGTCATCCCTCCCTGGTTTTGTGACTCTCCTGCTGCTACCTCTTCAGCCCATTCTACTGACATGTAGCGCTGTAACCAGCCCTCCCCATTTCTGTAACAAGAACAGACTGAAGACTGGCATAGCAATGTGAGGAAAGGCACCCATTGACAAGTCTTATTACCTGGGTTCAATCCCCAGAACCCACACAGTGCGAAGAGTTGTTAATCTACCCTTGGCTTTGAACTTGGCATTTGACATTCTGCAAATATAATTTTTTTAAAAAATTTAAAACATATCAAACTCAGAAGAATTATGAGCTATTCAAGACTAGACAGTTAGGGCTGGAGAGATGGATCAGTGGTTAAGAGAACCGACTGCTCTTCCAGAGGTCCTGAGTTCAATTCCCAGCAATCATATGTTGGCTCATAACCATTTGTGATGGGATCTGAGGCCCTCTGTTGGTATGTCTGAAGAAAGCAATGGTGTAGCCATATACACTAAATGAATTAAGAGAAAAAAAAAAAGACTAGACAGTAGTAAGTAGAAGATTGAAACTAAAATTTACATCTCTGACTCCCAGGGTCAGGTTCTTGCCTTCATATAATCTGTATGCAAGCAAAGAACAAGACATATAACTGATTCAAGATTTAGTTATCATTTATCAATGCTGGGGACCAAACTCAGGGCATCATGTGTATTAATTATGCATTACGTCCATTGGACATATCCCTACCCCAGATATTGTTTTCTAAAGATTTATATTATTGTTTATTTATGTGGATGTGTATGTATCCGGGCATGTGAATGTGGCCACAGAGACCAGAGGAAGACATCCAGTCTCTTAGGGCTGAATTTACGGGTAGTTGTGAGCCACCTGATGGGGGTGCTGGGAACTGAACTCTAATCCTAAGCAAGAGCAGTACATGTGTGTCAACCAATGAACCATTGCTCCAGTCCCCAAGATATGTAATATTTAAACCACTGTAATTCCTTGAGTGCAGTGACTCGTGCCTGGTAATCTCAGGTACTTAGAGGCAGGAAAATAATGAATTGGAAACAAGCCTAGTGTAACCTAGTGAGGCCTTACCTAAAAATAAATAGGTATGTATGTAGGTAAGTAGATAGATAGATAGATAGATAGATAACCTACACATGCTGGTCTGTGTACCAGGCATTGACTGCAGGATCTATGGAACTCTAGCACAGCCGGAGCAGCAAAAGAGTTGCGTCTCTCGGAGGGGAAGTTGGAACAAGGGAGGCTGCTAGACCTCATCCATGGCCCACCACTGCCCTGGAGTTGGTGGTAGGTGGTAGGACACAGTGGGCGACTAGGGGCCAAGGTTGGAGTCACCAAGCAAGAAGCAGCTGTGGTAGGCTTAAGCACCCAGCTGGTTGGGCCAGGTCAAGGTCCAGTCGAAAGCTTCAGGAGAGAAGACTCTTTCCTGGAGTGTTACAGATCAAAAAGACAGGCACTCTCAGCCAATCTTTGGTGAAATAACTCGTACCCTTTCTTCCTTGAGGACAGGACCTTATAAATATCTTGGAGATGGGTTGAGACCTAAAGGCAGATGCTTTCTATTACTTGGTCTGAGACGTTAGAGATGCTTCATCTGCGTGTAGAAGGGCTTCAGGTGCTGTTCCCACTTGACTGCTTGTCACAGTTCTCTCAATGGATGCCGTGGTCACGTGTTCCAGGACATGAACCTGGTCGGGAGTAGATTTAAATGCCTACTGGTCTCAATTCTGAGACTTGCCAGGAATCCTGAAGATTCCTCGACCTCCCCAGGTTTTCTGTCTGGTGGTACCATCCACTGTCCCACATACACAGAGAGAAAACTGGTGCTTATTGGTTTATAGTCCATTCTTTCCATCAATAGCTAAGTGTCATGTTTGGTGACCAGGAAGGATTCTGGAGGGCCAAGGGACATAATCACTGATTCTGGATGGTTGGTGATTAGCAGTTGCCATGACAGCCACAGCAGAGGGACCGCAGAAAGTCCTGGTTGGAGCTAAGAACCGTGAAAGGTGGCTTAAAGACAAGAGAGTTGTCCTGGGCTGCTTACAGGGTGAAAACTCTCCCCCCCCCCCAGGTCCCTGCAAAGGCCTCTTCCTCCTACTTCTCTCTTAACCTTTGAATCTCCAGTTCTTGCAGGGCTGGGGGCCAAGAGCCTCAGGGGCCGGGAGTGTCCTTGCCCTGGGTGTTTCAGTTTTGGAAAGAGGTAGAGTGCCTTGTCAATCTCCCTAAGCCCCAGCAGAACTTGGAACAATGGCCTCCTCAGTCCTGGCATTTGTGTTGGCTCTCCTTAAGGCCACCTCCTTTCATTTAAGTCCCTTTTTATTGAAGGCAGCTGAAGGCTGTCTTATCCGCATTAAGGGTTTTGGGCTACTCGTGGCTACAATTAGGTTTTTATGCCACCTGAGCACAGAAGGCGCACTTAAAGTATTTCCCACGTTCACTCTTACAGTAGATTTTCTACTTTGAAGTTCACAGTTAACTTAAATTTTTTTTTTAAAAAAGATTTCTTTAAAGTTATTTTATGGGAATGGGTGTTTCCTCTGCATGTGTCTGGAGCCCAAGAAGGCCGGAAAAGGGTGTCAGGTCCCCTGGGATTGGAATTGCAGTTAGTTGTGAGCAGCCTGCTTGTGAGCCACCATGTGGGTTCTGAGAATCGAACGGAGCCCTCTGGAAGAGCAAACGGCGCACTGAGTTATCTTTCCAGCCGCACACTTGAGTTTCCATCGGCTAACTATTACAAGAAAGGAGAACCAGGGCAGTGTACAGCAGTCGGACACTGGGTGCATCTTACACCAAGTCCAAGGCTAGCAGCACTGTTACTAACACCAGCCATGCTCATGGGAGGACTCGCCGTAGGAACAGCTCCTATAACTCCCCCTGCAGGCCAGAGTGAACAGTGACACAGAAACATACAAACAAACAAAAACTGCCCACTTCCTACTTAATATAAATCCTGGTATAAACAATCCAAGATTAGAAAGAACAGGGCTAGAGGCATACCTCAATCATAGAGCATTTCTCTATCATGCCCAGAGCTCTGGGGGTCAATTTCCAGCACTGAAAACAATTGGAATGAACAAATAAGCCAGATGTGGTGGCGCACGCCTTTGATCCCAGCACTCAGGAGACAGAGGCAGGTGGTTCAAGGCCTGCTTGGTCTACAGAGCTAATTCTAGGTCAGCCAAGGCTACATAGAAAAACCATGTCTCAAAAAAACCTAAATAAATAAATAAATAAATAAATAAATTTAATTGATAGCTTTTGTTTTCTGTTTGAGCAGGGGACGTCTGCTACTCCCACAGGAAACAGAATGACATCATCACCAGGATGAAGGAAGTTGCCCTCCCCATTGTAAAAACAGCATGCCATTCACCTTCCTAGGCTTTGTAAGAAAGGACAGAAGCTCACTACCAAGATTTATCAGCACAGCACTGAGGAGCCTAGATATGTCAAACTCACGACATCCGGCTAATCCCAGGGTAGGGGGTCGAAGTGAATTCTATTTGTCGAGTTTGGCATTTTCGGTGATAAACATCACATGCAAGAATGCCATCGATTCAGCTATCTCACTGAAATGACATTTCCAATTCAGAAAGAAAATGCCTGCTACAGACACACAGTGAGAAGTTAAACACTGATAGTACAGCCAAGTCACTAAATCTGACGGGAAGGTGACATGGGGGGACAGTCTGCCAGCTACACAGTTTGCTGACAGAATAATCAGAGAACATTAGGGGAGATGTACATGCGTATCTGCTATAAAAACTCTGGAATTAAATAGTCCCCGTGCCTCGGAGACTCAGCGTTTAACGGCAGCTTTGCGGTTCCTGGTGATTCTGCTATCATTAACACTCCGGTCACGAGGTCAGCTTCTAATCGGACCTCACAAACAAACTCTGGATAATAGAGGAATGATTTTTCTCCCAGTGGTTGGTTAAAGGACTCTGAGAAAACAAACTTATTTGAGGGCCGTTTTGAGGTTTCCCATTAGCTGTCTGAAGTTCTCATGCCCTTAGTACTTTTACGTTCTTATAATAATTTCTTATAATGGTAACCAATATGTACGGCGATTATACTTGATATCGATGATTTGGAATGATTATTTGTTGGTGATCAGTTGCTAACACAGAACAGAAGATTACTATGAGATCATTCACATTAAATTTTTTTTTTTTTTTAAAAAAAAACAAGCCCACCCCTACTTCATCTCATTCGTCCTGTGTGACAAATGCAGACTCTAACGTTCTTCTGACGACACTGGCCACTGCAACCTTCAAAGGATGGTAACTAAAATGAAAAATGATATTATGGTTTTTGATCATCAGAGCAAGCTGGGGACATGGTAGGAGCTGGAGGGCTTTAATCTGGATGCTGTCTTCTAAAAGAACTGTTGCCAAACGGGAAGGTCAAATGGAAAAAAAACAAACAAACAACAACAACCCACAAAACTAGGTAATGGTTTCATTGGAGAGACAGAGACAGACAGAGACACGAAGAGAAAGACACAGAGAGAGAGAGAGACAGAGAGATGAAAAAAAAACACTAAAAGTATATGATACCAAGAAACCGCGGCTCCTCCCCCCTCTCCTTACACCCTATCATCCTCCAGCTCTGCGCATTTCTCTTTTTAGCTTTCGGTTCCATAGGACAGTACTGCAGCCAAACTCTCATAGTCCAGTGACTGCCAGACAAAAATCCAAATCCAAACACCAGCACCATCGGTAACAGTAAATATAAAATAAAATAAAATAAAATAAAATAAAATAAAATAAAATAAAAGGCTCTGTGAAATGGAAGTTTCTGGTAGTATCATGTGATCCAGACTCACGTGGTGTTTTGCTGAGGCAATACCCGTGGGAAGGCACGTGCTGTTTGGACTCAGTGGACAGTGATGGCGGGCTTGCATGGCTGGCCTTGCAATGCTTCATTGGTCTCCAGTCTTAGCTGATGACCGAGAACTTCTCCTGATCTTGGTAGCTCCCGCTGACTCGTGCCAATTTGGCAGAGGCCTGGCTGTTTCTGCTGGATGGTGACACCACTGCTGATTTGTGTTTGTTATCCTTACACTACTGAAATGGACTGCTGGTCTCCTGACAAGGGAGACTGGAATTACCTCAAAGAACTACTTCTAGCCAGCTCCACATCCCCTTGTCCTACTTACCTCCCCTACTTCATCTCACTTGTCCTGTGTGGCTAATACAGACTCTAACGTTCTTCTGATGACATTGGCCGTTACAATCTTCAAAGGATGATAACTAAAATAAAAAATAATATTATGGTTTTTGATCACCAGACCAAGCTACCCTACCTTTGCATAGTGGGCTAGAAGGGGGATCCAAGCATTTGAGAATCCTTATTTGAAAGTAGGTTTTAAAATACCTAAGATTTGGATGCTGAAGCAGAAAGAATTGTAAGTTCCAACTTAGGCTACATAGTAAAATATTATATATGTGTGTGTGTATATACATATACATCATATACATATACATCACACACACACATATACATATATATATATATATATATATATATATATATATATATATATATATATCTGACCCATATCACCTGCCTACTTCTCTACTGAGATCCCCAGCGACTGAGCTTTCAGAGCTCAGGAAAATACATAACATGGCTTCCTCCGCAAACTCATAGGGCCAAATTTGATTGGTCTCTCAAAACAGCACAGCACTTGGTATTTTCCAGGTGCTATGCTTTCTTTGTCTACCAAGTTTTGCAGAATCCAACCTCCTGCCCCATCTCAGACCTCTGACACTAGCTTATGTCTGGAACTAGAGCAAATACTGACTTTCCCACTCTGAAGTGATGAATGTAGACACCGAATCACTGCCTCTCTGGGGGTCTAGAGCATAGAGAACTTTTCATATGTGTTTGCTGGCTTCCATGATTTAAATATTCCCATATTTAGAGAGTCCACATGTTATAGTTGGACTCTTGGTGGTGATTCCCAACATAGACCTTTGCTGGAGGAAGTTGATTGGGCTTTGAGAGTTTGTAGTACTACCTTCCTCCAGTTAACTCTCTGTTTTCTATATGAGTTTAATTTACTTTTCTTTTTTTTTTTTTTTTTGTTTTTACGAGACAGGATTTCTCTGTGTAGGCCTGGCTGTCCTGGAACTCACTACGTAGGCCAGGCTAGCCTTGAACTCTCGAACTCAGAAATCCGCCTGCCTCTGTCTCCCAAGTGCTGGGATTAAAGGCATGCGCCACCACCACCTGGCTTAACTTACTTTTTATTTTACTTTTATTTGTGCATTGGTGTTCTGTCTAAAAGTATGTCTGTGTGAGGGTGTCAGAGTCCCTAGAACTGGAATTACAGACAGTTGTGAGATGTCAAGTGGGTGCCTGGAATTGAACTCAGGTCTCCTAGAAGAGCAGCCAGTGCCCTTAACCACTGAACCGTCTATCTCTCTAGCCCCTGTGCATGTGTTTCTCACAGCTTCTTGCTCCAGCAGTATGCTTCTTGCTCCACCATTATGAATGGTCCCTCTTCCTGGAAGCCTCTTTCTTCCATAAATCAACTCTGGTCATGGTGTATTGTCATAGCAACAAAAGGTAACTAAGACACTTTCTTTTCCTTCTATTATAGTGCGAACTCTCAGCTGAGTTACTCCCTGTTTTCTTCCTAAACCCTGTGTGCCCTCCCCACACCTTATAAGACCTCTCTCTCTCTCTCTCTTTCTCTCTCTCTTTCTCTTTCTCTTTCTCTCTCTCTTTCTCTTTCTCTTTCTCTCTCTCTTTCTCTCTCTCTTTTGTTTGTTTGTTTGTTTTTTTGAGACAGGGTTTCTCTGTGTAGCCCTGGCTGTCCTGGAACTCACTCTGTAGACTAGGCTGGCCTCGAACTCAGAAATCTGCCTGCCTCTGCCTTCCAAGTGCTGGGATTAAAGGTGTGTACCACCACC
>NW_021604608.1:20235848-20289394 GCF_004785775.1 Grammomys surdaster
ACACACACACACACACACACATACATACACATATACATAATTTCAAAATGTTTATTTATTTTATTGATGAGTACACTGTAGCTGTCTTCAGACACACCAGAAGAGGGCATCCAATCTCATTACGGATGGTTGTAAGCCACCATGTGGTTGCTGGGATTTGAACTCAGGACCTCTGGAAGAGCAGTCAGTGCTCTTAACCACTGAGCCATCTCTCCAGCCCCAGGGCATCTTTTTCTACATCACAACTTTCTCTCTGCATTGTCAACATCTCCTGGTTTGTTTGTTGACAGGTTTCTACCATTTTGACTTAGTTATTTCTGTCCCATCTTTTCCGTTTCTTTTAAGAAGATTCCATCTGACTGAACATTTCTCTTGGGCTACACCACAGTCTTATTTCTCAGAATAATTCTTTCTGGTGCCTTATTTCCTGTCTCTCATCTACCTGTTGAAATTTAGATTTCCACTAAAGTCTTCAGGTTACCAGAATTTTCCTCGTTACTAAGAATCTCAAAAGAAATTTTGACTCCATTCTACTGGCCTCCCTTCAGTGTTGAACATATTTCATCCCTTCTTCCTCTCTTGGCTTCGGGGACACAATGACCCCATGCTTCTCCTGTTTCCTCTTGGCTGCATCTCAGTCTGTTTCTCAGACACCTTTCTTTGATCAGTTTCTAGCCTGATGCCGTCCCTCACAGTAAGCCATGTGATGTGGAGGCAGAGGCAGGCGAATTTCTGAGTTCAAGGCTAGCCTGGTCTACAGAATGAGTTCCAGGACAGCCAGGGCTAGACAGAGAAACCCTGTCTCGAACCCCCCAGCCCCCCCAAAAAAAGTCATTATCTGACAGGATCGCTGTATCCATCATTGTCAAAACTTGATGGTTGTTTTGTGAATCTTAGCTGGAAAGCAAGGCTGACAATTAATCTTTTCCTCAAATGCCATATTTAATGGTAATAGAAGACCTTTGTACAGGGCTAAGGCAGCTTTTTTACTTTACTTCACACCCAGGACAGACAACTCAGCAAGGCAGAAAAAATTTTTTTTTCTATTGCAATAAGCAAAGCCTCTAAGTTCACTTTGAAGTGGTTGAGGGAACTTAGTGAATGAATGGTTTCCCCCCTGCCAACAGTGCTGGAAAGTAGCAGTTTGGCCTCCAAGTATAACACCTAGCCTCCCGAGGAAGGAATTAATGGTGAAGCTAAACAGCAGCTAATCCCATGCTATTTGCCCCGCCCCCAAAATACCGATGCATTGTTTTAAACATCTACATTGTTTCTTTTGGACATCTTGATTAAACAACAACAACAACAACAACAACAACACATAGACATGTGCTTATGTGAGGCCATCAGGAAACACTTGAGTCTCCTAACCACAAACCCCCAATGCCCTGGTTTTCCTTCCCAGTTGTTAATATGATTATTACAGAATAGACAGAACTAGGGAAGTTCAATAGTGAGAAAGAGCTGCTTACTGGCTTAGTAGATTAGTGAAATCCCTTCCTATAATTTCCTTCCCATAATGCACCCTATGCATTGCTGAACTGTCTTGTTTTTGTAATGATTTAACTTATTAGGATTTAGATGTCTGTGCACAGGGAGTGCTCAGCAAACACCTATTGAATAGATGATGTTTGCGCCCTGTGGAACTTTATCCCACCGACTTTGGCAAGGAAGGACTCACAAAAAGAGGACTTTAGGCTGCTAAGTGAATATCAAAGGGATGGAATTCTGTGCGTCTGGACATAGTATTTGTTTCTAAAATGTTTGGCTAGTCAATCCATAGCTGCCTCAAGCTGCATTGGCCTTAACCTTGGTCCCTTAGCCAGATTTCAATTGAAATTTATCATTTAATTCTTGTGGTTTTGGTTGTGAGCCTAGCCTTTAACGGCTGAGCCATCTCTCCAGCCCATTTAATTCTTGTTTTAGCCCCGTGGAACACAGCATGACGCTGACCTTAGTAGGTGATCTAGAAGAGTACATATCACACTCTCTCATAAGTAATAAAGGTTTAATGGAGCTTAATATGGTATGAAATTAATTTGCATTTGATAATATTAAAATTAGAAACATCAACAGATTGATTCTTTCTAATATTTACAACTTGCCCTTTATCTTTTTTTCCTAAGGATAACCTATGTGTAGTAAGCTATTCTTATTGCTTTTTAATTTTTGTTTTGTTTGTTTGTTTTGTTTGTTTTTTTTCGAGACAGGGTTTCTCTGTGTAGCCCTGGCTGTCCTGGAACTCACTCTGTAGACCAGGCTGGCCTCGAACTCAGAAATTCACCTGCCTCTGCCTCTCAAGTGCTGGGATTAAAGGCATGCACCACCACTGCCCGGCAGCTTTTTAAATTTTTATTTATTTGTTTTTGTGTATGCACACTTACATGCACGTGTGGAGGTCAAAGGACAGCTTGCTGGACTTGTTCTTTCTTTCTACCTTGTGGATCCCAGGGACTGAACGCAGGTCCACCAGGTCAGGTTGATGTCAAACATTTTTATATACACTGACCCGTCTCACTAGCCCTTGCCTTGATTTGAATTCTGACAATTTTCACACCATTTTCGTTGTTTTTGTTGTTTGTTTTTCGAGACAGGGTTTCTCTGTATAGCCCGGGCTGTCCTGGAACTCATTCTGTAGACCTGGCCGGCCTCGAACTCAGAATTCCTCCTGCCTCCAATTTTCACACCTCTTATGATTCATTTTTATATTTTCCAAGAATCTTTTCTCCTCTGGGAACACTGATCCAAAGACTCCAAATTACTATTAAAGAAAGCACAAGTCCGTTTACATCTGTCCGTTTACCTGACTATTTGAGAGAAAACAGAACCCAAAAAACTATTCACTTCTGAGGGGAAGATTTGAAGGGGGGGGTGGGAATAATTTCACTCTTCGGAGACTACACGGCAAGTCCTTCAGAGTGTATTGAGTGGAGCTGCCAGGGCAGGTAGAGATGACAGAGGGGTTATGGGGTGGAGCCAGGTGTATAAGCTTTGGTGAGGATGGTGAAAAGGACCTAGGAGTTTCTATATAGGAAAAATTTTAAATTATGAAGATGTTAAGAGTCTGGCAAGATGGCTCAGTGGACATGGGTGTTTGTTCCTAGGCCTGATAACCTGAGTTCATTCCCTGGAACCCACACAGAAATGAAGGGCAAGAACTGACTCTTGCAGGTTGTCCTCGGACATCTGTGGATAGATACATAGTGTAATATAAACTTAAGACAATGTTTGTGTAAGAGACAGATGCATTTGTACATGAAACTCTTACAATAGTTTGTTATTTATTTATATACTTGTGGTGTGCGTGTGTGTGTGTGTGTGTCCATGCTCAGCCTGTGTGTGGAAGTTAGATGACAACTTGTCTTAGTTCTCTCCTCCTCCATGTGGGTATCAGAGATCAAACTCAGGTTGTCAACCTTGGTGGCAGGTACCTTTATGTGCTGAGCCATCTTGCCAGTTTTTTTTTTTAAATGCTTGGGAGAGCACAGAGTAAAATTTCTCTTCAGAATGGCTTTTATGCAGCAATGTCATTCTGTGGCTGTTCTCTACAGAAGTCTCTGCTTTATAAAGCTTCTCTGTACGTGTTTATAATCGCTGCTTGAGGGAGTGGTTAGAATGCAGAGAGATGCCGGGCGGTGGTGGTGCACGCCTTTACTCCCAGCACTTGGGAGGCAGAGGCAGGCAGATTTCTGAGTTCGAAACCCTGTCTCGAAAAACCAAACCAAACCAAACCAAAAAAAAAAAAAAAAAAAAAAAAAAACAAAAAACAGAGAGATGAAGAGCAGAAGTGGACGGCAGGCTGAAGAGGACATACCTTGTTTCGATACTATCGGGTGCCTTTCTCACGGTAAGGGAGGTACGAAGCTGAGGGAGCTATGTTCTCTGTCCTCTAAGATTGTTGTCTTAAAAAGAGGAGAACAAAATGTCATCAAACATTCAGTTACAATCCAGATGTGACCAAGGTTTATCTAGTACATTCTACCAAGAGCCAAAGAGCTGCTTCCCAGGGAAAACACACACACACACACACACACACACACACACACACACACACTCACACACACACACACACCAGCAGGTCTTGATACACAGAGACTGGCCTTCTAAATGTACAGCCAACCCTGAGTGTGCTCAGGAGTTGGCTTGGTACTCACAGCCATGACATAATCTCCCAGAGCACTGATACCAGTCAAGGTCACAAGGAAGTGAAAGAACAAACAAGCAAACAAACGGATCGTTTCACAATGTTTTCTGAGCTCAGACATAGTCACTGTGCAGCCCATGCAACACAGCTGCCTCCACGCTGGGCCTCTGGTCGTTCTCTCCCCTCAAATGTTCAGCCTCACCCTAGTCTACCTTTGATATCCTCAGTAACAAGACATGGTCATAGCTAGCTTTTGCTTTCAGAGAACATTTAATCCAGAGCAAACTCATGTGTCTTTGGACCCTTCTACCAGCCCAAGGCCCGAATCCAGTAACAGGTTCTTCCGGTCTTCTGCTACTGAGAAGTCACATAGCTGCGGACAGTGTGCCTTCTCCACCGGGATGCGTACCTACCTGCTTTGTTCAACTACACATTTTGTCCTGGAGGGCTTTGAATGGAGTTCATGGTCCTTTTAAATGTTTCACTTTTATTATGAACATAATTAGGAATTTATACATCTGAAGGTCTTTAATTCAGAATTGCAAATTAATTTAATTTATTAATTTATTAAATACATTTAATTCAGAATTAAAGATCTTTAATTCAGAATTACAAACCACAATAAAGCCGAGGTGTTGAGACCTGCCATCTGCTCTACTGTACCTTCTGCTTTCAGTAATAGCCTTCCTCATGAGAAGTCCAGATCTCAAAATGTTTTGTTTTTTTCTTCTGCACACAGGAATTTCCAGATACCTGAAGGACAGGGCTAGGTGACTTGTCAGCACGTATCCTCTTGCATCTTAGTATTGGTAAAGGTCAGGACTGGGTGTGAGCATGCGCTTAGCATGGGAGTGTGAGCATGTGCTTATCGGGAGCGGAGGCCCAGGTCTGACCTCTACCACCAAAGGAAAAATGTGTAAATGTGTAAACGTCAAGAGTATACTGTGCATGTAGATCTCTTTCAGTGTTCCAAAACAGAATCTTCAGCTAAGGAATTACAGAGACCAGAATGAATTCTCTTTTGGTTTCTTGATCAACAAAACTAATAGTTTCCAGGTGTAGGACTATGAAGGGGTCTTGGGTTTTGGTAGACCATTGGCTTGGAAATGGCTGGAGACCCTTCAAGGGACGGAATACATTTCCCCACACTCCCAGAATCCAGGCTCCTAACACGTGGGCAATATCTCCATTAACAAGCACCTAACAGTCATGTTTGGCTAGGGAGGGCATGACTACAGGCCTCAGGCCCTAAAGAGATTTACATACTAATGAGTTACCTGAAGGCCAGAGGGTGGAGCCAATTAAGCATTCTTCACAAGACCCTCCTCCCTTCTTCCTCCCCCCCCCCCCCCATTTAACCCAGGTCTGCCCTGAGTTTCACAGGCGAAGTAGGGGGGACTGCAAAATCCATCTATATCAGCCATGAAAATAAACCCTTGGGGGCTGGAGAGATGACTTAGCAGTTAAGAGCACTGACTGCTCTTCCAGAGGTCCTGAGTTCAATTCCCAGCAACCACATGGTGGCTCACAACCATCTGTAATGAGATCTGATGCCCTCTTCTGATGTATCTGAAGAGATCGAAAGTGTACTCATGCATAAAATAAATAAATAAATCTTTAAAAAAAAAAAGAAAGAAAAAAAGAAAATAAACCCTTTGGGAACCATGGACTTTCTAGTGTCTTTGGGGACCGCTGTGGAGAAAATGCTGAGAAGGCCTTTAATGCTGAGACGCTGCAGCCACTGTGCCTAACTTCCTGCCTGTAGGACATCTCTGTGTTCCAGCCACAGGGACCCACATCTTTAAGCAAACTAGCTGGGCCACCGTGTCTGCTAAGCGAGTAAAGTAACCGAGTCTCTCCCGTGGGGTGCTGCCGTAGCCTCTTCTTCCCCCCACCTGGTTTCTCTCAGCTGTGGACTGGCCAGTCACACGCCCACAGGCCTCCAGTCTCAGTCCTTTCATGGCCTCTCAGCTGCATCTCAGAGCTCAAGGGCTTGAGACCAGTTGGTCCCTGGCCACCTCCTGGCCTGGGGATCCCCAATCCAAGAGCTCTGTGCCCCCGAGGAACTTTAGACTGAGTGAGAACCCCCCCACACACACACACACACACTGGACGAGGTCCGTAGCACCCGCCCAGTGCCATGCTTAGAGTGAACTCAGTCAAGACTCCCAAGCTCCAGTCTCTTTGGAGCCATGGGAATCACGACAGCCCAACAAGATTCAAGAACCCACACCCAGGACCACGTGTGAGCTAATCATTTTCCACAGCAGGGCGTTGGCTCACGCCTTTAATCCCAGCACTAGAGAGGCAGAGGCAGGTGGATTTCTGAGTTCGAGGCTAGCCTGGTCTTCAGAGTGAGTTCCAGGACAGCCAGGACAGAGAAATCCTGTCTTGGAAGAAAGAGAGAGAGAGAGAGGGAGAGAGAGAGAGAGGGAGGGAGGGAGGGAGGGAGGGAGGGAGGGAGAGAGAGAGAGAGAGAGAGAGAGAACCTAATAGTCAACAGACTGATTAAATGTGACTCTGTAGAAGAAAAAATAAAGTTCATACCCTAGAAAGAACTCATCTTAAGAATACCGGTAATTCCAACTATAGGGAGGCTGAGACAAGAAGATCTAGAGTTCAAAGCCAGATGAGACTATAAAGCCAGAGCCTGTCCTCAGAACAAAATAAAACAGACGAACAAAAGCCCATAACCCAACAGCAGCCATGACAATAGAAAAGTCCAGACAGGAAGTCAGATGCGAGATAGACTGGGGGAGGGCAACAATTCATGTTGAAGCCAAGGGGACGGACCTCAGCAGACTTAGCAAGCCTAAATAACTGTTCTGTTTACAGCCAGGACCACACAGAGACCTTGTCTCAAAAACCAACCAAACAAACAAACAAAAATCCCCAAAACAAAAAACAACTCCCCCCAAAAAACAAACAAAAAAATCAAAAAAGCAAAACAAAAAACAAAACAAAAAATGCTGCGAGGAATTCAAGGAAACCTTTCCAGAGTCACAAGTGTTTAAAAACAAGGTGGCAAAGGCATGCGGAACAAATATTGCAGCATCTTAGCGTGTTTAAATGCTGAGAAATTACATATCTTGAGATTTAACGGGGCATCTGGTCAGTTTTCTGGAAACCCAAACAGTCCATTTAAAAAAAAAAAAAATCAAAGACAACGATTTGCCAGCAGATGGCTCCCTGAATCCAGTTTATAATGAAACATATGTTTGGTCCTAGTAACCAATCTTACTGAGGGTTTTTATTGTCTAGTTCAGATCGATCAGTTTTTCGTGGGGTGGAGGAATAGAAAATGTTTATTTAGTTCTATCCAAATGTTAAATAGGCCTTCCCACCATTTCATACTGTGCTACATGGCCCTCAGCTTTCGTTGTCACTAACATGCCTATTGGCACATATTCATGGACCTATTTATGTGTTATCTCTTTTTTATGTGTCTATGATGTATTTTGACCATACACAGCCTCCATACCCCTCTCTTGTCCTCCACTCTCCCTGGAACCCTTCACTTCCTCATGCTTCCCTGATGGTTCGATACATGTGTATATAATACGTAATGACCAAATCAGGGTAACTAGGATTTCTATTCTTTAATCATTTACGTCTGTAGTCTGAGCCTCTCTTCGAGTTCTCCTCCAGGACATATATAAGTATACATATAAGTATATAGCTTCTATATAGTATAGTCACCCTACTTTGCTGCAGAGTCTGAAACACACCCTGCCTGTAACATGACATGACATGATATGTTTCTGTCCATTTTTGTGCAAATGGAAGGGTTTCGTGTGGTCTGATCACATTCCATGGGGTGTGTATATGTGTGTGTGCGGGCATCACATCTTCTTTTTGGTTTTGCTTTCCTTTCCCTGTATCACATCTTCTTTATTCAGCCACATGATCCTTAAACTTAAAATTCAAGTGAAGAATAAATGATAACTTAATTTTTCACGTTTCCTCTCTGTAGTTATAAGCATAATTAAATGCTAGGACCGTGTATAACGAGCCCTGACATTTCTCAAGGGAATCCTGTGTCTATTAGACTATGCATGCTTAATATTAGGGCAAAGATATTCACTAGATATCATATCTTACCTTTTTCATAAAGTGAATAAAATGCAGATGGCAGAATATTTTGACTTTTTAAAACCAAAACATACCCAGGAGATGTAGCTCACTGGGTAGAATGTTTGTCTAGCGTGCATGAAGCTCTGGGTCCAGTACCCAGCCCCATATCAACTGAGTGTGATGACACACCTGTAATCCCAGAATTTAAGAGGATTAAGGTAGGAGGATTAGAAGTTCAATGTCATCCTTCGCAACACACAAAGCTCAAGGTCAACCTAGGCCACAGGGAAAGGAATGGATAAGAGTACACCACGAACAGTTATCAATCCTAATGAGGCTATTGATCAGTAGAATTTTTAGACTTGCCACGATTAGCCATGTTCAAGGAACACATTTTTAATTTATTGGGTTTTGTACATACAGGGCATTCTCTATACTACTTTGTTGCGGTTATAACATAATCCCACAAAAATATTGTTATTTATCTTTTTTTTTTTTTTTTTTTTTTTGGTTTTTCGAGACAGGGTTTCTCTGTGTAGCCCTGGCTGTCCTGGAACTCCTCTGTAGACCAGGCTGGCCTCGAACTCAGAGATCCACCTGCCTCTGCCTCCCAAGTACTGGGATTAAAGGTGTGTGCCAGGTATCCCAGGCTGTTATTTATCTTTTACTTCTGTGTTCCATGTTATCTCTTCTTAATCCATGCCTTTAAAAATGAACCTGTGGGACATGTGAAAAGAAGGGAGGACAAAAAGTGCAGTAACGGAAGTTAACCACATGCTGGGCATGGTGGCACGCACCTTCACCTCTGCAGAGGAGGCAGAGGCTGGATCTCTTTAGGTTCCAGCTTAGCTGGAGCTACATGGTGAGACCCTGTCTCAAAACAAAACAAAAAACAATATGTTTTGTACATAGAAGGCTTCTGTGACCACACCTACACACAGGTCGCTAAACCCCCTCAAAAAAAAAAAAAACAGCCATGGATGAGAATGCTTAAAAATTATAAGGATGCTGAAGTGTAGCTCTCCATGGCTTCTGGGGGAAGAGGGTGGTAGTGGAGTAGGGAGAGATCAGTATTGTTTAAGGGGCTGGCCATGCTCCAGCTAGTATATGGGCAACACAGATTTGAGTTGTTTCTTCCTCTTCTCCTCCTTCTCTTCCTCCAACTTTTCCTCTTCCTCCTCCCCTTCTCCTCCTGTTCTTTTTCTTCTCCTCTTCTTCCTCTTCCTCTGACTTCTCTTTTCCCTCGTCTTTCTCCTCCTCCTCCTCCTCTTCATCTCCTCCTCCCTTCCTCCTCCTGTTCTTTTTCTTCTCCTCCTCCTCTTCCTCCTTTGGGGGAGGAGGTCACAGGTGGACAGGAAGACCTGAGAGGATTGAGAAGTGAGTGGGATTGTGGTGCATTATGTGAAATTCCCAAATAATAAAAATCTTATATTAGAAAAGACAAATAATGCTATTTTCAAGAATCAATAGTAAGTTGAGGCCCAGTGTTTAAGATGACTCATTTAAACCCTTTGCATCTTGTATTTCTCCTGTCTTCTATAGCATGCACCAGTGGAACTGGATATAGCTTTCTTCTTTTTAAATATTTTTTAAAAATTTATTTTGTGTTCATATGTGTTTTGCCTGTATGTATATCTGTATGAGGGTGTCAGAGCCCCTGAAACTGGAGTCACAGACAGTTGAGAGCTGCCATGTACGTGCTGGGAATTGAACCCAAGTCTTTTGGAAGAGCAGCCAGTGCTCTTAACCACTGAGCTATCTCTCCAGCTCCTGGTCATAGTTTTCTATGTCCATATTAAGTTTAAGCAAGTAGTCAAATATTACATGGATAAATTATACTAGTACTCTCAGTCAAATGTAAGGAATGTTAATATATAAATATTTCGAATATTCTACTTCTTGAGGGAAACCATTCTTTAAGTTCCTTTAGCAGGCAGAAAGCCCTAGCTGTCTTAATTTTTAATTCTGTATCATCTCCACACTAATGTTCTGGTCATGTTACAGAGTGTGATTTAGACAAAGACTACCTATTTTTATTATCCAACTTTCACAACAACTGAATGCATAGACTTATCCCTATGGTTACCTGTTTGTGCTATACTCTGAAATTTAATATGTTTTTCTGTAGCCTTCACTTCCAGTACAGCAAGTCCACAACGAGGCCAAAAACCGGAATTGCTAAGGCAGTGGGATTATAGTCACCATGACTTTACTAACACAGCTACTTGCCTATGCTCTGCTTAGGAAGTGTGGCTTTTCTTCAATCTCATTTTCAATACAGCAAACATTGAACTACCGTATAAAAAGAAGTTCTTCAAATTATATGCCGAAAGACAATACTTAAAAGTTCATAGCTATCTAGCGTCTCACATTCCCTACAGATTAGACTGTACACTGTGTGATAGATACACAGTAAAACATATTACGACCTCCAAGCGACCTTCCATATTTGTAATCTCTGTGACCGTAGCATTTGGCTCAGCATCTTAGAAAAACGAGGTATGTAATAAAATGAAGCTAAAGATCTAGCAGGACTATTTTAGAGTGTGTGTTTTGTATCTAGAAAGAGAGAAGGTCAAAATAGGTATGTACACAAGGTATAATGAGAAACGAAGGGTGCCAAAATCTCAGTTCCCCTCCTATCATGTTGTCCCTGGTCCTGTCTGTATGTTTGCTTTCTGCTTTCAGTGCTGAACACAATGACAAGCAGAAAGTAAGATTTAATAAATACTTGTTCAAATCAGGGGGAAGAGGTATGCATATAACAGAAAAACACTTTTCTGTCATTATGAATTCCCCAGGAATAGTTCCCTTGAGTTTTAGTTGGATGCATTTCCCAGCCTTCGTTATTAAGCATAACTCTGTGACTAATTCAGGAGTGGAAACCAAGCAAGTGGTCTTTCTAGTCCCCCCCTTGGAAGGTATGGTCACGCTGTCTTCCTTCCTCCCCCTTCTCCCCTTTATCACTGCCTGCAAGTAGACTTGGGATGAGCCATCTTACACTAACTTGACAAAGACATAGTCCTTGGGTGAAACCCCTAGGAGGAGCCTGGGTCCCTGGTGACTTTGGGTAAGAGAGTCAGACCAACAAGGAATGGGGTGGGGAGGGGATGGAGATGCAGAAGAGGATGAGGATGATTAAGACAGGGTCTTGCTATGTAATCTGGCCTGGCCTGGAACTTCCTGTGCAGACCAGGCTGGGCTCATGGAGATCTGTCTGCCTCTGCCTCCTAAGTGCTGAGATTTAAGGCCAGTACCACCAAGCCAGTGCCAACAGGGTCTTGGGTGTCTACTTTCCACTGGGTTTAAGCCCACTGTTATTTTGAATCTCTGGCTTAGCAACTAAATTTACATTCTGACACATGCACCTGTCGAAAAAGGCCGAGTTTCAAGGATTTTGTAGGCGTTTACCAGGAGAGACTTTTCAAGGCAATGAGGATCTTCATGGGAGTGCAGGCCTCTGATCCCAGTACTAGGGAGGTTGAGGAAGAAAAATCAGGACCTGAGTTTGGCGTTGGGGGAGGGCGCAGAGGGAAGTGAGGAAAGGAAGGGGAGGCTGGGGTGGGGGGAAGAAAGGGAAACTATAATGGGAAGCAATCACACACACACACACACACACACACACACACACGAGTGTGTAAGCGACCTTAAAGATCCCAAGCAATTAAAGTAACAGGGGCCACCTACGGGGAGACCTTGCCTTTCTCAAAGGTTTACTGAGTTGGTAAGATACTGCAGGGCAGAAGAAATAGTCTTCCATGCTGTGGCCTTTGGGCTAATTGCACAGGGATTACAAGAGTTACCAAAAAAAAAAAAAAAAAATTCTTGAGTCCCATGCCCAGACTCAGAATCCCTGATGATGGATCCAGTCATCTGCATTTTAACCGGGCTTCAGGTTCCTGAGAGTTAAACCGCGGAACTACACCACCTACTTCAAAATATCTCTGAGTGCTTAATGAAGGAGACCAAGCCAGAGCGCCCAGGAACCCTGGCCTGAACTTTCAAGAGGGACTGAACGGCTGTCACCCGACAGCGAAAGTACAAGAAACTGGTGAAGAGTCACTTCTGCTAGATCCCACGGGAGAAAGCCTGGAGCGTAGCCACACGCACCCGCCCTCCCGTTGCCATGGAGATCCAGGCACCATGTGGGACCCGCCCACGCCTCTGGGACACTTGACGGAAATTTCCGCATCCAGGGTCCTGTGTGTGGACCCAACTCCTTGCTCCCTGCTGCCATACCCACTAGGGCGGCAGCGAGCTCCAGGGCGGTCACCAGAAGTGTCCCCCTCAAGGACTCAGAGCTCCGCCTTCTTTCAGGGACCCGGAGAGAGCCGAGCGCCCGGCCTGAGCAGTGTCCCCCGGAGCGCGAGGGCGCGCCCCAGGAGGCAGCGTCTCCCTCAGGGACCCCCGAACGTAGCTGGCGCGGGCACCGAGCGCTTTCCCCCGGCCCGAACCCGGCGGGTGGTGTGGCTGCACTTGAACCAAACGGCCTCCGCGGGCCGCGGCCTCCCGGGGCTCCCGAGGGCTGGTACCGCCTCCATCGCCCCAAGAGCAGAGGCTGCCGCGTCTTCAGCCCCAGAGCCCCGGGAAACATCCAAACTCCAGAGAAGGGCGGATTCATGGAGAAGGTGATAGGACCTTTAACTCGCTTGGATGCTGAGGATGCGAGGCCAGGAGGACCTAGTAGGCCTGTCCTTAATGGGTTGTGGCAACATTCACTCTGGGGTGGTGGTGGTCGTCGTCGTCGGTGAGGTTCTCCAGCTGTCCCTTCCATCCCCGAGTGCAAGTTTTCCTTGTAGTTGGAGGTATGGGATGTTCTGATGGGTTAGTACATGCCACGCCTATAAGGTCACAAGAAAGAGGTCATCAAGAGGTGCTGTAGAAACAGAGATTTACTAAGATAAACTTTTTTTTTTTCCTCAGAGACAATGCTTAAGACTACAAGGATAGCAATCTCCCTGGACCACCTGAATTGAACCTGAAGCTTGAGTTATTGACATCAGGGGGAAACATGCAGGACCCAAAGAGTGACATGGATTTTTTTGACAAAGAAAACATGGAGGAGATCTCCCAACTCGCTTCCTTGGAGATGTCAGGGGGTGTAGTCGACAAGAGAAAATCTTCAATTGTCGTCTTAGAAAAACCTAGCTATCCAGACTCCGTGTACGTTATGGCAGCAAACATTTTTCAGGGTATTCGAATCCAAAGGTCGCCAGACAAAGTCATAATAAATTACGGAAATGAACCCCTGCGGACCTCCTCGACCCACGCCGAGGATGAATCTTTTCAGCGTTTATCCTATGAGTTGGCTTTCAGTACCTTGAAGTGTGAGTAATACCATTTTGAAGGTCAGCGCTAAAAGAAAATAGCAAAGCCAGGCATGGTGGCTTATGCTCTCAGTTCAAGGCCAACCTGGGCCACAAAGTGAGATTCTGTTTCAGGAAGTGGGGGTGGGGTGGGGGGGAGGGGGGCCAGGGGAGGGAGGCAGGTGAGGAGAGGGGGCGTAATGAGGGAGAAAGCAAGGAAATTAATGGAATGCAGAATGTAGCCTAGCCCCTCAAACATGCCAGTCATGTGTGTATTTTTGGTTAATTACAACTGTCTAAAAATGAAAGCGTCCTAAGGGAAAGTAGAGAGTTTTACTGCACTTGTCCTTGGACAGGTATAGTGCAGTCATTAATAAACGAACAGGAGCCAACATGGTTGTATAGGCCTGCAATCCCAGCTGCTGAGCAGTGAGAATTTGCAGTTCCAAGTCAGGATGGGCTCTAGAGCCAGGCCCTTCTTAAAACGAAAAAGGAAAGAACAAATATCAACGAAACCAGGAAACAATTCCGTTAATGGGAAGAGGAGGAATCGACACTTTAATCATCCCCCCTCCCCGTGTAGTTCCACTATGTTCTCATGTAATCACGCCTTGTATTTTAAGTTCATGAAGCGTGACAGATTCAAGGGAGACGGCAGAGAGACAGAAGAAAAGTACAGTCTTTAAACAGTAAATGCTACAACTAAGTCAACCCAACCCAATCAAGATTATTTAATTCTTAGCCAATAGCTTTACTTTGGAGTGCCAAATTTAAGTAGGATTCTCCTTCCTAATTTGCCTTCAAAGTCCTAGACTCAAATTTCCAGAGCTTCTTCATGGCAGCTAACTGCCAACTTCCAAGTGTAAGGAAAACTGTAGATAGGACATAACCAGATATTATGAGGTGAGCTGTCAAAGTATATATATATATATATATGCATACATGTGTGTATGTATATTATGTATATGTATGTATATATATGTTTCTTTGTAGACTTATTTATTTTTATTTTGTCTATATTGGTGTCAAGTTTCTTTCACCTGCCCAAAACATAGAATACATTGAATAAAGTATAGCTATTATTTAAATTGATATTTCAGAGTAAGAATGTTATACGACTTTAGATATCTAAAGCTAATGCTTCCTGAACAATACGGAAGGTAGTCAGAGGTTTCTGTTTTTGTAAGAGTCCCAAAAAACAAGTGTGACACTGCCGAAATCATGTACTGCTTTCCTTCATTCTGCCCCTGTGATTGTATAATCACTCCCGTGGTCAACATTTTAGAGCCTACACACGCCTTCCACATCAGAAGTCTGTCACACTTATAGAAATTATAGCTTCTGTGACAAAAACGGAGATTTTCCTTATAAATGAAATGAGAATGGTACTTGTCTCCAAAGCTGGTGGCTTAAATATGTATAATGTTTCCCAAAAGATTTCCTATGAGAACTGCAGTGTCCACATTGAAATTAGTCTTCTTTGATTTTTTTCATTTCCCAAATAAAGACTGAAATCCAGTGTCTACAATATATAAGTTATTTTTTTCCATAAATGTTGAATGAATTAAAGCTAGGGCTTACTTCCTGTTTGCCTTATTAAAACATACATGATGTTTATAGTTTAAGTGTATCAAAAAGTACCTGGGGGAGGCTTACAAATACGTTTTTCAGTTTCTGCCCAGCACCTATGCAGTGGTTTTTCTGTTCTTTGCTGTTTGGATTACTGTCCTTTTGCTGTTTGGATTACTGTCCTTGTGTACATGGAAACCCCTGTCATTTGGGTCTTAGATTAAATACTTCATCTGGGCCTTCATTAATGAGTTTTATCAGATACTTAAGTTAGAATTGTGTCTAATAAAAGATGTGTGAAAGAATAGAGGAAGACAAACACTTCCCATCATAAGGCTAGCAAGAACATTGATAAGTGGGCTGGAGAGATGGCTTAGTGGTTAAGAGTACTGACTGTACTTCCAGAGGTCCTGAGTTCAAATCCCAGCAACCACATGGTGGCTCACAACCATCTGTAATGAGATCTGATGCCCTCTTCTGGTGTGTCTGAAGACAGCTACAGTGTATTCATATATAATAAATAAATAAGTAAATCTTTAAAAAAAAAAAAAAAAGAACATTGATAAGTAATACCAGCAAGGATGTTCAAATAAACTAACCTCTCTCATAAGCAGAACAAAAAACCCAGGACAAAATATTAATACTTGATAATTGATACAACATGTCAGAAATACTTAAAACTGAAAAGAGAAAGGTTGTTTAACATTTTAAATATTTTCATGTACATGGTTGTGCATGTAGTGCCATCAGGGGCCAGAAGAGGGCACCAAATTCCCTTGGGAATGGAGTTACAGCTAGTTGTGAGTCACAATTTGGGTCCCGGGAATCAAACCGGGATACTCTGGAAGAGCAACCAGTGCTTGTAACTGCGCGGCCACCTCTCCAGAGCCCCCTACTGGTTAATATTATTACCTCTATCTTCTTTAATGCTTTTCAAAGGTCATAAATTAATGGTTAGAATTCCTTTATGACTACTTCAATTATTCAGATAGTGCTTTGAATCTATGTAGAACCTGAACCGTAAGAGTGCAGGATTCATGAAGATTATAACTATTTCACCTTGCTGTTGTAATTTATGATTTATTAGCAGTTGAGGTGTATTTTAGATATGAAAATAATTTTACAACATTACTTAGAAAGTATATTTAATTTAAAGTCTTTCTTTTCAGATTTGATATTTTGGGTAGCAGGCTTTTCCCTTGTCTTTCAGATCAAGATATTTTGGAAACTATACTAATAGATAGCTATATCTTCTCAAGTACTACAATCGTAAGTAAATAATTTTTAGAATTAGTTGGCCTCATTGTGCTGAGAAAGTATGCAAACCCCCTCAGATCTAAATAATAGTTTGCATTATGTTGAAACTTCTTTAAAATATATATTCTTTTCTATTTCTAAGACTTACGTTTTGTTTTGGTTTTGGTTTTTTGAGATAGGGCTTCTCTGTATAGCCCTGGCTGTCCTGGAAGTCACTCTGTAGACCCGGCTCTGTGTCTTTGACTCACGTATCTCAAATTGTCTTTTTTTTTTTTTTAGAAGGTTTTCCTGTCAAGCTAGATACTTTTTCTTTCGAAGACCTCCTCTATTCCTAAATCTAACCTTATACTATGTAAAAATGATCATGTTCTTATTCTGTTATTAAAAGTAACAATAAAAAAATATTGCTATCATCCATATTCACTCTCACACTTGGGGGAATCAAACCTAAGGCTTCATTCAGACTAGCAAACATTCTACTCTGAGTTGTATCTCAAGCCCTTGGATATTGTTTCTTCAGTTTCCTTCATGTGTGTTTTCCCTTGGTAGGCAGATCAGTTGAACAGCCTTATTATTGTGATGCTGTATGATTTCCAAGATAGAAAATTTCAGCCCCGTGTCCTTCCTGATGATGAAGAGACCATCGCAGAAGTTCAAGAAGTAGAGACCCTTCTAAACAGGTAAAAAGGACATTGATATGAAACCAATGTTAGCCTTTTGATTTATGAAACGCTTATGTAATATGATTTATAGATACATATGTCTCAAGAATTTATGGAAAAATACAAGTGTTTTGAGTTCCTTTGCAAACAGTCATGAATAGTTTAAATAACTAACTTTAAATCAAATTGTTATAAGGTGTTGAATTACATGATCCAATGTATAAACATGTGGGAAATTATTACAAATGTCTCATATAGTTTTAGTATATGTATAAGCTAAATTTAATTTGAAACAACTACTTTTGTTTCCTTAATTAACAGCCTTTAAAAAAATCTAACATATAACAAATGAGAAATTCTAACACTATACAAGAATTCACTGTTCTGCCAAATTGAAAAAAAAAATCTGTTTAGTTAAGAACAGACTACTGTGTTTTAGTTTCTTCTTTATCCTAAATATCAACAGGGACTGCCATGTGGCTAAGCACTTATGTCAGAGGGTGGTTAGGAAAGATAACAGGTTACTAGTGAAGTTAGGATGGATAGTAAGTGGCCAGTGCATGATAAATATTACTGTGTGTTATGTCTTGAAGGTGTCCCCAGAATTCGGATGTTGAAAATTTAATTCTCATGGAGCAGTGTTGGGATGTAGAACCTTGTGAGGGGTGCTTTAATCATGAGGGCTTTGTGTGTGTGTGCGCGTGTGTGTGTGCATGTGTGTGTGTGCCTGTGCATGCCTGTGTGTGCGCGCGTGCATGTGTATGTGTGTGTGCACGAGTGCATATCTGTGAAGGTTAGTGGTCAGTTTCAGATGCCTTCCTCAATGACTCTGTTCCTTATTTTAAGACATGGGATGTCTAGCCAGGCAGTGGTGGCACTCGCCTTTAATCCCAGCACTTGGGAGGCAGAAGCAGGTGGATTTCTGAGTTCGAGGCCAGCCTGGTCTACAGAGTGAGTTCCAGGACACCCAGGG
Source organism: Grammomys surdaster (assembly GCF_004785775.1). Classification (NCBI taxonomy): domain Eukaryota; kingdom Metazoa; phylum Chordata; class Mammalia; order Rodentia; family Muridae; genus Grammomys; species Grammomys surdaster. The sequence goes on from NW_021604608.1 coordinate 20,253,834, forward strand.
CTACACAGAGAAACCCTATCTCGAAAAACCACAAAAAAAAAAAAAAAAAAAAAAAAAAAAAAAAAAAAAAAAAAAGACATGGGATGTCTCACTGACCCTGGAGCTCTCAGTTTTGGTGAAAGTGGTTGGGCCAGCAATCCCCCTGCCTCTGCTTGCTGAGCATTAGAATAACAGGCAAGGGATCTGGCATCTGGCTTTTTTATGTGGGTGCTAGGGGTTTGAACTTAGGCCCTCATGTCCTTACAATATGCATTTACCTACTCAGCCATCTTCCTGTCCCCCCTGCCCCTGCTTTGAAATGGGTTCTCATATGGCCCAGAATAGCTTGGAACTGTTTACATAGCTGAAAACAACTTTGAACTTCTGATCCTCCTGCCACCTCCCAAATGCTGGAGTTACAGGCTTGCACAGGCACCCCTGAAAATGCAATTGAAGAGGTTGTAGAACCTGGAATACAGTTCAGTAGAAACATGCTTTCCTAACATGTCTAAGGTCCTGAGTTCAATCCTCAGCACACACATACACAAAAATAAAAATAAAAAAATAAAAAAACTGAGCTGGAGAGATGGCTCAGTGGTTAAGAGCACTGACTGCCAGAGGTCCTGAGTTGAATTCTCAGAAACCACATGGTGGCTCACAACCATCTATAAGGTGATTCGATGCACTCTTCTAGTATGTGTCTGAAGACACCTGCAGTGTACTCATATAAATAATAAATAAATAAATAAGATAAAAGTATATGAATGAACTTCTACTCTTTGATTCATCCTTTCTGCCACAACGTGACCCCTGGACTTCCCAGCAGAAATGAGCTTCTGTTCTTTCTTTCTTTCTTTCTTTTATTTTTGGTTTTTCTTTTTTTTTTTTTTTTTTTTTTTTATTTTTGGTTTTTCGAGACAGGTTTCTCTGTGTAGCCCTGGCTGTCCTGGAACTCACTCTGTAGACCAGGCTGACCTTGAACTCAGAAATCTGCCTCCTCTGCCTCCCAAGTGCTGGGATTAAAGGCATGCGCCACCACTGCCCGGCGCTTCTGTTTTTTATAAATTACCTACTCTCCTACTTTTTATTTTGCTTTGGAGGAACAAAATAATATGCCAATAAACTGTTAGGTACAGGTTTAAAATTTTATTTAATAGCACTGTGTGCATATGATGTGTGTATGAGAATGTAGAGACTCATATGCCAAGCATGTGTATGAAAGCCAGAGTTGCTTCTGGGGATTGCTTCTTTTCTTCCACCATAGGATTTAAGGGTCAAACCTTACCCACTGAGCCATGTCACTGGCCTAGGGATAGCCTTTGTTATTATACTATTTGTTGTTATGTTATATTAATTATTGAACTTTAGTACCAGAGTGTAGCAACAACAGTCTCGTGGAAAGAATAGTCTTCTTGTGCTTTGCTGTGCCTTTCTTTGATATAGTCAGCCATTAAGAAATTATCATGACCATCACAACGTAGTCTCAGACTTGCTAATGGGAGCTCAGGTTACCTGAGTTAGCCAGGAAAGCCACAGCACTCCAAGAAAGACCAGTGTGTGATCTCATCAGCGACAGACGAGTGGACAACACTAACCAAGGCCTGGCTTATGAAGCCAGAGATAAGATTAAGTATTGCTACTTAATTAAGGACTTTTGAACCCCATGTTTCCTTTTCCTCACAGTATACAGCACCCTCCTTTGGATCCTAACATGGATCTGGTTGCCTTGCTACCAGTATACCCTCCACCCCCACCCCAGGTTTATGTAAAACCAGGTCTAGTGGTCCATTCCTGTAATCCCAGTACATGGGAAATTGAGACAGAGGAATTGTATGTGCCAGGCCAGCATGGGCTACACAGTGAGACCCTGTTCTTTAAAACCTTCATAAAATGCAAACCTTATCCAAAATTAGCCAGTCGCATTCATACTCGTTATTTATACACAACTCACAATATACTATGTAAGAAATGCCTGCATTTCATGATTGAGTTCCAGAAAACAGCAGAGCAATGCAGGGAAAATGTATGTATGCAGATAAAGGTATACCGGGCTGGAGAGATGGATCAGTGTTAAGAGCACAGACACTGCTGTAACAGAGGACCTGAATTTGGTTCCCAGCACTCACTTGGATAGACTCAGAAGATCTGATGTCATCTTCTGACCTCTGCCAGGTTACACTCATGTGCTCAAGTGCCCCCTTCTCACACACATACAAATAATTAAAAAAAATAAAAATCTTAAGAGATACAATTACAGTTTTTTTTTTTCCAAGACAGGGTTTCTCTGTGTAGCCCTGGCTGTCCTGGAACTCACTCTGTAGACCAGGCTGGCCTCGAACTCAGAAATCTGCCTGCCTCTGCCTCCGTGCGCCACCACCGCCCGGCTAGTAATTTTTTTTAAGGAGCTGTGTTGCTGAAGTTGGTTTCAAATTCCTGAGCTCAGTCAGCAAGTGCTACCATGTCAAGCAAAACCAAAGTATTTTAATTAAGTTTCTTAGCTTTGGAGAGGCTGTGCTAGTTAGCTTGAGCAAGAACGGAGGCTGGAGGCTGTTCTGCTAAAGGGAGTGCTCCCGTGAGGACCTGGGAAGAGACGGGATTGGGAATTGGAAAGGTAGAACTACTCCTGGCTCTTTCCCTTTTCCTATTGCTTCTCTCTTAGTTTCTGTGTCATTCTCTCTTTCTTTAATGTTCTGTCTTCTACTCCACGTCCCTAGCCCATGCTGGGAAAGCCCTGTTGTTGACCCTCGTGCCTGCCTCTATATGGTACAGTTGTATGGCTAGTTTCTTTTCTTAGATTAACTTATGAGCTCTAAATTCGCGTCGGAGGATTTCCAAACTGTTCAACCTCAAGTCTTCCATGTTACAGTTAAGACACTGCCACCTACCTAAATACTTGATCCAACGCCCCTCCCCTCCCCTCTGCTACACTCTTCGATGGCTAACGTGTCAAGTCCGACGACTCCAATTCCAAAACACATGCTGAGTCTATTCATTTATTTGCAGTTTTCCTACTGCTGTCCAAATCCATGCATTGAACTCTTCATTGGATTCTCTGATTGAACATATATATATATATGTTTTTCGAGACAGGGTTTCTCTGTGTAGCCCTGGCTGTCCTGGAACTCACTCTGTAGACCAGGCTGGCCTCGAACTCAGAAATCCACCTGCCTCTGCCTCCCAAGTGCTGTGATTAAAGGTGTATGCCACTATGCCTAATTTAAAAAATAGTTTCTTGTTTTGTTTTTTTTGTTTTTGTTTTTTCTCGAGACAGGGTTTCTCTGAATAGCCCTGGCTGTCCTGGAACTCACTCTGTAGGCCAGGCTAGCCTTGAACTCAGAAATCTGCCTGCCTCTGCCTCCCAAGTGCTGGGATTAAAGGCATGCGCCACCACTGCCCGGCCTGATATATAATTCTTGCTTCCCCATGTTCTGTCCCATAGGGCAAATAAAATAATCTATGAGGCAAGGTCTGTTGTAGCCCAGGCTAGCCTTGAACTTGCTGTGTAGCTGAGTCTGGCCTTGAGCTCATGATTGCTTTGCCTCCAGCCTCTCAGTTGTCGGTATTCCACCCTGATAGATAGAGTGATATATTTTAAGATGTAACTCTGCGGTCAAAATAGAATATCATGGACATTTAGAAAATGTGTAAATTAAATGAGGTAAGGATTCTAGCTGTTATACAAGAAACAACTTAGAAATCTGATCCCTGAGAGGAAAAAATAAATGAGTAATTTGAGCCTTAGAACAGTCTTGGCCTCATGCCTAGAGGGACTTTCCAACTTGTAAAATAGGAAGTGGAAAACAGCCATCTTGCTGAATTAGGAAAGCAGAGATCATTTTTGGAACGCCGAAGTGACTTTTCTTCTTTATTCTAAGTGGTAATGCATATTAAATGATTTGTGAATACTAAGCTAACTATGCAGGTAAATTACTTTTGCTCAGATATGTTTTTTTTTTCTTATTATTGAAAGGACCAAGTCACATAGAAAGACAAGTGTCAGGATAGAAGTCAATAAGCAGAAATAGTATAAGCCAAAAGGGCTTAGAAAAATGTATTTCCTAAAGAAAATTGCTAAAGACTACAGCTGCCAAACCAGACTACACCCAGTGTCTTCCATTGTGTGACCCATCTCACGGCTGGGCCTTTCCACTGGACTTGCTCTTTGACTATGGAATGTCCATTTCCATCATTGCTGTGATGAGATGCCCTGATCAAGGCAACTCAAAAAGAAAGCACTTTAAAACAAAAAGCACTTTAATGGGGGGCTTGTTTACAGTTTCAGAGAGTGGGTCCCCGACCATTACAGGGAGCATGGCAGCAGGCAGGCATGGGGCAGGGCAGTAGCCGAGAGCTTATGTCTTATCTGCAAGTTGGAGGCAGGGAGAGGGTGAGACTGGGCCTGCCAACACCACAGAACATACACTCATCTCAGAAACCCATCGAACGTTCTCTAAATCAGATCACACACTGGGAAACAAAGGATATCTCCCCAACTATAGGAACATTGGAATAATGTTTTGTATTTGAAGCAGTCGCACTAAAATCTGGAATAAGACAAGGTTTTGCCCTCTCCACTCCTATTAAATATAGTATGAAAGTCTTAGCTTCTACTACTGAAGCTAAGAGAGTGAAGTAAAGACTACAAATAGGAAAAGAGGAAGTCAAATTATCCATATTGTCAGATGATTCTATACAAAAGAAACTCCATTAGAAAACCCCTAGAGCTGATGAAATACTTTCAGCAAAGTTACAGGATACAAGATAAATACACAGAGATAGGTGGATTTCCTACATAGCAATGACAAACATACTGAGAAAGAAATATGAAACAGGCCCATCCATAATAGCGTTTAAAAAAACAAACAAACAAAAAAGCGAAGCCTAACCAAGAAGTAAAAAGACAAGACTTCTACAGTGAAAATTTCAAGACCCTGAAGAAAAAAAATTGAAGAAGTCACTAGAAGATAGGATGACCTTCAATGTTCATGGGTTGGAAGGAATTTTGTAACAATGGCCACCCTACCAAAAGCAATCTACCCAATAAATGCAGACCCAACCAAAATTCCAGTGGTATTCTTCATAGAAATAGAAAAAAGCAATATTAAATTTCACCCAGAAATATAAGAGACGCTGGGTAGCCAAAGTAATCCTGAGCCAAAATAATATTGCTGGAAGTTATCACCATACTTGGTTTCAAATTATAATGCAGAAACACACAAGTGAAAACAGTATGGCACTGTGGCAAAAGATGCATAGACCAGTGGACTAGGACAAAGGAACAGACATCTGGTTCATGCTACTACGTAGAGCCTCCTAACATTTGACAAATGTCAAACATACACAGAAAAAAAAATAGGCTCTTCAACAAACGGTCCTGGGGAAATTGGATATCTACATATTGAAGAATAAAACCAGATCCCCCCCCCTTTTTTTTTTGGTTTTTCGAGACAGGGTTTCTCTGTGTAGCCCCGGCTGTCCTGGAACTCACTTGGTAGACCAGGCTGGCCTCGAACTCAGAAATCCGGCTGCCTCTGCCTCCCAAGTGCTGGGATTAAAGGCGTGCACCACCACTGCCCGGCCAGATCCCTTTTTCTTACTCTGCCCAAAAATCAAATCCAACTGAATCAAGGATTTTAAGACCTGAAACTCCTAAACCACTAGAGGAAAAATTAGGGAGTACATGTCAAGATATAGACATAGGTAAGAACTTTCTGAAGACGCTGACTGTTTAGGACTTAAGGGCAACAGTCTACAATGGGGCCTCGTGAAATTAAAGAGCTTCTGCATGGGAAAGGAAACTGCTAATCAAGTGAGGAGGTAGCAGCAGAATAGGAAAAAAAAAAATCTTTGGCATTTATATATCCAACAGAAGATCGTAGACAAAGAACTAAAGATACCTAAATATTAAGAAAACCACCCTCCCAATCGTAAAATGGGCTGTGGAACTGAATGGACGAACAGAGTTCTCAAAAAGAAGAATTCAAACAGCATGTATATACATGTACATACACCTGTATATGTATAGTATATGTATATGTATAATATATATCATAAATATATCCTGTACCATTAAAGAAGTGAGAAAACTACTTTGAGATCCTATCTCACCCCAATCAGAATGGCTATTATCAAGAAAACAAGTGAAGGGCTAGAGAGATGGCTCATTAGCTATGAGCACTTGCTGCTCTTGCAGAGGATCTCGGTCCAGTCCTCAGCACTCACACAGTAGTGCACAACTTACTGTAACTCATTCCAGAGGAAATGATGCCCTCTTCTGGACTCTGTGGGAACTGCATGCATACCATGCAGTTATAAACACGCAGGCAAAATACTCATAATAAATATTAACTCTTTAGCAGGGTGGTGGTGGCGCATGCCTTTAATCCTAGCACTTGGGAGGCAGAGGCAGGTGGATTTCTGAGTTCGAGGCCAGCCTGGTCTACAGAGTGAGTTCCAGGATAGCCAGGGTCTTGAAAAACCAAAAAACAACAACAACAACAACAAAAAAAAAAAAAACAAAAAAAAAACCTCTTTAAAAAGAAAAAGGAAATGAATGACAATAAATGCTGGTGAGGATATGAAGAAGCGGGAACCACTGTTTACTCTTAGTGGGCATTTAAACTGGTACGGCTAGTATAAAACCAAAGTGGAAGTTTCTCAAAAAGCTAAATAGAATATGCCCTATGACCCGGCATATTATTCCTGGGCATATTCCCAAGAGACTTACTATACATGACAGAGATATTTACACATCCTATGTATACTGAGTGAAGTAACCTAACCCAGGCTCAGATAGACAGATTCCACATAAGCTGGAGCTGCTCCAGACCCCCGTTTTCCTTTCCTCTGAGTCTCTTTCAAGCTCCGCATAGCCCCTCTTCTGAGGCATGCAGTTCAGAATTGGGAGGTACTTTCTAGTCCAAGGCTTCCTCTGCTCAGACCGTTGGCAATACATCTCCTCTTGTTCCCTTTACTCTCGGTTCCCTTCCACTCTTCCCTGTGTCTCAGCTGGAACTCAACTCCTAAGGAAATGTTTCTTGACTCCCATAACAAGGACCTTTTATTACACCATAAAATTTCATTGTACAATGAAATGTGCCTTTGCTTGTCTTTAGGACATTTCAAAAGGGTTATTTTTGTTTGTTTGTCTCCTGCTAGACTCTGAACTTTGTATATTGGGAGCAACTTCTTCCTGGTCCGTTCGTTGTTTTCTGGAACTTAGACCAATGCCTGCCATATATACTAAGAAAACAAGTGTATCTGGTCAACGAATTCGTTACTATTTGTCTACTTTTAAGCATCTCTCTATTTTCTGCACAAAAAGTTGCAACATCCTACCCTTAAGTAGCCATGATTTGTTGTCGCTTCCCTCTGGGCCTGTCTCCACCCTCTCTGCTCAGTAAATGTGTTGTGCTGTTTAACGTCTCAGGTCTCTAGGACATTGTACTCTCTGTATGTATGTCTCTTCTCATGCTGTGTCTGGAGAACCCTTGCTCTCTGCATCTTCTCCACTCTGCGGTCTGGACATTCCTGCCCTTTAAGCAAGCATTTCTTAGAAATCCCTTTGGGACAGATATCAGTATATTTCTTCTCAGTGTGTTTATTATTTATGTATCTTAAAGCAACCGTCGTATTGTGCTGGGACCGTTTCTGTGTGTGTGTGTGTTTTTTTTTTTTAGCACCAAACTGCTAATTACTTAAAGATTTGAATCCTTTTTGGGGGGTGGGTGGGTGGGTAGGGGGATCGCAGGGTATTATTAGGTAGTGCCGGCTGGTTTGAAACTTGTCAGGTAGACCAAATTTACACCAATCTTGTGTTTGCCTGTCTGCGGCTGTCATTTCAAGCAGATGCACTAGAGGCCCGAATTAAATGTTTAGTCTTTATAGGTCCAGGTCTCCTCACCGTACTTAGTTAATAGTTGTAAAGGAATAAACATATTAATTATACTCTTTTCTTGACTAGCCTGACTGTAAGTAAATTTTCATAAGTATCTTTGCAACATCCCTGCCCATTAGATACTAATTACTAAAGTAATTATTTTATAGCTTAGAGAAGTGCTGTATCGAAAGGCATGCTGCTGGTGGAAATCTAATACAGAGGCCAGGCAGAGGAGAGAGACGGGGAGTGGGAAGGGAAGAGAGAGAAGGGGGAAGAAGGGAGGGGAAGGAGAGAACGAGCGGGGAGAGAGGGCTGGAGATCATGTTTACGATCAGCTTGCAAATAGTTGTATCTGTGGCTAAGGATAAACTCATGGGAGGGAGAGGTGGGATTCTGGCAGGAAGAGTTAGTTGATGCTAAGTTAGCACTTCCTAATACATCACGGTGAAGCTCCAGGGTTCTGCTCTATGGCCAATAGAACTCACTCAAGATTTAAGCTTTAGGATTATGTGATGTTCAGAAAGGGATCTCTGTGTGTGTAATAGGAACGCTGGTAAAGGAAAAAGAAACACTTGGGTAGCTGTCATAGCAGAAGTTAACCAGATAATACACTCAGCAGCATTTAATACGGCAAGCTTGAACTGAGAATTTAGAAATAATCTTTTTATCAAAACACTCTGTACCCAAGTATCTACATCTGCATCATATAGAAGAGTGACCCATAATCTTTATGTGTCTCCTTTGGCGTGCATTCATATACTGTCATTTTTAAGTGTCTCCTGCTATAATTCTATGATATTCAGGCATATAATTAGATACAACCAATTTATTGTAGCTCTAATAAGTGTGCTGTTTGCTAGCTCCCTCCTTCCTCAGGTGTTCCCAAGGAACCTACTAATTAAGAGTTTTATGTTGGTAAGTGGATGTGAAGTTTAGACTAGGGAGACTAGCATAAGGGAAAGAGGGCAGCGTCCAGCACTTGGTGCTGAAATGGTAACGGGGCAGTTCATCTATCAGCAAGTCCTGCACCCTGTTTTGTTTTGTTTTGTTTTGTTTAAATACACATAGAGTAAACCTCAGCTTGTACTTGGGTCTTTTGTGACTCTCTCTCTCTCTCTCTCTCTCTCTCTCTCTCTCTCTCTCTCCTTCCTTCATTTCAGTTACATTTCTACCGAGAAAGTTCTAAAAGATACACACACACAAAAAAAAAATCTGTTAATCTGTTTGCACCTATTTTACTGTATTGGGTCTTCACCGTGTTACTAACATTTTTCTTTCCTCTTGTTTGGGACTTGGAGACATGGGAGTTTCAAAACTAAGCAGGATTTGATAGAGATCAATGAAACCTTCTGAACGTTATCAATATTATACTCTTGCCACCCTAACCTCATCAACCAGACTGTAATCACTGCCTGCAGTGTGTCTGGGCTAACTGTTTTGGTTGGTACACACACACACTAACACTAAGGTAAGTTGGCTGCCTTTACAGATGGGGAAACTGAGGCCAAGAGAAGGAGCAAGTGACATTCTCAAGGTCACAAAACTGGTGAGTGACAGAACCTGTGTTCAGCTTCTGTCTCATCTGCCTCGAAATTCTTCACTCATCCCTGGAATGCTTTTCTGTAACTACTGACGTCGTGAATGAGTATTTGAGGACCATGTAACTATCTAGAGGCAGCAGAAAAAAGAAAAAAAAAAAAGAACAACAGAAGATCAGGACTATTGGATTTCTATTTTGAATATCACAAATCTTTATCTCAGGCTTCAAAAATTTTAAACCGAATGACCGGCAAGTTTGTTAAAATTCTAAATGTGATTTTTTTTTAACGTCTCAAATGAAGAATTGATAGCCTTATTTCAAGTTCATGGGTTTTCTGCCTCTAGCTTTAAGACAAAATTGGCTGCCGCATTGGCGAGATGTCGAATCAAGCACGATGCCCTCTCGATTTACCACATTCTGCCAGAGACGGTTAGGAAACAGGAGCAAAGGGCCTCGATCTTGCCTCTTTACGCTTGGATAAATACTAGTAAAATAAGGTACGCATTTCAATTCAGTTCTCCATCCATATTTCAAAACCCCATCCTTTTATGATAATGTAAAAACAATATTACCTTTCTAAGGGTTGAGGCCACATTTAGGGAATGATTAAAGTCATAGTTTAAGTTTAGATCTCACCATCAATTTACTAAATTGTTGATAAAATTACACTAATATGCTAACGTTTTCTGTGTCTAATTATCTTTTAGCTTGGCTAGAACTATTTTATCAGATGCATTGTGCCCAGTGATGTTTTCCATTGCCACAGGAACACGTATTAATGTTAAATACATTTTAGCGCACCCTATTTGTAATTATGTTTATATTTACAGCCTTGAAGAAGTCTACGGTAATTTGAGGAGAAAAGGTTATGCTAAAGTCAAGTCTGTAATGAATCTCAGTGATAAAGCCTTTGCTGTAGACCAGCATTGCTACAATGTCTTAATTTTTCCAGCTCATCTCAAAACAGACCTTTTAAACATAGATCTTATAAAAGACTATAGACTTGTTTTCCAGGTAAACTACTATTTACTTTCATTGTGAATCAGACTAATACCATTTGCCCAAAGAATCCTTACACCTGAAAATGAAGCCTGGGTGGGGGCAGGATTTTTTCTTTTTTTACAAGCCCAAGGGTCGAGGGTCGGTTGTCTGGAATAAAATGAGTCTCTCTCCAGACACCATTTTCATTACACTAATGCCTCCCAGTCCCATGTGTAGTTGTAAGCAATACGTTCTCAGGCAGAAGAGATGGCGCCCAGGTTTGAGTCCCAACACTCACATGGCAGGTCGCAACTATCTGTGACTCCAGTCCCAAAAGATCCAGAACCCTCTTCTGATCCCCATGGGCATGAGACACACACGTGGTATACTTCCTCCTATATGTGCAAGCTAAACATTCAGACACATAATAAATCTGAAAAAAATTAAAATAATGTATTCTCTCTCTTTCTCATAATCGTAAATGGGAAGATGTTAGCTGCCACCTTTAAAAGGCTGTAATCTTTTTCCTCCTAAGAGAGGATTCAAGAGAAGCTACAATGAGACCTCTTCCTCCTTTTCCCTTCTGGGAAGATATAGCACCAGTGCACATAGAACAAGCAGTGTGCAGTACTTTCTCATGCTTTCCCTGTCAGAGCACTACAACTTTGATTTGTCTATTAATACATATCAATACAGGAAAACAATGTAAAGTGGATTGACATGTCTCTCCAAGGTTTAGTCCTTCCCTGTACCTACTCTTTGGCTTTCTTGAGACAGGATCTTGAGACAGGATCCTAAAACTCTTTACTTTGCTCAGATTAGCCTCAAACTCATGGCATTCCTCCAGCCCCACCTTCAAAGTGCTGGGATTATAGGTTTATGCCACTATGCCCGGCTTCCACACCTATACCCATGGGTAAGAGTATCCTATCATTTCTTCCCAGTCTGCGCTAGCAGCAATTTAAATGACGATGTAATTGGGAATTAAAAATGGTAGGAGTGGGTGAATGGGATTTCATGAAGGGGTAAGAATGGAAGTGAAAGGACTGGAGAGATGGTTTGTGGGTAAAGAAAACACCCGCATCAGGCTTCTCACTACTATCTGTAACTCCAGCTCCAGAGGACCTCACACCGCCTTCTGGCTATTGTAGGCAGTGCATTCATGTGCACAAATCCCTACACAGACACCTGTATACACATATAACTAAAAAAAACGTTCACAACAAAGAAGAACAGAGACCAAGCCATAGTAATCTATAAGTCTCACTTTGAGAATTTAGGATTGGCTTGTTGCTATCTGGAGACTTTGGGGTGAAATGAGAAGACCTTTTGTTTTAAACACGCTTGTCAGTTATTCTTGTTACCTTTCATGTAGACATATATTAATATGCTTTACTAAAATGGACCAGCACCTTTTCAAGTTTCCCACCAAGTGCTGGTTTTCATTTAGAGTAAAAATAAGTCAGCTTATTTTTCTGTTACGTGCTTTCACGTTCTAATTACGCTATTCTCTACAGGACAAATCACGAAGTCTTGCTGTCCACTCTGTGAAAGCTTTAATAAATATGGATGATGATATCCTGATGGTCAACACGGGCTCGTGGTACACTGTTGCTCATATGTCCGTCTTAACAAGTGGCAACACCTCAAAAATATTTGTATGTGGAATACAATCAGAGGAGAAGGATTCTGACGCGAAGAAACTTTTTACAAAAATGGGATGTGAAAGTACGTGACAATGTCTATTTTGATGATTAGGCTTCTACAAGAATTTAGAAACGTTAAAAGTGTTTGAATTTATTATTATTTTTTGTAATATAAACAATATGAGAACTATCCTTCTAAAACCCTCACAATCTGCATCATATGTAATATTTAGTAGCTCTAGGTTAAAGTAACTAATGCCTTGGTATTTCATACTTGAGCTTGATTTTTGTCTCTGACATAATAACATCAGACTGAAGGCTTATCATTTAGTAGCTGGAAGATATTAGCATAGATGCTTAATTGACAAAGAGAACAGGAGAAGATAGAAATGAAGTCTTTTATGCTCCTGTTTTATTTTTAAGTTCCCATTGGGTCATGAAAAGAAAAGACCACATTTTGCTAGAGGTTTAGTGAGGCTGAAAAAGTCAACAAAATTGTTGACAGAGCCACAGAGCCAGAAAGAGAAAAAGTATATAACTGCAGGATTGACCAGGGAAGGTAGCCTGGAAATCTGGAACACAGAAGTATACCCTGGATAGTGACCAGTCCTTGATTCTCAGGCTACTAGAAGCAACAGTAGAACACCTAGTTTTTTTTTTCTATCTTAATTTCTAATTGAATTCAGTGACCCAGGACGTATGGTAAGCAGTCTTAGACAAGCCCACACTACCTGCCATAAGCAGGGTAACTTCTCTCTGGGAAAAAAAAAATAATCCTAACTTTCTAGTTATCTACTAAATATTTCCAAATGCAGCATCTAGCACTCAGTTAAAAAAAATAGACAAAAGGGAGGATATGACTCAACAATACTAAACTGCAAAGAAAAAAGATCATGATTTTAGCCCTGAACCATTAGGAGTGGTAGATGTGACTCAAAGATTAGGCAAGAATGGGACCTACTCAGGATACTGGTTCTGTCTGCTGTGAACTCTAGCTAGGACTAATGGGAGCTGGAGAAGTGGCTCCACGGTTAAGAGCACTGACTGCTCTTCCAGAGGTCCTGAGTTCAATTCCCAGCCACCACATGGTGTCTCACAACCATCTGTAATGGGATCTGATGCCCTCTTCTGGTACTATCTGAAGACAGCAACAACAGTGTACTCATATACAAAAAGTAAATAAATAAATCTTTAATTAGGACTAATGGTTATGAGCTTGTATGCTAAGCAGGCTACACAAAATAAGTTAATACTATAGGCATCACAACATAGCTGCTGAAAAATGAAGACAAAGCACAGTGGTCTGCAGCCAGGATCACCGGCAGTAACTAAGGAGACTAATGCTAAGCTATAGGATGTGAACAAGCCAAAAAGAATATGCTAGAAATACAAAACTGCAGTGTGAACAAATAAGAAATAAGTAGGTTGGGGAAGCCCAGTCAGGGGAGATGTGCATAGCACGTGTGACTCCCTGGATTTGATTGCCATTACCAAATAAAAGGGGTGGGGGGAAGAAGAGAGGAAAAGAATGGAGAAGAATTTCAGGTTGAGAATGGATACACCCACACATACCTGCTCAAGCTCCTCACCATGTACGCACAGTGAAAAAATAAATCTTAAGAAAGAGGGCCAAGCATACAAACCAGAACATACTGAAGATGAAAACAAAGAGGAGAAAGATTTACTTCATAAAATATTTTGGTAGCACATTATCTTAGTTTGAGTTTTACTGCTGTGAAGAGACACCATAACCAAGACAACTCTATCATAAAGACAGACATTTCATTGAGACTGGCTTACAGTTTCGAAGGTCTAGTTCATTATCATCCTGGCAGGCATGGTGCTGGAGGAGCTGAGAGTTTTACATCTTGATCTAAAGGCGGCAGGAAGAGGCTATCTTCTGCAGGCACCCAGGAGGGAACTGGAATTCCACACTGGGTACAGCTTGAGCATAGAGACTTCAAAGCCCACCCCCATAACAACATACTTCCTCTAACAAGGTCACACACCTCCTAATAGTTCCATGCCCCATAGGCCAAGCTCAAACACACGTGTCTATGGGAACCAAAGGTATTCAAACCACCCCATAGGTAAAGATCTACAGCAATGAATGCACAAGGAGGCAGGGAGTCTCCACAAGGCCTGCACTTCCATTAGGACAGAGGCAGCACTACAGAATGTCAGGGAATTATTTCTTTCGTGAACCATGCTAGAAAGAAAACTGATACTTCATTTCATGTGCACATCTAGAACCTCATAGAATATGCTATGGGAGAAATATTTCATGACCCAGGGAGACAACTTGAGAGTTCTCTGGTACAGTGTATGACACACTGACCATAGAAGACTGATTAACTGGATGCCAGAAAAAAAGTAAAAGTTCTGCACAGTAGTACAATGTCAAATTATAGAAGAAGTATATGAATTGATTTTATCTTTCATGTTTAAAAATTCTTATGAATTAACAATAAAAACCACAAACTTCCTGCTGGCAAGATGACCAAGGGTGAAATGACCTTGCTGTGCCAAGCTGATGAATTGAGTTTAATCGCTGGAACCTTTACAAAGGTGGAAGTAGAAGTTGTCTTTTGACCTCCACTAGTGCCTCATGACACGAATGCACACACACACACACACACACACTCAAATGATGATGATGATAATGATGATAACAAATCCACATACTTCAATAGGGAAAAGTGTGAGAGACATAACCACATACTGCACAAGAAAAGAATACAACCAAAGCAAAATCCAAAGCTCACAATAAAATCAACAAACCCTAATGGTAATCAGGGAATTGCAATTAGAATCACAACAGTTCAAGTGTACACCTACAGAATAATTAAAATAGAAAAGATTGGCAGTTACCAATTGGAAATGTCCCAACACTGCTCGTGGAGCTATAACCAGTGGAAAAGCTGGTTATTTATTAAAGTTGCATATAACCTGCAATCACACCCAGAATTTTGGGTCTGTGTCGATCACCTCCCCACCCCCACAAATACAAATATATGCACCAAAAAACTGCATGCAATAATATTCGTAGAAGCATTATCTATTTTCTAACAAAATACTGGAGGCAAAATAATTTATAAAACGCGGGCTGTTGCCGGGCGGTGGTGGCGCATGCCTTTAATCCCAGCACTTGGGAGGCAGAGGCAGGCAAATTTCTGAGTTCAAGGCCAGCTTGGTCTACAGAGTGAGTTCCAGGACAGCCAGGGCTACACAGAGAAACCCTGTCTCGAAAAACCAAAACCAAAACCAAAAACAAAATTTTAGCCAGGCGGTGGTGGCTCACGCCTTTAATCCCAGCACTTGGGAGGCAGAGGCAGGCAGATTTCTGAGTTTGAGGCCAGCCTGGTCTACAGAGTGAGTGCCAGGGCAGCCAGGGCTACACAGAGAAACCCTGTCTCAAAAAAACAAAAACAAAAAAGAAGAAGAAGAAGAAGAAGAAGAAGAAGAAGAAGAAGAAGAAGAAGAAGAAGAGATCACACGGTGAGACTAGGAAGCCAGAGACCAGAGACCAGAGAAAGCAAATTATGGTGCTTTAAAGTAGTCCACTCTCATAAGGTTGAAGTCATCCAATAAGACCTTCCTTAGTTCCTTCTGGGAGCAGTGTCCAAAATCCTCTAATTACCTTCCATGAACCTTACCTTCTGAAGCTTTCACCTGAGGACCAAGCTTCTAACTTACGAACTGGTTGGTGACAGACCACATCCAAAGTATAACATGTTACTCGCTATAGCCTCAGATGAGAGACAACATTGATATTTATAATGGAATTTAATACAGAATAAACTATTATCATACCTAACAACATGAATGACTCTCACAAATGTAATATTCATCTTCTAACTAATCTGGAATAGATTTCTAAGACAAGTAAAGTGTTAGTGAGACTTACAGGGGCAATATTAATAATGGGAAGTACCTAAAAAAACAAAATGATTTATTCAACAAATATTTTTTGATGTATGTTATGCAAATCTATCTGCCTATCACTGTCTTAGATGTCCTGACATTAATTTTGTTTTGTGAATACAGCAGTGAAACATACATTACAGTATAAGGATAAATGTTTAACATACACACACACACACACACACACACACACACACATACACACACACACACAGGCATTCTTTAAACCCTTGATCTTCCTGTCTTAACCTACCAAATGCCAGATTTAAAGGTCATTTTAGTTTAATTTCTGTTGCTGTAATAAAACACTCTGACAAAAAGCCATTAGAGAAAGAAAGAGTTTAATTTAGCTTATACTTCCAGGTCACAATCCATCACTGAGGAAAGGCAGGACAAAAACTCCAGGTAGGAATCTGGAGGCAGGAACCACAGAGAAGGCTGCTTATTGGTTCATGCTCAGCATGCTTTCTTTCTTCCTTCCTTTCTTTGTTTCTTTCTTTCTTTGTTTCTTTCTTTCTTTGTTTCTTTCTTTCTTTGTTTCTTTCTTTCTTTCTTTCTTTCTTTCTTTCTTTCTTTCTTTCTTTCTTTCTTTCTTTCTTTCTTTCTTTCTTTCTTTTGTTTTTTTTGAGACAGGCTTTCTCTGTATAGTCTTGGCTGTCCTGGAACTCACTCTGTAGACCAGGCTGGCCTGGAACTCAGAAATCCACCTGCCTCTGCCTCCCAAGTGCTGGGATCAAAGGCGTGTGCCACCACTGCCTGGCCTCAGCTAGCTTTCTTATACAGCACAGATCTGCTTGCCTAGGGATGGTACTACCCACAGTGGGCTGGGACTTCCTACAACAATCAAGAAGATGCCCCAAAGACATTCTCACAGATCAGTCTGCTTGAGAGAACTATTTTTTCAACTGACATTCCCCTTCCCAGGTGGTTCTAGACTATGTCAAACCGATAGTAAAAGCGAACACCACACACACACCCCTTACCGAGTAGTCAGAATAAATAAATAATATTTACAAGTAACTTTTTTTTTTTTTTTTTGGTTTTTCGAGACAGGGTTTCTCTGTGTAGTCCTGGCTGTCCTGGAACTCACTCTGTAGACCAGGCTGGCCTCAAACTCAGAAATCTGCCTGCCTCTGCCTCCCAAGTGCTGGGATCAAAGGCGTGCACCACCACTGCCCGGCTACAAGTAACTTTTTAATTAAATGAATTTGTGGCTGGAAAGCAGACTCAGTGGTTAAAAACAGTTGTTGCTCTTATAGAAGACCCAGGTTTGGTATCTGGTTTCTATATGGTGGACTGCAACCATATGTAACTCCAGTTTGAGGGCATCCAGCATCTTCTTCTGACCTTTGTGGGAACTGGGCCATGTGCGGTACACATACATACATAGAAGCAAGCGTAAACCTAATTTTATTTTATTTTTTTAAATAAAGGGGTCAGGTCTCTTGCAAGGGACCTGAGCGGTTCTGATCACCCAAGTTGGGCTACTTACAAGAGCCTATAACTTCAGTTTCAGGAGATTTGACACCTTCTTCTGGCCTCTGTGAGTAGCCACACACATGACATACCCGCACACATACGCATGGCTAAAAAGAAATCTTAAAAGCGGAAGCAAATCACTCGAGTAACTTTAGGATGCTAAGCTTCCTTTTCTAACTACGTCGAGTTTAGTTTTATGGGGTTGAGGATTTGGAAAAGAATAGTAAAGAGCTATGATCGCACGCTGCATTCAGAATTCAGATTTTTAATATTTAACATGAGTGTTTTGTTTGTTTGTTTGTTTGCTGTTTTTTTTCTTCTCAGATATTGAAATACTTCATGAAACATTTCTTAGCATTGAATCAAAAGATCACCGGTTACAGAATGTTAAGGTCATTTTGTTGCTACCTCACTGCTCAAGCCTAGGTATTAGTAACCCAGTGGAATTTATTTTAAATGAACATCAAGGTACTTGTTTTGATTTCTAAATTAATGAAATTCACTGATTAATTACTTATGAAGTTAATCATGAAATTCATTGATTTCAAAATTAAACAATGAAATTCATTGATTAATAACTCATAAATTTGAGCATTGGAGAATATATCTTGTTTTTTATTTTCTGTATTACTCTTCGGATTATTTGTATTCATTGTATAAGAGACTTATCTTTGACTGATGATTTCATAGAAACTTGGAGAAAACCAATATTAAATGTTTTCTATATCCCTTTTGAAAAATAGCAATAAGACTAAACATAATTACCATTATGTTTCAATTATAAGTCAATATTTTAATACTGCAAACTGCATTAGTAGGAATTATCTATGAAAATTTATATTATTAGACAATTGATCACAAATTATGAAAAGTACCTATAGATTTATATTTTAAAAGTGTATTTTTACTTTTCAAACTTTAGATACAAGTTTACTTCACGATCTTTCTCAAGGTGGCCTACCAAAAGATAAGCTTGAGATTTTTTCTCAGCAGCAATTTGAACAGCTAACACATGCAATGAAATGTAAGTTTATCATTAGTGCTAGCTTATCAAAATACAGTGTTGACCTTTGAATCACAATACACATTTCATTTACTTATTAGAATAAAGCAACAATAGGGGGACCACACACAAAATTTCAGTCTCAGTGCCTTCAAAGAAAATAAATGTTCATTTCAATCAGCTTAGTACATTTAAAAAATATACCATCTCTGTATAGATAGTAAACTACACTAAGTTTAATATCATAAACCCAGTTATTTAGCATCATTTAATAACATATTAATGATGAAGGGAAACAATCGTGTGCTGCTATAACTTTGCATTGGTTTGTTTGCTTGTAGCCTTGCTGAGTAGCCCAGGCAGGGCTTGAGCTTGTGTTGCTCTGGCCTCAGTCTTTCCAGCGCTGGGATGATGGGTGCATGCCACTGTACCCAGCTCCATACATCCTTACCTTCCCTACTCCGAACTCTGATCTCTCTAGGTGTACTTCTTCTCTTGTCATTTGTCATCCCAGACAACTCCCCCACAGTCCATTAGACAGTACGTGTGTGAATGTGTGTGTGTGTGTATACATATATACATATATATATATATATACATATATATATATATATATAATTTATGAGTTATTAATCAATGAATTTCATACACACACATATATGTATGTAACTTTTGAGACAGGGTCTCACACCCTGAGCAAGCCTGGAGCTCACTTCAAACTTTAGCATACTGAGTTCTGGGATTAAAGGGTTCGCATCGCCAAGCTCCTTGTCTGTCCTCCTCTCCCACGTTGGCTCTCTGGAACAAGAATTAACAAGAATCCCCTATATTGTAACTTCTCCAAGCTAAAAGGTAGAAAACAGATGTCGTAGAGCTCTTCCCACTAGGTTTGCTCCACCCACTAGGCCTGTTCCTCCCACCCTGCCTGCTCCTCCCACCCCGCCTGCTCCTCCCCCTCTGCCTGCTCCTCCCACCCCCCTGCTCCTCCCCATACTGTCCTTTCAGTTAATATAATATCAGCATACACTGGGGACTAAACGTCTCCATTATCGTTAGCATGCTCACCCGTGCACTGTACGCTAGAATAACCTGGACTTAGTTTGTCCAGCGACTTCCACCATTGTCCTCTACAGTCTCTGCAGGTGGTGTGAAACTGTTAAAACAAGTACGTTTCAAGCAGGGTGAAAAACCACTGTCCATCTAGTGGTGTAAAATTCTCTGTACAGAAAGTGCTCTAGACTGCCGAGCCACTTCTTCTTCCCCAAGACTGCCTTTTCTAACTTCATCCCCTGCACCTTTGTGGTGGATTGAATATGCTTGACCAGGAGAGTGGCACTATTTGGAGGCATGGCCTCGTTGGAGTAGGTGTGGGTTTGTTGGTGGAAGCGTGTCACTCTGGGGGTGGCCTTTGAGACCCTCCTCCAAGGTTACTGGAAGTCAGTCTTCTCCTGGCTGCCTTCAGATCCAGATGTAGAACTCTCTGCTCCTTCTCCAACTCTAGGCCTGCCTGGATGCTGCCATGCTTCCCACCATGATGATAATAGGCTGAACCTTCGAACCTGTAAGCCAGCCCCAGTTAAATGTTGTCCTTTATGGTCATGGTGTCTCTTCACCATGCAATAGAAACCCTAAGACAGAAGTTGGTACCAGGGACTGGGGTATTGCTGTGAAAGGCCTGACCATGCTTTTGCTTGCAAGAATATGGATTTTGGGACTTTGGAAAGCAGTGGAAGGCTTTAAGTGGGGCTTGATGTGTCATCCCGGTAGGAATATGGAAGACATAGGTGCTGAGGGTGATTTGAACTGTGGGGGCCTGGCTCAAGAGTTTCCAAAGGAGCAGAATGTTAGCATTTTGCCTAGAGACTGTTCTTGTGATATTTTGGTGAAGAACATGGCTGCCTTGTGCCCTTGTCTGAAGATCTGATTGAGGCTAAAGTGAAAAGATTCAGATTAATAGCATTGACAAAGGAAGTCTCAAAAAAAGCCTATTTTAGACTTTATCCTGTGGTTCAGAAGGAGTGTTTTGAATAAGCAGAGCAAGCTTAGAAAGGCAAAATACAAAATGTATATTTCAGGTAATAAAAGGGCACCAGAAAGTACAATGGAACTACATTCTATGTTTGAGGAGATAAACAGATTAAGGGAGTAGTGACCTTGGAGCAAGATCCCACCCAGCAAACTTATTGTTCACTTGGGTTATTCTTTCCCTTTGAACTCTTAACCTGGAATGAACTACAATTCTGCTTAAAAAGAAATGGAAGTCACAGGCCTTTGATCCAGATTTTGAGGCATAGTGACCATGAAAAGCTTAGACCCGGGCATGGTGGTATACACCTTTAACCCCAGGAGACATAAGCAAGCAGATCTCTGGGTTCAAGGCCAGCCTGGTACAGAGCAAGTTTCAAGTAGAGAAAAGCTTAGGTCCAGGCTTGGTGGTACACAGCTTTCATCCCAGCATTCAGGAGACAGAACCACGCAGAGCTCTTGAGTTCAAGGTCAAGTCTACAAAACAAGTTCCATGACAGCTAAGCTTAGGCAGTGAAGGAGTCGGAAAATAGAAAGCTGGTGATGATGTAATAGAACAAGTTCCAGTTCCAGCAAGCCACAGAACTCAGCAGCTTCAGTCTTGTGGCTCAGGCTTTAGAGTCAAGAATAGAAGGGACTACTGGGACAATTGATGCTGGCTAGCTAGAGCTAAGAACTTAGTGGTGACTAAGAAGAGACCAGCATCACTGAGGTGACATCTTCTGGGAAGTGATTTCTGAAAGCACAAAGAAGCTGTGTTTCAGAGATAACCGAGGTTGTACCTCACGATTCAGCCGGACTTGGTAATGTGTAAGAGTCACCCAGGTGGTACTGGTTTTGATGGCCCAGAACTGAAGAGATCACATAAAGAAGGTGAGGCTTGGTACCATGAAGAGAGCCTATGAGAGGCTGTTGGTGAAGCCTAGCTGGGGCAGAAGACACTAGCAAATTGGAGATGCCAATACCATGGGATGATCACCAAGAACAGCAGCAGCAGTGGAACGGAGTCAACCTGAGGCAGGAGTGCTACAGAAGACAGAGCTGAAGAAGTGACCCAAGCTCTTTGGAGGAGCCCAGAAGATCATGTGTGGATCCCAGACACTGGAATAAGGAGCTGTGAAGTCGAAGTTAACTTGGAGATCCCAAGACGTTAGAGATGCCAGAGTTGTAGGTTACCTGCTGAGGAAAGCTGCTAACAGAGAGTAGAACGAGCCCAGGAGAAAGATCATCAAAGCAGAAAGAAGAGGGAGATGTGATGAGTTCTTTAACATCAGGCATGCAGGCGCAGAGTTTGGAGCTTCCCCAGCTCGTTTTTGATCTTGCTTTTGTCCAGGATTTTCACAATATGCCATTTTGGAATGGTAATGTATATCCTGCGAAGTCTGAGGTATGTAATCTGCTTTTTGATGTTGATTTTATTGGGGATTACAAGTTAATTGGATGAATCTCAGAAAAGACTTTAAACTTTGGGCTTTTAAACATTGTTGAGACTGTGATAGACTACGGGGACTTTTGAAGGTGGACTAAATGTATTTTGCATTGTGCTATGGCTAGGTATGGCCCCCATAAACTCATGTGTTTGAACAAGCTTATGAGGGCCAGGTAGTAGAATGTTTTGATTTGAATATGCTCGGCCCAGGGAGTGGCACTCTTAGGAGGTGTGGCCTTGTAGGAGTAGGTGTGGCCTTGTTGGAGGAAGAGTGTCACTGTGAGGGTGGCCCTTGAGACCTTCTCCCTAGCTTCCTGGAAGTCAGTCTACTTCTGTTTGCCTTCGGAACAAGATGTAGAACTCTCAGCTCCTTCTCCAGCACCATGTCTGCCTGGGTGCTGCCATGCTTCCCGCCATGATAATAATGGACTGAACCTCTGAAACTGTAAGCCAGCCCCAATTAAATGTCATCCTTCGTAAGAGTTGCCTTGGTCATGGTATCTCTTTAAAGCAATGGAACCCCTAAATAAGACAGCCTCTCTCCTCACTTCCTGTAACCTGATCAGATGGGCCTGGACAGTCTTTAAAAAGCCAGTCCCACTTTCCTGTCAGGGTCTTTATACTGGGTTGTTCCTTTTCTTAGGGAGTTCAGGTTGACCCCCTGTTCTTCTCTGTCCATAGACTTGTATGTAGATCAGCAGTGCTTGCAGTGACTATCCTGTTTAAACCAGTGGCTTCTCCTCTGAAGCTGTTACCCATCCCACTTCATTTTATCACCTAAATTGCTTTCCTGATCACGTTTTACTTTTGTTAATCCTCTGCAAGGAAAGTCCACAGTGGCAGGAATGTTGTTTTTTGTTTTTCACTGAGGATCACAAAGCCTCGGGAAGTGCACGGGGTAGGCACTCAGTCAGTATGAATAAACGAGTGAACCACAGGTCATGGTGGTGTGGTCTCAAGGACGAGAGAGCGGAGTCTTTTGGGAATCTTTTTGTGAATCTTTCCAGGTTCCCAAAACAGCAAGAAACAGAATTACAATTCCCACCAATATCTGTCTGTTTTTAGTCTTTTCTAACTAACTAGTGATAGAACTTATGGAAGGATGTCTCCTCATGATAGATTGATCACAATGATGGAATTCTCATTTTTTTTTGTGGGGGGGAGGTACAGTCCAGCTGGATTGACATTACTTACTTGTCATTGCTTATATTACTAAGACAAGCTCTTCTTAAGGGAGAACCACTCAAGGGGGCCATGAGGTGTCACAGCAGGTAAGGGTGCTTGCCTCTGAGTCTGAAGACTTGAGTTTGGTGCCTGGAACTCCCACGGCTGATGGAGAGGATAAGTTTCCACAAGCTGCCCTCTGAATTCTACGAGTGTGCTATGACACACACACACATACACACACACACACACACACACACACACACGTAATTTTTAAATTCAAGAATAAAATGAAGTGGAGCTACTCAAGCAGTCATACAAATCGCTTCCATGAATATTTGGTGGTACGCATTGGTAACAAGTGTGTGTCTGGAAACAGCAAGTTGGCGTTGGGCCACCCTACTGATTTTATCTTCTTTCGATACAGTTACTAAAGTTCAAGCAATT
This sequence comes from Grammomys surdaster, assembly GCF_004785775.1. NCBI lineage: Eukaryota > Metazoa > Chordata > Mammalia > Rodentia > Muridae > Grammomys > Grammomys surdaster. The sequence goes on from NW_021604608.1 coordinate 20,277,330, forward strand.
GTTTATTGCACGTGCTCTGTTTCTGAAGAGGAAAATGAAGACGTTATTAAGAAAGCACTGGAATGTCAAAGCCCAGGGCCTAAAATACAACCTTACAGGTAAGGAAAGGACACTAAACCTCCATCAAGCAAAGACTTGAAAATGACAGTATGAGTTTTGGAGTTACATAAATACACTAGAGTTTTTGTTATAATTTAGTATGACTGAACAGCTTAAAATCTTACCGCTTTCAAGTGGATTCTCCACAGCTTGTGAATGAATACTTTAACAGTTTTATGTGTGTTTTGTGTGTGTCTGTGTGTCTGTGTGTGTATCTGTATATATGTGTGTATGTGCACACATGCAAATGTTGAAGGATGACCTGGAGTCATTCCTGTCACCATCATGTGGGCCCTAGGTTCTGAACACAGAGCACCAGGTTTGGCAGCCAGCACTTTAACCCATGAAGGTGTCACACTAGTCTATGAACATTGTATTGTACATACATTTGTTCTTGTTAAAGCGAAAGGCATTTGACTGTGGCTTTTTTGATTCCTGAATAAGCTAGGTCCAAACTTCATATCTCTCTTAGATACATGTATCACCCCACAGAGGAAAAGTATACAAAATATTTTTAGAAAGTGGACAGAAAACTGGATGTGTACTATTTTAAGCACGTTTAGTATTTTGTACCCACTGGGAAAACAGTAAAAACAAAACCAAAAACGATATGGTTATCTTTGTCAGCTTCAAGATAAACTATAGCAGTAAACTTGGGAAAGAGAGAGAGTGTTGATGCTGCATGCAGTCTGAGCTGAGCTTGATGGCTCATGGCTTAGTCTCCAGCCTCAGTAAGGCTGAGGAAAGGGGTTTGCCACAAGTCTGAGGCCAGCCTGGGCTACATGAGAGACTTAGCTCAAAAAAACCCAAAACAACAGTGCTAAGGTCTGGGGCTATAGTTCAGTTGTAGAACACTCACCTAGTATACTCAAGGTTCTTGCTTTAATCTCCAGTGCTGCCCAAAAGAAACAAGCAAAACAAGCAAGCGCTAAATAATACCGAACAAATACAGCACACACTGTGGCTATCAAGAACTCACTCCAAGAGTACTTTTTTTTTTTTAAGACTAATTAGTTTTTCAAGTCTGTGATGATGAATTAAACATCTATTTTCATGCTGTGATTTTTCCTTTGGAATCTTAATGTGTATATAGTCTGCTCTATCCTCCCAACCTGATACCTTCCCGTTTTTCCACATCACAGGCTGACAAGTTGATCACACCAACACTTCCTCTCTCACTGACTTTCCGTTCTTACTTAGAAGCTTCTGTTGGTAGCTGTCCTTGTGAGGTTTCTATTGTTTCGAGGAAACACCGTGGAGAAATACAAGTAGGGGAGGAAAGGACTTAATCTGACTTAACTTCCACATCATTAACTAGCCCATCACTGAAGGAAGTTAGGGTAGCAACCAAAACAGGGCAGGAGCCAGGGAGCAGGAACTGATGCAGAGGTCGTGGGGGTTACTGCCTTCTGACTTGCTCCTCATGGCTTGTCTAGCCTGTTTCTTATGGATCCTAGGACTTACAGAATTCAGGAATGGCAGGACTCACAAAACTGAGCCCTTCTCCTTCACTGGTTAAGAAAATGTTTTATAAGCCGGGCGGTGGTGGCACACGCCTTTGATCCCAGCACTTGGGAGGCAGAGGCAGGTGGATTTCTGAGTTCCAGGCCAGCCTAGTCTACAGAGTGAGTTCCAGGACAGCCAGAGCTACACAGAGAAACCCTGTCTCGAAAAACCAAAAAAAAAAAAGAAAAGAAAAGAAAATGTTTTATAGCTGTATCTTACGGGGGTGTTTTCTCAAATGAAGTTCCCTCTTTTCGTATGGCTCTAGTTTGTGTCAAGTTGACATAAAAGTAGCCAGCAAATTGACCCCTTGTCAACTTGGCATACAACTATATCACTGTTAAGTCATAACCTTTCCTTTCTTGTTCATCTGAAACACACGTGAGTAGCAACATTTCAATAGAAACATTACATTTTAAAAGTTCCACAGTCATTAAATTTTTAAACGCTTAAAAAGTCTCTTTAAAATATTCAGACTCTTTAAAATATTCAGTCCCTTTAAAAATCGTTATAATACTCCCTGAAAGTCTTTGTAAAACTCTAAAATCACTATAAAAGATAAAGTCTCTCAGCTGTGAGCTCCAGGAAACTCAGCTGTTATCCATGAGCCCTTCATACCTTCAAAACCAGTACCACTTGGGTGACTCTTACACTCCCAGGTTCAGCTGCCAGCAGGGGGCACAACCTCGGCTGCCTCAGAAACACAGCTTCTATGTCCTGACTCTCAGGAAACACTTCCCAGAAGATTTCACTTCCGTTAATGATGGCCTCTTAAATCATCACTGCTCCCCCAGCTCCAGCTGACCGACATCCGTTGTCTCAGGAAAGGAAAGATTTCACTTCAGTGGTTCTGGTCTTTAGTTAATCACAGCTGATTCTTCAGCCCAGATGACCAGAACCACAGAATCTTAATCCAAAATAGTAAATATTCAAGGGCCTTAAGTAACTCTTCCCTCGGGAGTTTCTCAGGCCTTTGTTGTCTGCATTTCTCCCAATACTCCTTCCTCCCAGGTTTCCACAGAACAGTTCATCAAAGCTTTAATTACTCAATGGATTTTCCAGATCAAAGTTTCAAAATCCCTCCCCCCAAAACATGGTCAGGTCTGACACAGCAATACCACATTATTTCGTTACCGATTTCTGTCTTATTTAGGGTTTCTATTGCTGTGCTGAAACATGACTGAAAGCAACTTGGGAAGTGATTTATATGACATAGACTTCCACATCGTTGTCCACCATTGAAGGAATTTAGGGCAGGAACCAGGAGGCAGCAGCTGATGCAGAGGCCATGGAGGGGTGCTGTTTCCTGGTTCGTTCTCATGGACTGCTCATCCTGCTTTCTTATAGAACTTAGGATCGTCGGCCTAAGGATAGCACTACCCACATGGCCTAGACCCCCACTCCCCATCAATCACTAATTAAGAAAATGTCCTACAATTGGATATTATGGAAACATTTTCTCAATTGATGTCCCCTCCTTTTAGATGACTCTAGCTTGTATCAAGTTTACATAAAACTAGCCAGCATAATAGTGGACAATCAACCACATATCCTGAGAGTCCTGAGTATCATAGTAGGTAAATTAAGTGACCATCTACTGATGAAGAGCTCACCAGGGACATCACCAAATCAGTGATTATACACATAGGGCTCTTGATTCATTAGGGGTAAGATTTTTGAGAATATGATACAGCAAGAGTAAAGTGATATTTGCTTTCTATTCATGTAAGCCACGGTTAATTTGTAATGTAGTATAAAAAGATACTGTTTGTATTTAAAATCAAAAGACAGTAATTCACATTCTAGATTGGTCTGACATTTAAGCTCTGGTTAGAAGGCATATATTCAAGAAGCTTGCAACTACTTGTGGACACAGTCAAAAGTAACTACACACTGCTAGGGACATATACTATATACCATATGTTCTGTAGTAATCGTTAATTTTTAAAAATTACATTTATTTACTTTTTAGTATGTGTGTGTGCACATGTGTGTGTGGTATATATGTGTGTCACAGTGTGCATGTGGAGGCCAGAAGACAACTTGTTCGGAGATCGTCCTCTCCTTTCACAATGTGGGTCCTGGGTGTCAGGTCATTAGGCTTGGTGGCAGTCATCCTTAACCACTGAGCCACCTCACTAGCCTAAGAATCATTTCTTAATGCCCCACTGTGGTCGTCCACCCATTGCTTATATTTCCTTTTACTGGCCCCAAACTATTTGGTTCATTTTGGACTTGAGCTATCAGGATGTTAACTGCAGGCCTATGCAAGTGCTTTACTTATTAAAATCTCATGTGTAGGCTGGAGAGACTGCCCAATGGGTAACACAAATGAGGCACAAGGACCCCAGCACCCTTGCAAAAAGATTTGCATGGCTGCACATATCTATAGTCTCAGTACAGGCATGGAAGGCAGGAAGACAAGTTGGAGATAGGAAGATCTCATGATTTTGCTAGTCAGCCAGTCTAGCCAACCAGTGAACTCCAAGTTTAATTAGAGACTGTACCTCAGGAAAGGAAGGCAGAGGGCAATAGAGGCCAATGTCCATCTGTGACCCCCATAGACGCCATGTTTGGACACCTACTCCATACATGCACAAATGTAAACACACACACACACACACACACACACACACACACACACACACACACACCCCAATCTAATGTGTTAGAAGTATAGAAGTATTAACGCAAAAAGAATGCTTTAGAGAAATGGCTCAATATTTAAGAGCCAAGTTCCATTCCCAGCACCCACACGGTGGCTCACAAGTCAGCGTAGCTCCAGTTCCAGGGGACTCAGCACTTTCTGACGTTCATGGGCTTTAGAATGATTGTGGCACACATATTCACACTTAGGCACATACACATAAAACAAATTAAAAAATCTTTTTAGGAGAATCTCTTAGATACAACCATTTCTTCAGTTAGATTTATAGTCTAGATTTCTCCAGCACAAGAGAGCGTGCATAGTTTAAGTTTGAATTATCATTGCCAAGTTATCCAACTAATAGCCACTTAAAAATTTTTTCATGTCTATGAAGGTTCACCTGTATGTGTTTATGTGCACCACACACATGTTTGGTACCTACAGAGGCCAGAAGAGGGTCAGCTCCTCTGGATCTGGGTTGTGGACGGTTGTAAGTTGGTGTGTGGGTCCTGAGAACTGAGCCCAGGTCCCCTTCAAGAGCAGCACATGCTCTTATGAGCTGAGTCATCTTTCCAGTCCAGTCCCCAGAACAGTCATTTTTACAAATCTCTTTCCTATGGCTTTAGGAATGTTGTTTTAGTAACTGTGCATCTTTACCAATCTGAAGGTTGAGAAGACTCACTTTTCTTGTTGATGAAACTTGTGTTTACTCATTTCTTTTTCTTTCCTTTTTTTTTAAATTAATTTGTCTATTTGCTTTACATCCTGATCGTGTTCCTCCCCCACCTCAGTCCATCCTCCCTGTCCCACCTTTACAAATCCCTCCCTCCAACTATTCCCTCCTCTTCTCTTCAGAGAAGGGGAAGCACCCATTGGGTAATCCACCCTGGGACAGCCAGTTGCAGTAGGACTAAAAGCATCCTCTCTCACTGAGGCCCAACCAGGCAGTCCAGTTAGGGCAACCGAGTCAAAGACAGTCTCTGTTTCAATTGTTGGGGGATTCACATGAACACCAAGCTGCACATCAACTACAAATGTATAGGAGGCCTAGGCCCAGCCCCTGCAATGCTCTTTGGTTGGTGGTTTAGTCTCTGTGAGCCTCCATAGGTCCAGGTTAGTTGACTCGGTAGGTCTTCTTGTGATGTCCTTGACTCCTTCAGTTTACTCAGTTCTATCCCCGACTCTTCCACAAGACTCCCACAACACCACCTGATGCTTGGCTGTGGAGCTTTGCATCTGTTTCCATCTGCTGCTGGATGAAACCTCTCAGAAGAGTTATGCCAGGTGCCTGTCTGTAAGCATAGCAGAGTATCATGAACAGTGTCAGGGGGTTGGCTGTCTTACATGGGATATGTCTCAAGTTGAGCCAGTCACTAGTTGGCTGTCTCGGCTCTGTCTTTAGCCCTGCACGTTTTGGATTTAAGGTTCTGTGAGTGGGTTGATATTGCCTTCTCTCCACTGGAAGCCATGCCTGGCTACATGAGGTGGCCACTTCAGTCTCCAGGTCCCCTGCTGGTAGAAGTCTCAGCTAGAGTCACCCCCATAGCCTCCCACAAACAGGGGAACCTTCCCCGCCCTAGGTCTCTAGCTACTCCCAGAGTTGCCCGGCTCAATTGCCATTCTCAATCCCAGCCCTCCCTGTCACACCCCCTCTCCCCACACCTGATCTCCATCCCTCTTCCCCTCCTTTCCCCATCTTCCATCCAGTATCCTCCCTCCATCCACCTCCAATGAATATTTGTTTCCCCTTCTAAGTGAGATTCACCCATCCTCCTTAGGCCCCCACTACTTATTTTTTATCGCATGCTTATCCCATATTCTTTATGGCTAATATCCACTTACACGTGAGCACATGCCATGTGTATCTTTCTGTGTTTAGTTACTTCAATCTGGATATTTTCTAGTTCCATCCATTTCCCTGCAAATTTCATGATGTCTTTGTTTTTTTGTTTTTTTGTTTTTTTTTTTGGTTTTTCGAGACAGGGTTTCTCTTTATAGTCCGGGCTGTCCTGGAACTCACTCTGTAGACCAGGCTGGCCTCGAACTCAGAAATCCGCCTGCCTCTGCCTCCCAAGTGCTGGGATTAAAGGCGTGAGCCACCACTGCCCGGCGAGTCTTTGTTTTTAATAGCTTTAAATTAAGATGATGTAAACCATCTAAACAGTCCTATAGCCCTTAAGGAAATAGAAGCAGTCATTAAAAATCTCCAATCAAAAAAAGCTCAGGGTCAGATTGTTTTAGTGAAGAATTCTACCAGATTTTAAAAGAAGAGCTATTGCCAATACTTCTCAAACTATTTTACAAAATAGCAACAGAAGGAACACTGCCATAGAAGGAACTCATTCTATGAAGCCTGATACTTAAACTACACAAAGACTCAACAAAGAAAGAGAATTTCAAAAAAAAAAAAAAAAGAAAAAAAAAAGAAAAGAAAAGAGAGAATTTCAGGCCAATCTCCCTTAAGAACATTGATTGGTTCACCTATTTCTGAGGCTGCACATGTTTCCGGTTTACTGACTGAGCAACACAGTGAATGAGATTCTAGAATAGAAGCCTTCAAAAAAATTTTTTAGAAAACAAATATGCATTATAATTTGTTTTAATAACTCTTAAGTTGATATCTAAAATTTTCTTTGTAAGTTTAGATAATTGTAAAAAAAATATTTTCCTGGAATATTTATTTTCAAAATATTATATATAGGTTTTAAATGTTTCTCTTAATACAAAAATTCTATTAAGTATTTCAATTTACAGTAAGCTTTGTCATTTGACTTTTGGAAAAAAATCATAAACTTCTGACTTGTTTTCTAAAACTAGCTTTCATTTCAAAATCAAATTTACCATGTCAAAGAAGTCTCATTTTATTCTTCGAATTGAATGAACATGTTAATATGACTTTGTGACTTAATGAACTTTAACCTAAGACACATAGACAATAAAGATTAAACATGAATAAGAAAAAACACCAAGAATGAGTAGAAGAAACTCATTCTTTAGGGAGTGGTTGAGAAAAACGGAAGGGATCTCAGCCAGAACCGGGCTCATCCCCGGGCATCATCGTGCCTAGGGCAGTCAGTGAGCGGTGACATCCAACCTCTGCAGTAGGGAAGGGAGATGGAACCAATATTAACAAGTCCTCTCCTTGCCCCTCCCCCAACATTTTTGAAGCTGTGGGAAACACACTTAGGAAAGTGAGCATCTTGGTGGGTACTTTACAATACCAACCAGAGAGGGAAGTGGGGAGGAGGAAGAGTGGGTCTGTAGTTCAAGAACAGAACTTTGCAGACTCTGACACCCGCTTAAAAATTCCCACCTCGGGCTGGAGAGATAACTCAGTGGTTAAGAGAGCTTGGCAGTCATGAGTACCAGGATTCAGATCCCAGCAATCATATAACAAGTCCGGGGTTGTGCATACCTGTGCATGCATGCACACACACACACACACACACACACACACACACGCACGCACGCACGCACGCACTCACGCACTCACGCACTCACGCACGCACGCACACGCACACACATCCCAATCAATTAAAAAGTGTTTTAAAAAGTCTTACCTAATCCTGGGATTGGTGGATTGGTGGTCTTATAATTTGAGTCTTTTTTTTTCTTAAGTGATTGGCAAAATAGGGAAAGAGTTGAGGAACGCTCCCTTCCTCTCTTGTGTGAAGAGTCATCGTAACTGTCGACTGCTTCTCTTCCCTGCCGCAGGCTCAGCCCCCCTGTTCTCCCGCTGTGCTCCTTAAAAGAGATAGAACTGTCTATGGACAGGTTTTTCAGATTGGAACCATCTGATTTGACCAATGGCTGTTTTCTTTCTATCTTAACAAGAGAGGTAAGAAAGAAGAAAGCTCCTAATCCATGACATACTTTGGAATTGAAAACAACAAACTCCCATCATGGGGACTCACTTCGAGACCATTTGGCAGTGGCTTGATTGTATTTCACAAGTAGCTGAAGGGCTAGAACAGGATCATTGCTGTGTGGCAAACAGTCTATGCCCTCCATGATTCCCCTCAGTGTCCCTCCTTGACTTGCCCTCCGCTCCCACCGCTCCCAGAAGTCTGCCAACTGTCTAGCGTTCTTCCCTAACAGAAGAAATAAGCAGCGGGATTCTTAGGAGGTTTGTTAATGGGTAACTAAGAAAAAGTTATTTCCTGGGACTTCTGAGTTACGTTAGGAACTAAGGCCTAAAAACCATTTACTTTAATGTGTTTTATGTTTCACCAAATAACTGATAAATATTTAAAATGTGCACAGCGATGGTGACCCCTCCCACGCTAACATCTGCCTGCTCTCATTGCAGCGGGACCCATCCGAGACAGTGTCAGTGAAAGATGTTCTGGCCCGGGCTGCAGCCAAAGGCCTACTGGATGGGGTTGAGGTTGGGAAGGCAATTAAACGGGACAAGAGGAGGAAAAAAACAAAAGCGCTACCGCCCAGAGCTCCTCACAATGGGGACCCACTCCGTGACCATTTGGTGGTGACTGGGAACGATACCACCAGCAACATCCAAATGAAAATCTCCGAGTTCCTGCATCGAGAAAGTAAAACAAGTTCTGTAGCCAAAACACCCGTCCCAGCAAAATCTGTGCCTCAAGCCAGCACCTCCTCGCAGATCAGAAAGCCCAGCAAGCCTTTATCCACCCCACTGGTGAGGAACGCTTCCAGACCGGTAGAAAAGCCGGCAAACTTAGGGAGACTTCGGCCAGAAGGCAAAGTGATTCCTCTGAAACCGGTTGAAATCGTTCTGCCTCCAGTGATGTTCCCACTGAGTCCCCAGGGGCCCAGGTTTCAGATGCCAGCCACCCATTATTACTACCGCTTCATCGGATCAAAGGTTGGTGGTGTACCCAGCCATTTTCCGTCATCAGTACCCAGAAGAAAGGAGAAGGCTAAAGAGAGCATGCCTTCTTCCTCCCTCGTCAGGCACCCTAGGCCATGGCTCTGACTGTGTGGCCCTCGTGACAGGGTGGCTGGGCTTTGTCCACGTTTAGACACTGTTACCCAGGATACTGGTGCTTTCGGTCACTTAGTATCCTCTAATGCCATATAACCTCCAGAGAGAGCGGGAGGACAGATGAGGAGTAACACTGGAGGGGGCTGAGCTAAGTTAAGGTTTCATCAGCTCAGTGCACATAACCTGTTTTAGGAAGTCCAGTTACAGACTGGATCAGTGGTTAGGCCTTGTCTCACTCTTGGGTGGTTTGAAGTATGGGCGGAGCATGGTTGTCTTACCTGAAGGGAACCCAGGATCCCTCCCAGTAGGCTGACTTGCAGACTTCGCTGAGGGGCTTGGTAGAAAGTCCTGAGATACAAAGGACGCTGTTCTTTCCTGCCTGCTCCAGTTCCAGCCAGGAACCTGAGAACACTCCTTAGCTAGGCAGTTACTGTGGCTGGAACCTCTTGAATGCCAATCGAGGCCAATTTTTTCCTTAAGCGTCCCACCATTCCTGAGATAGGACATGGCGGGAGGTTCTCTAGTAGGCTGAACTTTGAGATAGAGTAGGAAGCACAGGAAATCCCAAGTGCCAGATGTGCACAGTCCAGATGTTCATTCAGAAAAAAAAAAAAAGAAAAAGAAAAGAAATGTTTCTGGATAATCTCCAGAATCCCGAGTAGACTAAGCACGATAATCCCTCCCTTCTGTTTATGCCAAACTTTGTTGGAAAAAGGACAGTGAGCAAGTTTCCACCTAAGGATTCTTCTGAGAAAAAGGCCTGACGAACAGAAGGGACATATCATTGAAGAAACTCAGAGGTTTCTGATTCTATACAAAGATCAGGTGGCACAGCCAAATGTACAAGCCATTTCAATGGCACACGGGGATCAAACCTTGGTAACTCACTCTGATGCACAGTTAGAATATATTGTAGCACTAAGTTAATTACATTAAATGTCAACTACTCTTAGCTGTATTAACCATTGCCTGGCAATATTGACATGACTATCATTTCTGGGTCTGATTTTTTTTCATCATGGCAACAGAAATTGTTTGACATTAAATAAAGTTATGATTACAATTCTTATTTTTTTTTTTAAAGTTCAGACACATTCAGAGTTTGAATGTGAAGCTTTATCTTTAAACTCCAACTGCAGAGAACTGAGTTGTAAACGCTCGGCTCAGGCGGCAGGACTCCCACGGATGGGGTCCGTCTCAGCCCCAGTAGCCTTTTTTTGTCTCACTTGAGGTGGGAAGGACAGCGGATTGGTGGGTTTTCTTTTCATAGTACAGTTTTATTTTAGCTAAAGATTTATATTTTTCATTAAAATCTGAGTGAAGAAAATGAGTTTTGTACTTCAAGAGGTTTATATTTTTATTCCGGAGAGCTTTTGCTAGTTGACTCTTTAAAGGCACAGAGCGTAGGGAACAGGCAGATGGGTTTCCGGTTCCGGTCTCGCCTGAGCCGCACAGTAGATCCTGTCTGGGCCCCTGCTTAGCATGCACTGGGTACCACTTCCCATCCCCAGCTCTGTAAACCACAAGCCTGCACTGCTCCCGTTGCCTAGACCTTTTACCAAACGATCAACTGCGCATCTCTTTAAATGATGTGTTTTGGGATGCAGTCTAATCTACTGTTGTTCAGAGAGGAGCTGCCATGTCATCCCAGGAATGGGAGCTCGGGCTGAAAACCTTCACTCTATTTTCTGGGTTAACTCTTTGGTTCGGGGTACTTTCTAATCTCTAGCAGCATGTGGTTCCTGTCACCACTTGGGTGTCCCCTAATATGTATCTTGGCACTAAATTAGTCTTCTCTTTGCACATTCACGGAGATTCTGCTCTTCTTTAGGACTCTTCTAGGGAGGACAGGATCAATAAATTCCTGATAAAGTAAGAAGAAAAACAGGATAAAAGCAACCTAAGCGAACCCTAGTGAAGACCGCTGACTACACTGTCTTTTAACTGGCATTTTACCTTCTTGAGCTTCTTAAAAGTGTTGGCAAAATAAAAAAAAAAAAATCAAACTACTATAGTATTCAAATACCGCAGTAACGATTCATATTTTTATTTGTTTACTTTGTGGTGCTGGGGATTCAACCCAGAGCCTTGCCCCAAACACATTCATAATTTTTACCTGTAACTATTTGTCAGTGTAAACCCTCCCCTAAAGCAGGATGAAATGTTGTCCATTTGAGAGTTGTCTTTAGTGGGGCAGTGGTGGTGCACGTCTTTAACTCCAGCACCTGGGAGGCAGAGGCAGGTGGATTTCTGAGTTCGAGGCCAGCCTGGTCTACAGAGTGAGTTCCAGGACAGCCAGGGCTACACAGAGAAACCCTGTCTCGAAAAACCTAAAAAAAAAAAAAAAAAAAAAAAGAGTTGTCTTTAATATCGAAAGAAGGTGGGGTGTGTGGAGGCATACCTCAATCCCAGTACTCAGGAGGCTGGGGCAGGAGGATTGCCATGAGTTCAAGGCTAGTCTGGGTTATATAGAGTGAACTCTACCTCAAAGACCAGACAACACAACAACATGGTAAATGAACAAAACTTGGGTACACAGTTTTATTTGTCTCCTGTGTGTCAGGGAGTTAAAACAGATCCAACTGACCTTCTAGTTATCCACTTCCATTTTAGATTTAATGGGTCCCCATCTTTGTTCCTCAATCTTATAATAATGAAAGGCAGACTCTGTGTGTGTGTGTATGTGTGTTGAAATACCATAATCTTAAAAGATTGCTTACCAAAAAATTCCAGCTGCTGACAAGATGGGTTTCTGTGTTCGGAATGCCACCTCACTTTACTGACTAAAAATGTTAAAAGTAACTACTTCCTAATTCTTAAGTGGGAAAATAGAAACAATGAAAGCAGAACCTT
>NW_021604608.1:20289794-20324551 GCF_004785775.1 Grammomys surdaster
CCTCCCTCCCTCCCTCCCTTTCTCTCTCTTTCTTTCTTTCTTTCTTTCTTTCTTTCTTTCTTTCTTTCTTTCTTTCTTTCTTTCTTTCTTTCTTTCTTTCTTTCTTTTTTTTGTTTTTCGAGACAGGGTTTCTCTGTGTAGCCCTGGCTGCCCTGGAACTCACTCTGTAGACCAGGCTGGCCTCGAACTCAGAAATCCGCCTGCCTCTGCCTCCCAAGTGCTGGGATTAAAGGCGTGTGCCACCACGTCCTTTCATTTCTAAAGCAATTAAAAAAAAAGTTTAATTTGAAGTAAGAATAATACAAAAACTAAATTACTGTAGAGACACTAAATCCGTATGTGTTTCTTATATATGTGGCCAGGCTGTCAGATCAACGAGCCAAAGATTTTATGTAGCTACATTTATTCCCGGGACATTTTACATGTAAGCGTGTAAGTGTGTAAACGTGGCCGACAGCAAACAGCAACACAAAGAAACAAGATGTCCTTTTAGGAGGAAGTGGCTGCCTGGTGATGTCTTCACACCCTTGAGGTGCCAACTTCCCCCAGCCCTCCCAGGGACTAAACTCAGATCCCTGCATGTTGTGCAAGAGCTGCACCACTGGACCACACTGCCAGTATGCTGAAACAGGTCCAATTACTTTCTTACTGGCTATAAACACATCAGATGTTAGGTTAAACCGGGCCAACTAGAGAGCTTTTGGTTTCATTCAATTGTGCCAATGTCAGGGAGACGTGGCTTCTGAAGTCTTGTGTTGAAATGCTCATACATACATAGATGTGCCATACACTAAGGGGAGGCTTGTGGCTACAAGAGCCCCAGTTGTGAGCAGTTTGTTATGTGTCCTTCTTAAACACCTCATGTGGATTTAAAACAAACCAAAACAAAACGTAGCAGTGCCAACAGTTGTATCGCCAAGAATTTGCTTTAATGGAAATGGGTCTATGTCCCTTCATGCAGTAAGACAGACAGACGGATAAACAAAAACAGTGGCTCTAGTTAGCTATGGGTGGCCTTAAGTCCAGGTGGAAACAAAGGGCATGTGTCTCTGTGTGTATTATTTTTTGATGAAATCACACGTATTGTGAAAGACATAAAGAAGACACACCACACAGTGCCTTAGTCTACAAAGTAAAGATCTTCGCCAGACGGCATGTCGGCTACCCCCTTGACGCTGCTTCCAAGGGGCGCGCAGATAAGGTGGTAAGGGTGCATCTATCTATCTGCTTTTAAAAAATAAAAGGAACTTTAAGCATTTTGCCTTCTCTTCTACATATTCCAGCAGAAATGTGACTGCAAATCATCACAAAACCACCTTTTACGTGATGTATAGTTCACTGAGTTACTTAAGACCTGGGCACATGGACATCATACCCAGTAAAGATAATACAGTAACACAATAATGCAGTATATTTCAGTAAAAATAGAATAAATAAAATAAAAATATTTCAAGCTGTATTTAACAGGTTAATTTAAAAAAAAATGATAAGACACACAAGGCATCGTGAACATGGCTGCCTGTTTACCGAATCACAAATATAAAGAATGCATAGGTAACCGAAGTATCACAAAGACCTCAGCTAAAACATCGGCATCCTCTCATAGACAAATACAAACATACTTTCATACATACTTTTTGGCCATGGCAGAAAGTGTCCGAACATACTGTTTAACATAATTCATTTTACAAAATTAAAAAAAAAAATCAACCTGTACTTAGTACGCAAAGCTATTCTCAGAACAGAATGTGCAGTAAAAGTACTTCACACATGAAAGGCTATTGTCCATGTTACTGCATCCTAAAATTGCATATATAAATCAGTTTGCTACTTAAAGCTAGCTCAGTCTTGATCCTGAAAACAAACAAACATATGCCTTAAAAAACTTAAAGGGTTTGGGTAGAGACTGCCTATAGAAATGTGGGTTTCTTCCTAGTTTTGAAGCCAAGTGCCCTGAAACATTCCACTGCGGAGATCAAAATTCGAGACCACAGTAAAGAGATTCTAAACAATTTTTCTCTGGGCACAATAAGGTTTTCGGTATGCAGAAATGTCTCAGATGGCACCTGTTACTTCAGCTAGTGTGCAAGCCAGCACCAAGGGTTAACACCCTCTCTCAAGTGACATCACTTTTACTGTAATGTTAGGATGCCAGTGAACAATTCCAGCTTGTCCGAATCCCACTCGCTGTCACTCCATTACGTAATGAGGTGGTAAGTGCCACAGCCGGGAATGTTCCTACCACAGGTAACATAATCTCCGAAACATCTGAATCGGGACCAGGCTGCTGAGGACATTCTTCCTCTATGACACATTTGAGGAACACAGCCCTGGACCAAGAAAGGACAATGGTCTTACAGTAAGTGCCACTGGGTAGATAAAGTGGACTTTTTCCTTTACTCACTGGGGAATTCTGAGATGGCCTGAAAGTCTTTCTGTTCACTGTGTGGCTCCAGGGTCATTTGTGAAGGGTCCTCCTGATTGCACGGGACGAAGCATATGTGGTAAAAGTTTCAAGATGTGGGTCGTGATCCTGGCTCTCATGGACTTTGGTGGCATCCTAAGCCACTTCCTTAGCTTTTGGTGCTCTGTATTCTGATTTCTTCAGTGGGTTTGGTGCCTTTCCTACCATGTAAGGCTCAAATGTGATAAAACTGTGCAGACCATTCTGACAGATACAGAGCAAGGTTTAAAAAAAAAAGCAGCACTATTTTATAACTGGATATTACTTTTGACATGAAACACAAACAACACTAATAAGATGGGCCTTTTAAAATAACAATGTCAACAAGAGTCTATGTTTATCTATCTTTATGGTTAGGTTCCTTAGCGACACAAAAAAGGGAGCAGGAAAATGGTATGTGGGAGACGGGGCTGTAAGGAAATCCATTATTTCCAAGCATAATTTGCCCTGATAGGAAAAAAATTAAACCTTGAAAGTAAAACGGGAAAACGGAAGTTTAAAAAACACATCTAGTCAAGTCTTAACACATTTCTAACCTTAAACACGTAAATTCAGGAAAATTACAATTTAAGATTCGTTGCCATAGACAACAGATGATGGATAGACAGCTTCCTGGACAAAGAGCAGAGAGAAGGGCTGGGGCAGCAAGGGGATCCCAGGAATACATTTACTTCCAGGATGAGAACTAACAAGAATCATGGCGGAGATCAAAAATAATGGTGTGTGACAGATATAAATGACGTTTCCTTGACTCTAAATTGCATATTAGCTTGATATCAAACTAAGGATGGAAACTGCAGGAATATTTCATTTTTCAGGTGTGGGTAGAGGTTGGCCACAGTACACTTTAATTCTCTAGCTGTACAATGTAAGGCAGAAGTTTGAAATACGTTCCATCCCAAATGCATCTGACTCTTTTCACCTCTTTTTTTTTAAAATAACCAGTCTGAAAACCATCTGAAAAAGAAAGGCCTGTTTTTTTTTTTTTGCTTGATTTTAATTCCTCAAATTTAGTTTTCTATCAATTTTAAAGTTCTCCTTTGCCCAGCACCCCCAACAGCTGTAGACGTGAGCCAGTGTCCATGCGTCAGAGAGCTCGAGGATGAAAATGGTTGGCTGGTGTCTGTACCGACGACAACAGCCAAGTATTGTCAACCAGCAAGCTCATTTTTATGAAAAACTAAAACCCAGATGTATCGTCCCATTTTTACAGCAATTCAATGGTATCTGCTACTCAGGATCCAAAATCAGAGCAAAAGTGCCGAGGGACCCCAAGGTGGCTTGTAAAAGATCCAGTCAAGAGGACAGCAAAACGAACTTGGGCACCGTTCATCCAAGGACGAAATGTTAGTTGTCTAGGGATGGTGTGGCCTCATTCTTCTGTGTGTGCTTGAGAAGTCCTGTTCACAATATTTACAACAAGAAGATGACCTTCCACTGCTCAGGATGTAACTTACAGGTTAAAAAAAAAATCATGCTTCTTTTCATATCACTTGGTGGCGGCAAGACGAGGTCACATGCTTGTCTAACACTGTCTGGTTAAAGATAAATTCTCTGGAGACAAAGCATCAGCAACTGAGTGGAAGGCCAGGTGTTGGCTTCTTTAGTGTAGCTATTTGATCCTCAGGTAATAGTGACAGACTCCTCTAGTCCCGGACTGCTAGGGCGTCTCTGTGACAGGCCGCTTCTGTTTCAAAGTGTCAATGAGAGATAAGACCCCTCGTTTCACATTGGTCGTGACTCTTCGGGTCACTGAATCCGCTGGCGGGGGCGGGGGGCGGACTTTCTGCGAAGGTGGCCTGGCTACCAAGCACTTCTGATATCGCAACTGGAAGGAAAGAGGCAAGCGGCATTTTAGGTGATATTTCTTCCTGGTTATTGTGCTAGTGACTCACTACCAATGTGTTGACTCTCAAGAGTGAATGGCCTGGCTTCTGAATATAAGTCTAGTTCATCACTACCACCACCGGTACTATTATTACCAGCACCACCAGTCCCACCACCACCAGTCCCACCACCACCAGTCCCACCATCACCAGTCCCACCAGTCCCAACATTACTACTGCTGCTACTTTTATCTCCGTTAATGCTACCACAACAGCCCCACATCCACACACAACGATACTGCTGTCATTACTATCGTGTGTGGGAATACTGATCCTGCTCGCTGTCTGTGCCAGGCAAGCGCTTCAGCAAGGAGCACATCTATTGTCTGGATTCACTTCCTTCTCAGTGTGAGACGATTTGCTCTTCCCACCCATGGCTCACTGTCTGAAGCTAACCAAATGAAAAGGGTTAGTACACAGGGGCTGCTAACTCAAGTTTTCACCAGACACCTACATACAGGTGTGAGTTCGTGCCGGGGCCCGAGAGAGGGCTCAGTGTGCAGTACAGGCTCTAGAGCTTGTGAGCCCTAGGTACCTAGTCCTTAGGTTTCTCCAATGCTCCATTTCTTTGATTACAAAGTGGTTGAGAATTATAAAGCAAATTTGTAGAAAGCGTAAGATAGGCCCGGCAACACATATTTGTTCCTGTTTCCTACTTTTGTAGAAAGTGTTGTACTGAGATTTCAGTATGTATTTTATGGTCCAGTATGAACCCTAATAGATTTTAAAAAACCATCTTCATCAAGCATTGACAACCTGGGCACATCTAGCCTTCAGAAATACAATAACATAGGCCTGGTGAGTTGGCTCAGCAGGTTGAGGGCATTTGGTATTGAAACCTATCACCTTGAGTTTGACCCCAGGAGCCCACATCAGAGAGAAAGGACTTCCCAGTGGTGCTCACTGACCTTCACATGTGGTAAGTGTGCACTTGTACTCTATTCTCACACTGTGTACACACACATACATACACACACACACACACGCACACATAAATAAAAATATTAAATATACATTAAAACACATACAAGCCGGGTGGTGGTGGCGCATGCCTTTAATCCCAGCACTTGGGAGGCAGAAGCAGGCAGATTTCTGAGTTCAAGACCAACCTGGTCTACAGAGTGAGTTCTAGGACAACCCGGACTATACAGAGAAACCCTGTCTCGAAAAAACAAAAACAAAAACAAAAAAAAACCCACCACATATATATACTAAAAAATAAATAGCCCACTTGCTTTAGTACTAGCAGAAAGTTAGTAGTTCCTCAAAGTTACATGAAAATGACGAGGTTTATCATTTCCCTCGGATCTAAAAGGAGCCAACCGATAGCTCCTTTTCAAAAGTCAAGTTAAATGTCAACAGGCTCCTTAAGGTAGTTACGTTAGGCTGCTTCTCCCTCAGGCCCACGAAAGATGGACACGAGGTTTCCATGTCCTCTTGTATCCTCAGATAACCGGTTCCTTCCACTCAATAAGGAAGGACGGCTCCCCACATGTCTGCTCCGTACAAGGGACTCACCAACCACACACTTCTAGAGCATGAGTCTATCACCATGCAGGTGTGGCGACACTGAACCCTCGACTTGAAATCTCAAACAGTGGCTTTGTGAGTATGTGTGGAGTGAATCAAAATTACACATAACTGATGAAATTCATAAAGAATCCCTCTCTGACTGATTTTAAATTTCACTGAAGTGTCTTCACTCTGGTCTATATGACACACCTGCCAATTATGCCTTAAAAGCAAGTTCAAAGGAGTGTCACTGCCGTATCTCGTATACCAGGAAGTGTGAGTGCTCGGGATGGAGAAGGACGTGGGTCTGCATGAAGAAGGGGGTGCTGCAGGTGGTGGGAGCCTGGATTCCACCCAAGTGCCTCGTACCACAATGCTGGAGCCACTCCAGCTGGCTGCATTAATAACATTTTTTATTAAAAAAAAAAAAAAAGTGTTTCCAAGCAGAAAAATGAGTCCGGGAGTTCGGAAAAACAAAACTGTGGCCGCTGGTAAAAACTAATTAGCTAACTGTCGTTAGCATTTAAAACGTATAATTAAGAGTGAGCGAGTGCCAGTCATTCTAGGCCCAAACCATCTGCTACGCTCCATTTCAATTCTGAAAAATATCTAGTTTTCTGCTTGCTCGATTGAAATAGCACTTGCTTATCTCCTGCAGCCCTTCTGCCCACCTAAGCTGTCCACACCTGTATCCCAAGCTCACCTCAGCGCCTGCTCCCTGCTCCTCTCCCCTGCTCGACACTCAGGCTTAGAATCCCAGATCACACCACTTACAGAAAATACTCCTCTAGCCATGAACCAGTGAGTGGGAGACAGATGGGGTGTGAATTCCAGGTCTCTCTTCTTTCCTTCTCTTCTCCCTCAGGTCAATAATGTCTTAGAGATGAAAAAAAAAAGTGTGTGTATGTGTAGATGTATGTGTGTGTGTGTCTGTATGGTGTGTGTTTACGTGTGTGAGTATGGTGTGAGTGCATGTATGTGTGTGTGAGTATGGTGTCTGTGTATGTGTGTACATATGTGTACATGTGTTTGTGTGTATGTACATGTGTGTGCCGTGTGTGTATATGTGAGCATGGTGTGTGTATACATGTGTGTAGATGTGTTTGTGTATGTATGTATGTGTGTGTGTATATGTGTGTGTATGTGTGTGTGTATGTGTGTAGCTTGTGCCACAGAACACATATGGAAGTCAGAGGACAACTTGTAGGACTTGGGTCTTTTCTAATATGGGCTCAGGGTTCAAAATTAGGTCATCATCAGGTGTGGTGGTGAGTGCTGAGCCACCTCACTGGCCTCAATGGGCACCCATACACCAATTTGCTCTTCCCCTATTCTGTTTCTCTCTGCCCTCCCTCCACCCATCCCATCTCATGTAAACATTTTAAATAATCATTCTGACCTTTTGTACTAACACTTAAAACACAAATGCCCCCTTTCTTCCTTGGCTGCTTGAGAATTGGTGCCATGATGAATCCCTTTAAATACCTGACCAACAACGATCTACTTCAGAGGAAACAAATGGCTGTCCATGTTCTCCCCCCTGGGAAGGCAACAGAACGGTAACTAAGCTGGGAATTTAGGAAAAGCAGCCAGAATGTACAAAATGTACAAAACCACACCAGATGTCACTTTCGTATCTGGATTCAGAACTCATTCTGGTGGTGGTGCGGCAACTGGCTTTGGTATGATTTATGATTCCTTGGATTCTGCAAGGAGAAATGAGTCCAGACACAGCCTTGTAAGACATGGCCTGTTGAGAAGAAAAAGACACCAAGAAAACAGCGAGGGGATTGGGAGATGAGAGTGAAGCAGGGGTACTGGAAGGCCAGTGGCTGTGGAGGAGAGAGGAGGGAGGGCTCCATGGTGAGGGGATCTGCCCAGGTGGGGCAAACCTGTACAGGAAGTACTGGAATATTGCAAAGATTTAAAAAACACATACCCCCCCCACACACACACTCAAATACACTGTAGGAAATAGGTAAATTTCAATGCCACTATACTCTCACGGAATCACACTGTCTTACGTGTGGTTCGTCATTCACATAAGTGTCATTATGGGGCACATGATGTAGGTGAATTCCCTTAGCACAACAAAGTGTGCAGATTGTCCCCGTCCTAAAATAACCAAGCTCACAGACCAGCCAGTGTCGTCCCTTAGACAACCCTTGACAGACTTACTTTATTATTACTTTTTAAAGATTTATTTGTTCTGTATACAGCTTTCTGTCTGCATGTATGCCTGCAGGCCAGAAGAAGGCATCAGACCTCATTATAGATGGTTATGAGCCACCCACCATGTGGTTGCTGGGAATAGAACTCAGGACCTCTGGAAGAGCAGACTGTGCTCTTAACCTCTGAGCCGTCTCTCCAGCCCGACAGACTTTCCTAGTGTCCACTCTGAGAGCCCTTCTCTCTCTGTCTAACCCCTTCTCAGTCTAGCGTGGCCTCCCCCTATCGGTTATGGTTTTTTTCCACACTCCTGTGGGAGTTTTGCATTTCTCTCCCACTGTATCTGAGCTCCCTGATTCAGGGGTCACACTTGGGCTTTCTAGGGTCTGTGCAGCCCATGGGCACAGCAGAGGGGACTCTACCACCGCCGCGTCAGGAAGTGCGCCATCATACCACTGCCTCCGGCTTGATGATCCCTCATGTCTCTTTAGTCTACACTGGCTGACAGGCCCTTGAATTGATCACTACTCCTCAAGCTATTATTTAGGAAATAATCACTAGGAAAGCTCGACAGAGAGATGGTGTTCTTCCCTTTCAATGGCTGACTATTTTTAAAACCCAAATATGAACCGGAAGTGGGGGCACTTGCTTATAGTTCCATTGCTTGGAAGGCTGAGGCATCAGATTGCTGAGTTTGAAGCCTGTCTAGGCTACACAGTGAGTTCCAGGCCAGCCTGGGCTACTGTGAGACTTTATCTCAAAACAACATACCCGAACCCCAAAAGCTCCAAAAGCAAGGCCTTACTAACTCCTACTTCACAGTCTTTTCTGGAGAGAGTCAAACTTCAGCAGTCTTTCACGACAGGGGTCCTGTTTCTCTCACCAGTTCTCCTGACTTACTCCACTGTCACTAGATGGTACCCTGGGCTCAGGCTCTGGTGCCTGCCTTTGCTCTGACCGTTAAGTTTCTCAGTGTGTACCATGAAAGGTATCCTGAGCACATCTGCTCAACGAAGGGATGTGTTTGTCTTGAATCAGATTCACTGTGAAGTACCCCTAGCCCAGCAGCATGGGGCTGACCCTATTTGTGTAGCGGTAATTATTTAAAACAGCATTTTCTTGGGCTGACAGCGGCTTTGCTTAGCTCTGTCATCATGTTCCGCAGCCAGAGGCCATGTGCAGTCACCAGCTAGAAACGGCCAGAGGCCATCTGCATGCCACAGCTAGGAACAGCCAGCCAGAAACACCGGCCCTGCCACCCACGAGACACCAGCGTGGGAGATGGCTCTGCCAATCTTCCACGCTGTCTCCGCAAGGCTGGGCTTTGCCCAGACCATCCCACCATCCATGCGGGCCCGGTAGGAATTGAGACTCTAATGCTTAAATATTAATCAGAGGCTTTATATGTTTGGTAATGCTCAATAACAATATGCCTATACAATTAGAGGTGTTCCTAATTAACTAACCTAAATATAAGTTGTTACCCAGGACTGCTCTCCATACCTGTGTGGCTCTTCATCCTCCTATCTCTCTCTCTCTCCCCCTCGCATCGCTCCTCCTCTTCCTTTTCCCTCTTCCTCTCCTTACCCTCCCACCTTAGCTCCTCCTACATATCTGCCCCTTACTGATGTTATGTCTAGTCTCTTACCTCACAAATAAAACAAAACCAACTACTGGACAGGGCTGTTGCAAAAATTAGGAGGTAAATAGAATATCGATGTGCTGGAAACAACCATGGGAAATTAAAAACTACTTGTTAATCATTACTTTACAAATACTGACTTGAAGGTAGGCCCTGCCACCCACGAGATGCCAGTGTGGGAGACTCTCCCAATGACCAGTATTTCTTGGTCACATAAGAAAATTAATTTGAAGTCCAGAATAGGTGACCCTTAAATCTTATTGGTTCTTTACAGGGCCCTGCCTCCTGAGATGTCTGCTGGTCATTAGGAGTCCTACCCACAAAAATCAGAGTGCTATAAAGCCCAGGGCTTTAGGAGTCCTACTTTATCCTCTTAAGTAAGGGTTTCTGCTCTAACTTACAGCGTGTGGGACAGGCAGGGTAGGGTGGGTTTGTACACACAGGATGGGCTTACTCACCATGCAGGCAGCCTGGACAGCTTCCGACACATTGGCTGCATTAGGCTCACACCAGAACACGTGGCACTCAAAACGCTGGTTCCCCGTGTCCATGATGAAGGCAAACGTATGGATGTCCTTTCCGACGCCCATGAAGGACAGAAACCTCACTCGACACTCCACCAAGACCTCCTCTTCATTCTGTGAGAGACATCGTTCAGCACTTGTGCTCTCTGGGAAGCCAGACAGCTGTCAGCAAAAAACATCACACCTTAAATTGGGCCTCCAATTTGATCCCAGCCCGGTAGGACCTGCATCTTAGCAGAAAGGTGAATCTTGGTTTAAGTGGCCAGCGAGGCTGGCACTGCCATGGGTGTCTCTTGGTATCTGATCTCACTGTGAATGACACTGCTGTTGGGGATCGGGACATGTGCCCATTCTCTTTTCAGTATATCCCACATCCCTATGTCTTCTTCACTATGGGAGGAACAGAACGCTCGCTGTCATAGACTTCTACAAACTGCCCAATGCAGGTCACCCAGCGGCTCAAGACCTCTTTGTCTAGGCAAACCTTGAGGGCCCAGAAGAAAAAGATTCTCAAGTCTCTCTCCGTAGGCTTTTCTACTCAAGCAAAACCAGTGCATCAAATTTTGTCTAACACCGAGGAAGACAGAACGCTGCCTAATCAACACATTTGTCTAATCACCACGCCTCCTACTTCTCCACACACAAGGCGGGATAGAGATGCGTGTGGAATTCATTTCATAGCTGACACCCACTGCAACAGCCACGGGCAATTTGTGAGTTAGTAAGCAGAGCCGGAATACCAGCTTTCAAATCATAACATCCTGGCTTGTTAAGCATTCAGGAAT
This sequence comes from Grammomys surdaster, assembly GCF_004785775.1. NCBI lineage: Eukaryota > Metazoa > Chordata > Mammalia > Rodentia > Muridae > Grammomys > Grammomys surdaster. The sequence continues at coordinate 20,300,777 of NW_021604608.1, forward strand.
GAGACACATTTCATAGGCAGACTGCTCTGGCTGAAGAAGTCAGGAGGTTTGGGAAAGAAATTCAGGACTGAGGATTTGGGAGACGGGAAGAGGACAAAGGGGTGTGAGAAAGAGAGAGAGCAGCACTAGCCAGGACACTGCAGTGGGAGAGGATACAGCAACGTGCAGCAGGAGGGGACACATCCAGCATGAGCAGACAGGCCTGTAGGCTGGGGAGAATTCTGCCCACTGCTATGGATGGGGTGAAGTGGCAGAAGCCAGGACATGCTTATGATCCGAGGCCTTCCCACAGTGCTTCATGCATCTTTGTAAAGTAGGCTGGAGTCAGACGGCCTGGCTTTAAAGCTTGGTCTTGCGCCTTCCAGTTTGATCTCAGCCAAGTGAATTTGTTCAGTCACCACAATGGGATAATCAGGGTTGAGGCCAATACTGGCCTGTCGGGATGACCAATGACCTCTTCTCCATAACCTAAAAATCATTAGGCTTCCCTACCAGAAACAACATCTGCACCTAACCCCAGAGAGCATATGGCCCAATCACCGGAACCCTAATAACAAAACCAAAATTCACAGTAAGCCATGGCTGGTGCTACATCATCACCTCAAACAGTATGTCTCCGGAGCAAATGAGGAAGGCAGGATTGGGATATCAGGATGGAAAGATCCAGGTGTCAAGGAAGACACAATTAGATACAGACAGAGCCCCGATTCTTCTATAAACGTAGGCCACTTTAATCAGTCGGCAGTACAAACCCCAAGAGGTCGCGCTTTGACTTAGTTTCTGAGTCTTATGAAAGGGCATTGTATCCACCCCCCCACCCCCCACCCCCGTAGCCCAGGCAAGACTGTCCCTTCTCCAGTTCCCCACCTTTTCACTGATGACTGTCACAGTGGCATCTGCCACATTCATGTTCACCGAAGGCCAGTCCTCCTTGGTGGATGACGTCATAAGATTTTCTATGGCACTGTTCAGGGTATCCATGCCTACAGACAGAAAGGATGATTGAAAATTCACTCTCTAATACAGGTCCAGTCGCTCAGCTGCGGCCACACGTAGGTTGTCATCCCTGGTATCAGGCCACTGTATCACTCTGTTCTCGTTTGCTCAGAAGATAAAACACAGCTTTTCTAATAGAGATTCATGAGCAACTCTAGGGTTCCAGTGCATGTGTGTGTATGTGCATATATGTGGGGGGCGGGACACGGGTGTGTGTTTCAGTGGGTCCTGTCTATGAGACCATGACACCCCAACCTCAAACCTGCTTCAAAGAGTTCCCCCACTTGAGGGTGTTGCCTTTGAGAGCCCGGGGACAGACAGCCAACAAGCCAGCATCTATCAGAGTGCTGAATCCTCCTTCATCAAATTGGACATTTAGTCAGGCCAAGGTCGATGGCCTCTTTACAGACACAGTACATGCTGTCCAGTGGGCTCCTTTGTGAGTTCCAGAACAAACAAGTTTAAAACAAATTAAATCTGTTTATTGTGTGGTGTGTGTGTGTGTATGTGTGGAGTGTACACGACAAAGCATGTGGACATATGTCAGAGAACAACTTTTGAGAGTCAGTTCTCTCCTTCTACCATTGGGGGGGGGGGTCTGAGGATTGAACTCATGCTGGTGGGCTTGGTCGCAAGCTCCTTTACCCACTTAGCTATCTTGTCTGCCCAGAAGTAACAAGTTTATTGAGATGTAACTCACACGGAGTTCACTCTTTTAAAAAGCATGCATCCCACCCAATGGTTTTCAATAATTCAGTTCAGTCATCAGATCAACTTTAGAATACGTCCATCACCCTGTAACTTTTAGGGACCACTCTCCATGTTCCCCATAGCCTAACCTCAAAGCAATGCCTTACAATTTCTAGGGATGTGCCTATCCTTAGCATGTTATGAAGAATCCCCCACAGAGGACTTTTTTTTTAAGGTGACTTATTTCATTTATCTCCATGTTTTCAAGGGTCACACATGCTGTGGCATGTTTCAGTAATTTTTAAATCTTTTTTTCCATGCCATATAAAATTCCATTCCCTGAAAACATTAATTGATTTGTCTATTAGTCAGGCAATGGGCATTGGGAGTGTCTTTACTTTCCAGACTGTCGTGAATAATGCTTTAGGAATGTTTTTGTAGTTTTGGGGGAATGATCTTGTACTTTTCTTGAGTATGTGCATAGGGGCAAAAGTGCTGGGTCAAAGGTTACGACCTTTAACCCTTTGAGGAACAGCCAGGCTGCCTCCCAGAGATCCTTTTGCCTTATCCCCAGTGGAGCACAGGGTTCTGATTTCTCCATGGCCTTTTCCAGGTAGACACAACAGCTCCCAGCCTTGTGAGCTTGAGAAAATGGAGCAACATGGTTCCTGCCACCGGGATGGGACCTGAACACTGGAGATACGACTTCTGAGTCCTAGTGTACAGACACGGGGGCTCCATCAGTTTTTCCTTCCTGTCCCTAGTTGGTAAGAACGGAGGCAGTAGCCTGGCCCAATGCTGGAAGAACAGCTGGGTACTCTACAGTCCTGGGCTGCTCATCTCTGGAATGCTGGGAAAACAGGAAATCCAAATCGGTCCCCTTAGAGTCCCTATGTATGCTGGGATCACATGTCACATGTCAAATCAGGCTAGCTTTTCCTGCATCACTCATGTGATCAGGACAGTTATGTGTCCGGATGGTGATACCACAGAGGCATGGATCCGGATACGGAGAGGAATGATAGAGTGGCCTTGCCCTCACGGGAGAACAAACAGCTCTCATATTTGGAAGGCTTTCGGAGGTTTACCTACCAACAGGTCTGTCTACAGGTAACATGCCCAGGTACTGCACGTGGAACTTCTGCACCAGCTCCGTCTTTGGTGTTGGAAAATCTACTACAGAGAACAAAAAGCGGTATGTTTCTCAGTAGTTCAGGAGACAGTGAAAACCAGCCGCCTGTGCCTGGCATCTGCACTCCCAGATGGCCACCCAGACCAGGACGCCTTATTCCCCGGATGTTCTGAAAAGGACAGCATTTCTCAACTGCAGATGTAAGGGTTCTGTCAGTCTAAACCCTACTGACCTCTCTTTCACAGTGAAATGCTTCGGAAGGCAAAGATCAGGTATGGTAAGTCTTTCATATGCTAAGAGACAGCTTTTTGTGCCCTGTTTGTGTCTGATGCCCAAAGAAAGTTTAATCACACAGGGTATGATCAAAGACGTGTGAGAAATAATGTAGCCCCCCAGCTATGAACTTACAGATTTTTAAACTACTGAGTCCTTACCCCAGGGCTATACATGAGTTACAAAACAAAACAAACTCCGCTGACAATAGTCTTTAATTTGTTCAACAGAAACACAAAACAAGTGCCTTTTGTGTTTAACACTACCGAAAAAAGCAACTCTGTCCCTTAGCGGCCAGCCGTGGAGCAAGCGGTCAGCTTCTCCTCCACCACCCAGGAAGGGCCTCAGGACGCAGCACCCAGGTTGGCTCCTGCTCCTGCCTCTCAAAGTCTAGAGAACGGATTCTAGGTTGGGGACCACCATGCCCAATTTTAAGGCATATTTTTATTTTATATGTATGAAACGTTTGCTAGTTTGTATATGTGTACCACGGGCACACGGTGACTATGGGAGCCAGATGAGGGCAATGGATGCCCTACTTATGGAGCTCCAGGAGAGTAGTCACGTGGGTGTTGAGAATGGAAACTGGGTATTCTGTAAGAGTAGCAGGCCAGGGCTGCAAAGGAGGAGAAGGAGGCAGGGGGAGGGGGGAAGGGGAGAAGAAGGAGAAAGATGAAGGGGAAGAAGAGGGGGAGGGGACAGGGGGAGGAGGGAGAAGGTGGAGGGGAAGAGGGGAGGGGGAGGGAGAGGGAGAGGGGAGGGGGAGGAGAAGAACGGAGCAGGGGGAGAGGGGGAGTCACTCGCAGTCACAGTTGCTGAAGACATACCTTGCAAAGGGACATCAAGACTCATATTGGTCCTCTCCTGTAAGGAGCTGCAGGCCAGGGCTTTGGCGTTCTTCCGTTCAGCCATAATCTAGACATCAAATGAAAGTGTAGCTTGGGTTCACCGTTACAGACCCCATGTCACCAGCCAGCCCTGCCAGTAAAGCGTTGGAGTTGACTCCACTGGGATTTACACTAGTGTTGCTTCCTGCCTTCTTTCCCTGGCAGTTTCTGCATTATACATTACCTCTCGCTTAGCACGCCTGCCTTCCCCGGAAACAGAGCACCGCCTGAGAGCAGCAGTTCTCTTAAGTGCTTAGAATTTCCTTCTTCCGTCTGCTGGTTCTCCACTCTGCTGAGAACAGCCCAGCTTGTGCTATGTTGGGGCACCTGGTCCTTCTGGCCCCTATGCTCGGGGAGCAGAGAGTAACACACTTTCCTGCTGCTGCCCCGTGTCTACTTTTGATACTCTTTCCAGGGCTCTGGAGACAGTGCACGGTTCAAATCCCACCACGGCCCTTACTGGCTGTGACCTTGCATTAGTAAGCTTCTCTTCTGGGTCTTGTTTCTGTCACTGAATTTATGTCAAAGTGCAGTTGTGTGGATTAAATGAGTATTAAATGAATCCAGAAGGCTCAGAAATGTCGGCCGCTATTGCCGTTCTCCGAGTCTTCCAGTCAGTCTCTCTTCTGTGAGGGACACTAATGGTCACTGTGTGCCGACATCACACTCTTTGCTCTTGTTCTCTACTGGAGAGTTGTACAGTGGTGTGGATTTGGGAATTGAAAGAAGCCTGGTCACAAGTTGCCCTACAAGTAACTCATTTTCAATCCCGGCCCAAGATTTCTGTTGCAAGGCCGGAAAGTCATTTCTCTAGGTATGCAACCTAGAGGTGCTCTAGCATACATAGGAAGAAAGCGTAAATTACCCAAAAATACTCTGCCATCTTGTGAGGGACTTGGACATCCGAGGATGTAAGTGGGTAACCCTAATGGATCTGTTACCGATGCCCTGGACTTCGAAGGACCACTACACATTAATGAAGCGGGCTGAGCACCACCTGCCTGCTTCTTTCCAAGTCTGATTTCATAGGCCCTCCCGATTGTCTTGTCTGCTCAGGCAGTAAGAGGAAACAGGTAGACTCTGTCCATGCTCATCTTACCTTGGAACAGATTTCGTGGAGACTTGTAGCAATGGCTTTTGCTGGCGTGTCACAGCGAAACACATGGCATTTCAGAATCCTTGTGTCTTTGTCTCTTGCCACATAAGCAAAGTCCCTGGGCAAAGAAAATTCACCAGGGTATTAGGAAAGGGAGGTTTCCACCAACACGCCCTCTAGTTGTGAATGTTAACTGAGCTCACAGCCAGCGTGTCAGTGGTGAACTGTGGGTGCAGATTAAAAACAGAACCCAAAACATCAGCAGCTTTAGACGGCAGAAGCAGAGTTCAGTGGCTGTTAGGGATGGGCGGCTATATGACACGACAGGGTCTTCTAAAGCTAGGGTCTTGAACATTGGGGTGGGGAACAACGCAGACTGAACATGGAATTCTGCAGAAAGCATCTGTCATAGATAGGATGGTGAGCCAATGGACACGGAACTGGGAAGATATGAACGACAGAATGATGCAACGGCAAACAGCTCGGCAGTGGAAGTATAACAAGAGGCTGTGATGTGTGAATGTGTGCACGGAGGATGGGCCAGCCCCACAGCTGCCTGAGAAAGCTGATGGGCAATCAGAGTGAACACTGGAGCACACAGATCCTGCGGCCTGGAATACTACCACGTGATTCTGCTGAATAGCCACACTTCAGCCCTGGGGCAAGGCTGGCCTCTTGTGTTATATATCTGGTTAGCTCGAGCAAGTGGCTGGAGGCAAGTGCTGGGTGGCTGTATGTTTTTATTGATACCCACTGTGACATTACTTGGCTTCAAAACAACCATGCCACACAGTTAAGTTTCTTGCTGCTATTAATGGAGACGATGGTTCTCCAGAGAGGCTGGTCCTAGAATTCCAAACTTCTTGTCTAATTTCTCAAGTTCTGAGGCTGTACGCACGTGAGCTATCCCACACAGCAATTGTATTTATGTTTATATTACTTGTCTTCCTCTCTGTTTTTTTTTTTAAAGATTTATTTATTTTATATATGAGTGTACTGTAGCTGTCTTCAGATACACCAGAAGAGGGCATCAGATCCCATTACAGATAGTTGTGAGCCACCATGTGGTTGCTGGGAATTGAACTCAGGACCTCTGGAAGAGCAGTCAGTCAATGCTCTTAACAGCTGAGCCATCTCTCCAGCCCCCTCTCTAGTTTTTTTTTTAATCTTTAAAGGTATAGCCTATCTTTAAATTATATGTATTGCATGTATATGTACATGTGTGAGCACCCCTCCTCCACCCCCAGGCCAGGGGCATCAGAACTCCCTGAAGCTGGAGTTGCAGCTGTTGTGAGCTGGGTGCTGGGAACCCATCTCAGGTCCCCTATAAGAGCAGTAAATACTCTTAACTGCCGAGCCACCTCCCTAGCCCCTATTCGTGGGTTTTTGCAATATGGGTTCACGATGTGGCCCAGGCTGGCCACAAAATAATAGCAGTTCTCTTGCTTCCACCTCCCCAAGTGCTGGAATAAAAGGTGTGAGCTACCCTGCAGGTTAAATTACTTCTCTTAATGTAAGAACTGGTGCTGTTTTCATGGATGACTTCACAGAGCCCTAGCCAGAAGTGCGGTACTAGGGTAAAGGAAGGGTGACGAGCTAGAGGGGTTGGCGAGAGAAGCCTGCCTCCTTGCCTGTGTGCCATGGGAAGCCTTGGAGTTGGTCCTGAACACCGGCTCCAGGCCAGGCCATCCCTGCCTGTCTACCTCAGGTTCTACCCTCACCTGCCTTCAGCATCTGTCCTAAGTACCTCTTGCTCCTTCAGTGACCATTTCAGCTGGGTCTCTCATGCTGGAATCAAAGGTTCCCTAGCCTGCTAGCCAGTCTCCTGTACCTGATTCCAGTACTATGGCCTAGCCCACCACCTGGACATCCCCTGAGTCCCTCTGTTCTGTTGCAGCCTGACCAGTAGTCAGTATTCTAGCAAGTTCTTATCCTTGCCTTTGTTTACCCTGTCTTTACTCTATTGCCATGGCTAGGCTCAGAGGTGCCCCCCAGGTTCCCTGGACATACTGCACAGTGACCTTCCTGTATGCCCGTGAAGCTCTGTGAAGATGGCTCGTGCCTTATTCCCAGTGCCTAGTCTCAGACTGATCATAATAGGAATTTGTAATGTTTGTGGATGGCAGCACAAATCTATTCCACATGTCCGTAGTGCCTATTGGGAAAGGTGTCGATCACGTGGAGGTGGGAGTGGCTACTGTGGCACTGGGTGAAGGAAAGGTCTGGGGAAGGTGTTACAGATTTGCAGGGATGGGTAGACTCTGAGAGGCAAGCATGGTCTTTCTCCACACTGTATCCCCAAGCCGTCACATCCTAGTGTCAAGGAAACACACAACCTAAAAAAGCAACAGTTCACTTCTGGAGACTGCTCAAGGGAAGCCTTGTACTTGGCTGCCTCCCCAAGCTCCCGCATTCCCCAGATGGTTGGTAGAGTAAGGCAATGTCTTACAACCCTTCTCCTTCCAACTCCCAGGTCTGGCTGCTATGTTTCCGTGGCCAAATCTCTCCAGGTGTCCCAGGATCACACACAGAAAGTTCGAGCATCCTTATCTGGATGTTAAGGGCTGAGGAAGCTTTTCCACATCATTCCTTCTATCAACGTCTCCCCTCTCTCTCTGCTGAAGAAGGCGGTCCCATGATTCTGTGTTGTGGTATCATCCCTCATTGTCCAAAGCTGACTCATCATCTACCCCATACAGCCTTCCCGAGGCCTGCCTGGACCTCTGGCCCACAAGGCCTTGCTTGTTCAAATGCTGTCAATATGCACATTCTGATTGCTATACCTTCTCTTTTGTAGAAATGCACAGTTCCCCTCTGTGTCTGTCCTCTCTAAGGAACAGGAAGGAACAGCTAGTAGGAGGGTACCAGATGTAGGCAAACCAGCTTCAAATCCATTCCTGGTTCTACTAAGCAAACATCCCAAGACAAAACTTCCTGGGTGTTGACAAGTAGAAAAATCCACATCATGAAACTTTTTTTTTTTTTTTTAAGAGACAGGGTTTCTCTGTGTAGCCCTGGCTGTCTTGGAACTCACTGCGTACACCAGCCTGACCTTCAACTCACAGAGATTCCTCTGTCTCTGCCTCCCATGTGCTGGAATTAAAAATGTGTGCCACCACTACCCAGCCATGAAACATTTTGAATGAAATTATTAAAATGGTGTTAAAGTTGCCTCCAGCTTATGTGAACAAGGTGTACATAAAGTAGAAATAACCATCACACTGAGTTGTGGGTCCCGTCTCATCAAGTAGATGCAAACATTCCAAACCCACAAATCCTTCTGGCTTTGGAGAAGCATATTAGACCTGTGTGATCCCCGATCTGGATATTAACCCCATCTTTATGTGTGGGCAGGGACATTTATTTCAGTACTATGCTGCCATTCTCTGATGAAAGCTTCTAAGATCCAGCGTTTTCTCCCTGCTGAATGGTGGCTGTCAGGGAGCATACTATCCCAAGGTTACTAGGGAGGATGGGACACACCTGGACCACCAACCACTCGATCAGTTCTCCCAAGCGCGAGTTTTGTGCTGTCTCTGCTTTACTGTGTAACCTCACAGGCATAATTTTAAAAATCATTATTATTAATCTTTATTTCCTTTCCGCTCAGGGAAAGGTGATGAACAAACACCTCAGGGGCAGTTGTCTGGAATCTATATTTTCCCAAAGGAGAAAGTTGCAGCCTTGGGCTTTATGGGGGAGGGCTTCTCACAGATTCTGAGCAGCCTATATCTTCCTATTTCTTCACAGATAGTTAATAGAGAGACAGAATATCCCGGTGAGAGCCGTGGCTGAGAATGTTCACTGACCCCAGGGGGCTTCAGCCTCCCCAGAATCTCTTTCTGTGGAGTCAAGAGGTCTGTATGCCTTTAACTTTACTCCACTACATATCCTGCATCACCCTAAAACAGCTGTAGTTTAGTCCCCAGCACGGAGGTCTGCAGAGGTGACGGGGTGACAGGGTTTGTTCCTTAGACCTAGAGCCTGGGCAAACATCTCATTAATCAGCAGTGAGCCCAGACACCTCTTCACAGGTTGTTCTAGAAGCTCTGTTTGCAGCATCCCTCTTTTGTGTCTGTGTGTCAGACACAGAAACGGCTTCTCTTGTTCCTCAAAGATGCTCTTGTACTAATTCATGGACCCTGTGAGAAATGTCTTTGCAGATGTACCAACTCAGGGATCTGGAGATGTGCCTGTATCTCTGGATTGTCTGACTGGCTCAGGGAAATCCCAAGGGAAGGGAGGCAATTTCTGCCTTAGAAATGAAAGGCCAGGACCAGGGCCACAGGAGAGGGGCACAGGTAAGGACAAGCATGTGTGTTTTCCTGAAACGACAGCCCCATCATGTCTGGAAAATCCACTGTAGACCTCTGACCTCTAGCATTCTCAGAGAATGTATCTGTTACTTTAAGTCACTTCTGCTTGTGGTCATGTTACAGTAGCAACAGTACACCATGCAGCTACCCTAGGACGCCCCCCAAATTGGAGTATGGCATTCTTTTTTTTGTTTTGTTTTGTTTTTCGAGACAGGATTTCTCTGTGTAACCCTGGCTGTTCTGGAACTCACTCTGTAGACCAGGCTGGCCTCGAACTCAGAAATCCACCTGCCTCTGCCTCCCAAGTGCTGGGACTAAAGGTGTGTGCCGCCACCACTGCCTGGCTGAGTATGGTATTCTTTATATTTTTTTTTGAAATAGTCAATTCACTTCCACAGTTTCCTTCTGTGTGGCTGCTATGGTGGATCAATGACGCAAACACAGACAGACAAGGTTCCAGCCGAAGCCCAGTGGCAAATGTCACACACTGGTCAGAGATACACGAGTTGTGTCCTTACACCCTCTCCAGGGTAAAAAAGGCAAAGAAGGCTCAAATGAACCTCAAATGACTACAAAGACAGGGGGAGCTGAGCACCCAGGTGTCTGGAAGAGCCCCTGGTTATCCACTGCACACAGCAGGGGACAGCGTTGCTGTCCCAGGACTCTATGATCGGTCTCTACAGCACATTCCCCTACAGGGCGTCTAGCTTTTAACCCAGGCATTCAAGCCTAGCATTCTTACATATGTCCAAACCTATGTGTCACATGCTTCAAAACATTTGTTTTAATGGTAGATGTTGAGTTTGAGGTACCTAACAGGCAACAGTGGGGAGGGCCAGCAACATGGATGCTTGGTCTTTGAGGTCTGGGAGGGACACAGGCTGGAGAGTCAGTTGAAGTCAGTGGAGCAGACAAGTGTAGAGAATGCAGAAGCAAAACAAGGCGTGTGGTTCAAGGAAAGGCATGGAAAGGCTCAATGTAGAAACCTCTAAAGAGAAGGTGGGGGAGAGAGTTAGGGAGGAGGGAGGCCTAAGGTGAGGCTGGGGGACTTGCCAGAGCTGAGGGACTGAGCAGTAGCAGGCAGGCAAAGGGGAGCCTGGCCTCCTGGACCCTGACCCTAGAGAGAGGAATTTAGGATCCTGGTTAGAACAAAATTGATACCTTATTTACTTTTAAAAGACCACTTCTCGTCGGGCAGTGGTGGCACACGCCTTTAATCCCGGCACTTGGGAGGCAGAAGCAGGTGGATTTCTGAGTTTGAGGCCAGCCTGATCTACAGAGTGAGTTCCAGGACAGCCAGGGCTATACAGAGAAACCCTGTCTTGAAAACAAAACAAAACAAAACAAAATCACTTTTCTCTTTGGAACTTGTCAAATACATATGAAAGTAGACAGGAAACTCCCATATCTAAAAGGCGCCAACTAGCATGGTATAGAATTCTGTCCCTGCCACTACCACAATGCTATAGGCCATGACGCTTATACCTCGGATTCTTTCCTGTCTTTTAGTGAAGTGATCTTCCTGTATTCTAAGGAGATGAAGAAACCATATTGCGTGCGTGCTTGTGTGTGTGTGTGTGTGTGTGTGTGTGTGCATCCCTCCATGGTCAGAGGACTCCCGGAAGTTGGGAAAATGGCCATTCGAGTGCTAGGCCCATGAACTCAAGAGATCACTACAGGACATGTGCCTATCAGGTATTACATCACAGTTGGTCAGCAATAGCTTGGATACTGTGTGGGGTATGCAGTTGGCCTATGACATAGGGGTGTTGTAGAACACATACGGGGTCCTATGGCTCAGACACTGTGGGATAGGCAGCTGGCTGGTCTGTAGTAGGGGCATTTCAAGAGCCACTAAAGAGTCTATATGTATTAGCTTCCATAGTAGTGGTTTATCTCTAGAGATAGGCTCCTCTACTGCCCCCTGGTGGCTGGGCGTCTCACACAGCTAAGCATCTTCCCAGGACTCAGCAATTCATACATAAAACTACACCACTAGTCTAAATGGTCCCCAGACCCCAGTCACAACATGGCTTCTGTTTTCCCACACATTCTTCTGGATATCTAAGTATCCAAGTTGTTCTGCTCGATGAAAGGAACCCTGTGCTTCAGCTCACAGCCTGTCTAAGACTGGGCCAGGGGCTGTCTGTCAAAGCAGGTGTGGGCCAGCCATTTTGCTCAGAATCCTACTCCATTTGTTTCTTGCCACCGTGGGAGCTGTGGAGTTTTGTTCTACAGAGCAGGGAGTGGGAGGCTTGCAGCCGAAACCTCTTGTCTCCTCCTTAAACCCCGACAGACGCCACTGACAGGACTCAAGCCCCTCTAGTAGTCTGATTACTGAACCCGTGTGCTTCCAAACCCTTTCTTCTCGTCCTTTCGCTGTTCTCTCCTGTAATTATTCCCCTAGAGGACCAGCCTCAGGTTCTGCCAGAGAGAAAAATGTCAGCGCTAAGACATCTTTGACAGCCTCAAATTTCTTTTTTTTTTTTTTTTAAAGATTTATTTATTTATTATATATGAGTACATTGTAGCTGTCTTCAGACACACCAGAAGAGGACATCAGATCCCATTACAGATGGTTGTGAGCCACCATGTGGTTGCTGGGAATTGAACTCAGGACCTTTGGAAGAGCAGTCGATGCTCTTAACCACTGAGCCATCTCTCCAGCCCCCAGCCTCAAATTTCTTAATGGCAAAGTGAAGAACCAAAGATTCCGTTCATTATTCACCGCTCCACGGGACCTCGATTACCCTACAAGGGCTCGCTCAGTCTTCACGGAATGAACGGATAAACAATTCTTTATTCAAAGGGCTGCTATTAAAAACAGCCTCTTGGCTCACTCTGTCAATCTCTCTGGCAACTCTCTTAGGGTGTGTGGAATTTACTTACGTATTTTCTCTCTCTGCCAAACGAACTGAAGGTGTCTAAAGACCTCTCAGCTGCTACATACATTAACTGTCTCTGCTACAGTAACCCTGACAAGTGATACCCAGACAGAAACCTCATTTCCTTATGGAACCAGCCTGTCTTCTTGTTGTTGTAAGGTTTCCAGTGACTGAATGAAAAAAAAGTGAGCGTGTGTGTATGTGTGTGTGTGTGCGCACATGTGTGTGTATACATATGTATACATACATAGATATAGTTTGTTTCTTTTTAATGAGAGACTGGGAGACTGGAACCACCTTCCTTATACTTTTTTGCTGGTTGAACTAGCTTTACTCTCTGGGGAGACCCAGAACATGACGACCTTCTCAGCCACACTGACGGCCCATGTAATGCCCAATGAGCGTTCTCCTCTTTTCTATTTGCTGTCTCACCAAACCTCCTCTGCTGGCGTTTCTTACCTCCATAGACTAGATGACATCTTTTATCTAGTAATTTATATTTTTTCAGGTAGAATATATATTTTTACGTAGAGACATTGTAAAGACTGGTCCATGACTGCCATCTGCTAAGTGGTAGTTACCAGTATAAATGAGGAGGAAGTAAAGAAAAGCTTGCTCTAAATCGCAGCCTCTTTTCTATGAAGGACATTGTTGTGGTGGTTTGAATATGCTTGGCCCAGGGAGTGGCACTCTTAGGAGATGTGGCCTTGTTGGAGTAGGTGTGGCCTTGTTAGAGCAGGTGTGTCACTGTGGGGGTGGGCTTTGAGGCCCTCCTTCTAGCTGCCTGAGGATCAAGGCAGATATCTAGGAGAAGGGAAAACAGAAGCCAAGTGGTACTAGATCAAGACGAAGAACTCTCAGCTCCTTTTTCCGTCACTGTCTGCGTGGACACTGCCATGCTTCCCGCCATGATGATAATGGACTGAACGAACCTCTGAACCTGTAAGCCAGCCACAATTAAATGCTGTCCCTTATAAAAGTGGCCCTGGTCATGGTGTCTCTTTTCCCTAACTAAGAAAGGTGTTTTACTCAATCCTGCATTGACTGGATGACTTCCTAGCCACACACAGGTACCCTTCCTCCCAGCCTGCCTTTCTGTGGAAGCTACAGGCCAGCAGTGTGGTTCCCAGCAGAGGGCAAGGTGAGGCCACAATCAGGAGGAGACAGGCACAGGAACTTTGGCTAGCTACTTCGAGCACCTCTGGAAGAAGCTTTCTCTTCCCTTTGCTTCGCATATGGAGTTGAGCACAGGGATTTTGGAATTTGGAAGGTGGGCCCACACCAAACACAGAGTGCTGACAGGAATCAAAATATGGCCATGAACACCTCCAGGACCTAGGGGACAAATGAACCCTGTTTCCAAGACTGACTGCTCTTATTGTAGATTAGACTTGGGGTAGGGGATGGAGGAGGGGCCATGAGGAACTTCACTGCCCTAGATGGCTGGTCCAGAGTACCTTCCTGCTGTCTGTCTTGGGTGGTATTTTTCTGTTTTATCATACCCAACATCAACCATACCAGGTGTGGGTATCTGGGACCTCATCAAGCTTGGGTTCCAACTTGGCAAACTTCTCTCTCCTTCTGCTTTGTCTAGGAAGATGCTGAGTTCTGAAAGGAGCAGCCCAATACCTCACTACCTGGGTTGAACACATTCTGTACAGCCTCTCTGGGAACATTCTTGAGATGTGGACTGTGTAAACAGCAGGCCCGAGTTCTACCATCTGCCAGGAGTGAGGAGGCTTGAACAGAAGGTGGAACGTTCTCTAGTGTGCACTCCCACTCTTAATATTCAGAACAGCTGTCACAGCTGTCTCCTAGTAAGGAGACCCGGATGCAGAAGGAAGGAGGAAGGGAAGAGCTGGCAAATGTCTCGACACTTCCCCACTGTGGAGTCTTGCAGTTGTGGTGCACTGAGGTGAGAGAGCTTATACCCCATGCCCAGGCCCAGGGTGTATCCCCCAAATAGGAGAACTTCTCTTAGTCATATCTTCTGTTAGACCTGTTTAGTAAGTATGACCTGCTCAGTCCATGTTGTCTCACTCACTGGGCAAAACAGAAAAATGGTCACTAGCTACAACAGGGAGTGTAGCTAGGAGGGAACCCAAAGCAAAGAGGAGCTCATCCCTGGAACTATCTCTTCACTATGGCTGGCACTACTCAAAATGCCCTTTGTCTGCCAAAATGGGATGGATGGAGATATACATTCATACATACATACATACATACATACATACATACATACATACATACATCTTCATTCCATCAGTTTGGAGGCTGACCTCAGAGAATTTCAAACTGTATAAGCACCCTGAATTTCATGGGTATATCTTCTCCATGGATAACGTCCTTCAAGGAGGACAGGAGGGTTCCCTGGCTTTGCTGTGGCTAATAACTGAAACTGAAATTGACTGTATTCTGGCTAGCCACCCAGGAAACTTAATAAGAGAACACAACAAAGTTCCAAATTGTCACTCTTCAATGTGTCACAGGTTCAATGTGGCATAGAGACCCAAACATATTGGTCACACTTCCTCCCCGGCATGCTGAGTCATTTGTCCAGCCATTAGTGAGAGAGACCCGAGACCTGGTAGGGTGGCTGGTATTCTCAGCCCATCACCTTCCCCAAGCAGAACCAAACACAGAAGTAGGTTAGGGGCCCAGGTGCAAATAACGAGGATAAGAGGTTACAGAAGACAAAAGTCTGCCTTCGGAGGCAGACAGGCTGTGAGGATGGTGATGGAATGGAGGAAGCGGTGAGTTCTGTCAGACACATGAGATGCCAGGGAAAGGGAGAAGTGAAAATTCGCCGGTTACCTCTCTCTGAATCCGGGAAGGCATGAGGGAAGAGCAGAAACAGCGGGTTAGCATCCGTACTGTATCCAGTCTACAACGCAGCTCTCAGCGCCGACATCCCCCCATGGTTCCCAACTTTGCAGCCATTAATAGCCTTTCTGTGCTTATTTTAGCCGAACCCTATCACCCAGAAGAGTGTATTTCGAGCCACACTACGATGAAGCCAAGAGTTGCCAGCTGAATTTGCAGAGGCAACAGATCAGCCGGGGGAGGTAACCAAGCTTAAAATATCACAGTCAAGTACAGGAGACTGTTTGCAGGAAACACTGGCAGGGAACTTATCTTCAGTCTCCAGCCCCAGCTTCACACACACACACACACACACACACACACACCCCACCCCACACACCACCACCAGCACCACCAAACATACAGAATCAATCAAGCAAACACAGCCTTACCTGCTTCACGGCCCCTGGACATTCAATTAGAGCTGCAGCCCTGATCCCCAGGAGCTTTAATGAAGCCCTTATCAGGCAATGGGGAGGGGTGTAGGGCCGAAGTGGGAAAGAAAGAGGTAGGGGATGAAGACTTCAAGGGTGCAGGTACAGAGACATGCCAAGAGGGGGTGTGGGTACAGAGAAGTGTCAGGGAAGAAAGGAAAGGGGTGCAGAGAGAAGTAGGGAGCATCTTGGGGTTGGGGGTTGGAGACAATAGCAGGCTTTGAGTTTCCTGCTTAGAGCTACCCAGAGTTACCAGGCGACCCTAGAGATGTTACTGAGCCCCCATCCCTTTCTGTTCTGTCAGAGGCATTACAAAAGGGCCCAGAGGCAGCATCCTCTAAGTGGCACAGGTGTTCTGTTGAGTAACAGTCTGAGGAAGCAGAACACTAGACAGCTAAGCCATGAGAAGTGATGCGGCTGCGGGGTTCACAGGGACCTGCTCCCTCTCCCGCACACCAGACCTGCAGCTGCTGTCACCTAGGCCAGGTGAGGGTGACAGTTAATATGCAATCAAGTATATGACCAGATGGTGAACTAGAAGGATGAAGGGAGCCATCACACTCCACCTAAGAACAATACTTGTGGCATACTCCCACAAGAGGGCGGGAGTGTGTGCCCACAAACCTTAGCGGAAGCTACAATGTCTCAGATGTAAAGCCATGAGAGAGCTTAGAGTGCATTTAAGAACTTGTACCATAGAAGGCTGCAGTGGGCCAGGTGGTGGTGGTAGTGCACGCCTTTCATCCCAGGACTTGGGAGGAAGAGGCAGGTGGATCTCTGAGTCTGAGGCCAGCCTGGCCTACAGAGTGAGTTCCAGGACAGTCAAGGGCTACACAGGGAAACTGTCTCAAAAAAAAAAAAAAAACCAAACCAAACCACACCATACCAAAGCAAGCAAAAACAACAAAACAAAATAAAGCAAAAAAAAAAAAAAAAAAAAGGCTGAAATAACATAGCATAGCACCAAACTGTCACCTTAAGGAAGAGATCACGGAGGATATTTGTATGAATATTATATAGCAGGCACAAGTGAATTGTACACATCTACCTCCATATTCAGGGAAAATCACTGTGATTAGCATGGGCCAAGCACCAGCACAGGTGACACCTCTAATGTTTATGATTACAATAGCATACCGTATCCATTGAGCTCTGGGGTCATAAGGTCCCTGCAGGCCCTACCAGCAGTCTGACAAGGTCATTAGTAGGGTGTTCATGGACACAGGGGAAAACAGGCTCATGGTGAAGACAGGGTGTGTGATGGACAAGGAACCTGGGATCTTAGAGGACCAGGCAGCTCAAGTTTCCAGGAGAGACTCTTTAGGCTTAGGAGGTAGATAGGGTTTAGGATCTTCCATGATGGGACTTAAGCTTCTCATTGTCAATTTATCAGGTTCTCCCAGTGTGCCGGGCTCACAGTATTAGATAGATGACAGACTCCCGACCTAGGCGACTCATCAGTGAAGAGGAGACAGAGACACTAGCTCAGGGCATTCACGAGAAATGAGATTAAATGAGATGGCATTTAACCAAGATGCAATGACCTGCATTTGGGGAGCTTTTAGCACAAAGTCACAGAATGGGTTCCTGTCTCGGTTAGGCTGGTGTGGGCAGCGTTTGGCCTTGAGGGCCTCTTTGGAGGTTCTAGCAGGGGACTGCAGCTATGTATATACCCTTGACTGGAGGATGGTCTTCCTCTGCGGGAGAAGGTCATCTTCAACGAAGCATGTAGCTTTGGAAGGGCACACGTGGGACAGAAAGGGAGTGGGAGGGCATTTGTCTAGCCAGCCAGGTCAGCTGACTCAACCATGGTTATCAGTGAGATGACAGATGTCACCGGCCTATCGCCCTTCTATCTACAGGTGGCTTCTGAGGGACACTGTCTCTCATGGGAAGACATTCACCTAGGAAGGGAACATTTCTTAGACTCACGGGAAGACATTCACCTAGGAAGGGAATGTTTCTTAGACTCACTGGATATTCTAGCACATTCTCCTCACCCTGCTACCTTTTGCAAGCTTTAGAAGTGACGTTTTGTTCATCAGTGACCCAATGGAGTCTCAGGTTTCCTACCTTAGACACAACAGGCTCTTAGAATATCCTTCCAGCCAGTTTCTTCTTTTAAGGATAATAGTAAAAAATTTTTTTCCTTTAGGAAGAATGTGCAAGTGATGTTTCTTCTAGCAAGGGCTTTTAGTTTCTCACTCCTCTCAAATGCCTCTGTCTAGCGTATGACAACTTTGCACAGTAGCCCGAAATCTAAAGACTGAGAACAGGATGTTTTCTTTTGTGTATAGCCCTGGCTATTTAAACTCATTTGAACAGACAACCCTGACATGCAGCTGCAGTGTTTCTCCCTGCAGGAAGACCTGGGAAACATCTAAAAAGAGTTAATTCTTTGGGGCTTACAAGATACTGCTTGCTTTAAGTGTTGAAGTAAAAACCAGCCATAAAGAGAGATTTCAGGGGAGCTCTGAAATGTCATTGGAAAACCTCAATGAGTCACAGACAGCGGTAGCTGCTCCACCACTTGCCATGTTTGCTAAATGAGAAACATCAACAACAAAAACCCATCGGCCCAGAGCTGGGCTTCACAGGAGATGAGCCGTTCTGAGAGTGGAGGAGGCTAAACTTAGTCAGCCGCAAGCCTCCTCTCTTCACAGCGTAGACGACGCCAGCGGGAAGAATCAAGTCCCAGGATTAGTTCCACTCAAGTAGCTCACCAGGGCTGCCTGATCAGCATGCTCCTGCTACAGTTCCTTGCAAAAACAAATGCAGGAAAACGGGGCACGGTTTTCCTTAATACACACCTCAGACAACAGAACTACTTTGTCATGTGCATTCCTAAAAAACAGCAATAGGAACGGCATGCCAGAGCAACACGGTAGAGTACGGTTCTTTGAAAGAGGACGTCACATTTGTGTCCTGGGCAAGCTACTTCCTGTTAGTATTCTGTTAAACTCCACCTCCACAGTTACCTGGCAGTGGCCCCGTACGTTCCTCCCCATAGTTACCTGGCAACAGCCAGGTAGGCCTGCCCACTATAAAAGGGGCTGCTTGCCCCCCTCCTCTCTCTCTTGTTCTCTCTTGCTCCGTTGATCCCTACCTGCAGGCTCTCTGTCCCCTCTCTCCTCCCCCTCCCCCTCTCTCCACGTGGTCATGGCGGGCAGCTACTCCTCTACCTCTCCGCTCTCCTTCCGCCCCAATAAACCTCCCAGCGGAACCGTCTGGTCTGCTGTGATCTGTCCAAGCTGCGCGCGACCTTTCACTTCCTACTCATGCAAAATCACAACCATCCCTTTCTCACACCCAGGCTCACAGAGTAAGCCTCTGCTATGGCCCTGCTTGTCCACTATGGTGGACCCTTAAATACTTCTCTTTATCACTGTGGATCTTTAGAACCTCTGGATGCAGAGGTGACAGGGAGCTGTGGTGTTAGAAGTCTTGCACTTGTTTTTGCACCCGACAGTCCTTTTTCCCACCTAGCTTAACGTCCTTGATTGACTGACTTTTATTATCTGTTTGTCCTTGCTTGGTTGGGGCCCTTGGCTTCTTTGTTCTCCAACTTCATCTGTAATGTGAGCGAACCAGTGAGACATATATCTTTACAGGGGGGAGAGTTGATCCACAGAACTCCTGAGCTATCATGGGTGGCGGTGTGAATTGGATGTGAACATATGGGTGGGGCAAGAAAGGCAGGTCTGTCCCCCCATAACTTGTCTTGGATTACCACCTCCTTTGTGACCTCAAGTAAGAGTTCCCTGCATCACAATTTTATGTTCAGTTCTGGAGGGGATGGAACTAGAGGCCCTGCAGACCCCTGTGGACTCTCCACCTCGGTACTGAAGTGAATAACAAGTTTATGCAAATTACCCATCTGGTTTCTGGCGAGATTCACCGCGCTTCAGCTCAGGGACAGGTTTTCTTTCCTGCAGCTGAAGATGACTGGAACACCTGCCTTGAACCAGGGACACTGTCCTTTCCAGGGCATACTTCTTCCCCCAGCTCCTGCTACCAGCCCCTGCCCCAGTGGCAGCCATGAACTGGGGCCAGAGAAGTCAGAGTGCCTGAGGATTTACAGTGGGGTAAAGACATTGAAATGCAAAGCACACTCTTCTCAACAAAGGATTTCTCGTGATTGCGGAGAGAAAAGACACAATAGTTAAACTGGTAGCTCACAGAAGAGGGGGGAGGTATATTTGAAAACAACCAAGGAATAGGTGTCTTGTTTTGGTTTTTCCCTGCCAAGTCCATCTTGTGGAGAAGAGTTGAAGAGTTCCAGCTTCCCTTTGTACGGATCAAAAGTGAAACACAAAGCTTGCCTCTCTAACCGAGAGGAAATTTTAACATTATGTTTTCAAATTGGGGGTGGAGGGAGAGTAACTCATGCCACTCCCCAGTTTCGAGAGAAAAGTTTGAGCTCATTAAATAATATGTGTCATACATGAACGGTGAAGGCGTGGCTTTCTTTTTGAAAGCAGAGAAGGCACATGCCACCCAGAAGGCTTCTATCTGACAGAGCAGAGGAGTGTATGCTGTTTGCTGAAGACTCTGATACAGATTAGGGAGATGACAGCTCTCCACACCGTGTAAGAAGCATCTGCAGTGGAAAAGCACCTGAGGACTCATAAGACTCCTCATGAAACGTGAAGAGGTGAGGGAAAACAAAAACCAAAAACCCTAAAGCAAAGCCACACTGTGCCTGTGGGTGAATTCCCTTCTTCTGTAAATCCACTTGTTTGGGTGGATGGGGGGAATACTAGGGTAAGCAGCACATCAAATGGTTTTTTATCATGTCTCACTTAGATGCCAGTATTCTTTTTGTTGTTGTTGTTGGTTTTTTGGGTTTTTTTTTTTGTTTTTTTGAGACGGGTTTCTCTGTGTAGTCTTGGCTGTCCTGGAACTCACTCTGTAGATCAGGCTGGCCTCGAACTCAGAAATCCACCTGCCTCTGCCTCCCAAGTGCTGGGATTAAAGGTGTGTGCCACCACTGCCCGGCTAGATGAAAGTATTCTTGATAATCTATAAATTCAACAGTGTCTAAAGAAATACAGACAACACTAGAAAGAGTAGTCACTGCTACTGAAATAAGCACAGGTAGTCTCTGGTCATGAGGCATGTTTTACAAAAGGGAATCCAAAGTCCAGGGAACTTATGCTATCTTGCTTCACTCCCACAGGTAGCAGGAGGCTGTCTGCCCAGGAGTGTCTGGGCTACACTCAATTGAGCTCTTCCCATTCTGCGTGTGTCGTGTGGGAACCTGATGCCTGAGCATGGCTCTAGGCAACTGTCTTTGCTTAGGGCCCTCTCCTGCAGGAGATGTGGCCTTGGTTCTTGGGACTGTTCTCTCCCTTCCTCCCTTTTCTCTGTCTGTCTTTCTCTGTCCCCACCAGACTATGGTTCTTCAGTGCTGGGGCCAACAACAGTAATTACCTGCTGTGTTCTTCTGTCTTCTTCCATTACTCTCCAGCCTAGAGCCACCCCCCAAATTCCCTGCCTTCCCAACCCTGTAACCCCAGGCTCCCAAACATACCAGTCTCTTCCTGCTTTTTGTCTATTACCCATCACCCCATGTTCTGTGCAGGTTCCCTTCGATCAATCACCATCGCCCCTAACAGGCTCCACTGTCCCCAGTCACAGCTAACTATAACTATATGAATTGCCCTGATTATATACTCATAAGTTCTCCCTCTCTTCCCCGACTAAAACATCAAGTCCAGGTGAGCAGGGGCCTTTTATCTTGATTACCCAACACTGGCTGGCACGGGGCAGGCAATCAACAAGCCCTTTGGGATGAATGAATAGCTTGAACAGAGAGCATTCGTGCCTTCCCTTGCCAGCCGTAGGCATACTGGTGAGAACCTAAGGGAACTTTGTGTACCCAGCTGGCTTGGATTTCTCTTTCTCTTACTGTAAACTCACAGACAGTCCTTTAAAAATGACTTCAGTTCATATCGCATTTCCATGCCATCTGAAGTCATGTCGTAAGACATCCACTTCGCTGCAATGGGCAGGAGGTGAGCTCTTGGAAGTTCGTTAGTCTCTGGTGACTAGGGGAGAGCAAAGCACATCTGTCCTCTGTTCATCTCCAGCTACAGTGACAATGACAACAGTGACAATGATGTTTCTAGGGTCCCTAACCAGATTCCTTCTTTGGGACATTTGTCTAAACGGAAAAACAGTTCCTCTGTTCCTGCAAATCAATACATAAATTTCCCCCATATATAGATTTCTATCAAGATTTATTGGCTCCGCATGGAATTTTCTTTATGTTTGTACTCTGAGAAATAAACTTTAGCTTGTTACTCAGGGAAAAGAGCCAAGATAACACGTGTGCAGAAGAGAGGAGGACAGGTAGAAAGCTGTGGGAGATCCTGAGAGCACCTCTCCTGAGGGGCACAGTATCCCAGCAAGAGTTCCCTTCTTATAGTGTGACACGCTTACGCTTTTCCTATATAGCAAGCTCACTTATTATTTTTAAGCTGTGTGTGTTCACATGCATGTGCACACACTTGCTCACTGTTTATATTATGTCATGTAGCCCCACACAAATATATACACACATGTATGTATGTGTTTGACTTAGAGCCTCGGGCATTCTAGAAAGGGGCCTTGCTCTCAAGCTGCCTCTCTAGTCTTGCTTTTGTTTTGAGTCAGGTGCTTGCTAAATTGCTTAAGCTAGCCTTGAACTTTGGATCTTCCTTTCTTGGCCTTCCAAACAGCCGGGATTATAGGCTTGCATCACCAGACCTGTCCTTCAAGAAAGTCGGTCAATCAATCAATGAATCTTAAGAAAATAAAAATGGCAACACTGTCGATGCATTACTCCAGCTTTACTGTGTGAATTCACCTCTCTGTTATTATCTGTATTTGTTGATATTTGGTAATTCAAACAGACACATCATGTAAAGGAAGAGTGTGTGCGATTAAACAGCCTGACCTGCAGAAATTCTTTTTGGAGGCTGTTTTTCAGAGCTGGATAAAGGTAACTGGGCCTTCTGACTGCTACAGGACCAAGAAAACAAAACAAAACAAAAATAAATAAATAAATAAATAAATAAATAAATGTTTATTTCAGCTGTCACTGTAGGTTATTATTTTACTCGCGTGTTCTTAGATCAGGACTTAGTAAAGTATGACCTGCTACAAATGCATTTAAATGTATAGAACACAATGACACCAATCCTCTTAGGTGTAGGTCAAGGCTGTATATGCTATAGGCAAGATAGCTTACTCAGAGGCCACAATGCCAGCAAAGACTAAACACTGACTGCTTGGTCTTTGCAAGAAGAGTCTCCGAACCTGTTCTAGATGACTGGATTCAGCAGTGCCATGCATGAGGTGGGCACATGCATGAGGTGGGCACATGCATGAGGTGGGCACATGTGTACCGAATGGTTTCTAGAGCACCCAGTGCAAAAGAGGAACATACAGTTGCCTGCTAAAGAAATTATTTAAAGTTTCAAGATGGTAACTGATCCTAGCACCACCGAGGGAAGAGAAAAATCAAGATCATATCAGCGGACCAAGCGTGGGGCCCGGTGGCAGGGCAAAGCACTAGAAGAATTCTTATTATAGATAGGTGACAGACTCCAGCACTGGCTCCGTGCACTAGTTCATTTTGGTTTGCTAAAAATTACCAGAGACTAGGTACTTTATACAGAAAAAGAAGTCTGTTTAATTTATTGGGGATCCAGGAGCATGCCACCAGCTCAGCTCTGGTGACAGTCTTTAGCTACACTGTATGTGGCAGAAGCATAGGGTCACTGGCAAACAGGAAGCTGGAGAGATTTGAGAGGCTTCTAGGCTCACTTCTAAACTTCAACTCTCATGAAACTTCCTGCATTAATAACTTACAGGATGCTGCCCCGTGACCCAATTTCTGTGCACTAGGACCTAGGTATTAAAGACGCATTACCTTAACATCAGCTAAGCAAGGACCACGTTTCCAGCACATGTACCTTGGTAGATAACCTCAAAGTGTAAATACCATTAACAACCAAAATGTAGGAACAGAAGACTCTCCAATTTGTAAATCCTCTAGGCTGCAAAAAATCCAGCTGTGGATACTGCTCAGTGATAGACACAAAGCCCTGGGTTCAGTCTCGGTCAGTCAGTCAGTCTATCTGTCTGTCTGTCTGTCTCTCTCTCTCTCTCTCTCTCTCTCTCTCTCTCTCTCTCACACACACACACACACACACACA
>NW_021604608.1:20324951-20572664 GCF_004785775.1 Grammomys surdaster
AGAGAGAGAGAGAGAGAGAGAGAGAGAGAGAAAGAGAGAGAGATTGATTAATGGAATTCCTATTTTCCCACCCTGAAAGATAGCATTGATGTGGATCTTTAAATCAGCCACTTTTTTTTTTTTTAAATGTCACTGGCAGGCTGTGAAACTTAAGAGTCTTTCAAGGGGGAAGGGATGAAGGCAAGAACATACTTGACCCCCCAAAAACACCATGTGCAGGTAGCCTGGCAAACAGATGCGTGCTCTGACATGACAGAATCAGGCCAACCCAGCCCCAGTTGACAACCATGCTTTTGGCAGCTGCTTTCTGCTTTCCTTTTATCATAATTATTTCAACTGTCATAATTTATTCATCCCCCCAACAAGCTTACAAGTTGTAGGGTAACCAGTCCAGGCTTCCAGATCAGAAAGCCTGGCAGTTCCCCCACTCCTGTGCCTTCCCAGCTGCTAGAATACTGACTGCAGACAGAATATTTTGTATCCATATAGTTTGGCAAAACTAAAATGATTTTCAGAACCCATGTTTCTTGTCACACAGTTGCCCTCAACTTTCGGGTTCATAATTCTGCAGTGAAAAGGAGATTAACAGAAGAATTGCTCCGAGAAATAAGTGCCTCACTTAGAATGACTCAACTTGACCACTTTTACAGTTTTCTGAGGGAAAGCAAGACGTATCCAGTTGAAACTGTACTTTGAATTTCGATTGCCCCCCCCCCCCCCCCCCCGCAGGCTAGCAATATTTGGTACAATGGTCTCTTATGATGCTGGGCAGTTAGCTATAGTCAGTCATGTGATCAAGATTTAAAAAAAACAGGCAACTATCCAGTGTGTTGGCTGACTAGGCAACAATGTCTGGTAGGGGTTTTAAAGACATTTTTTGCTTACAGTATTTTCAATTTACCATGGGTTCCCAGGGAGGCAATCCCAGTTGAGGAGCATCTGTACTTTGTTTCCCTATTCTTCTAAGACTAGGTCCTTCTAGTTCCCCAAATGCTAGTGAATTTTCGGTGAAGTTGCCAAGGGATTCGAGTCTTTTCATTTGACATATCTATAGAAAAGTTTGAATTATCAGTTGTAAAAAATATAGAAAAGGAGAACGTATCAATGGTTCCTTATAAAACCGGGAGCAAAGGTAAATAATGTAGATTTAAATTCTCTGCCCCCCCTTACTTTGAATCTTTATTTTTAATTCAGAGCAGAGAAAAAAATGCTTGTGGTCCAATAAATAACAAGTAGAAAATGACAGTCAAGAGCACCAAAGGGTTAAAGTGTCTTGGAAAAACAGTCAGATGTGTAAGAGTCCACTGGGTACGAGTGTTGCAGTGTGGACTGCAGGGGACAACAGAATGAAGTCAAGGTCTTGACACAACATAAATTTAAAGTGAGTCACTCCACTGCTTGATAACTCTGTCCTTGAACAATCACTACTTCCATTAACATGTATTCCCAACAGAAAAACCAATGAATCCAGAGCACCGCCTTCCTGCCTCTTCCGCATTCAAGCTGTCAGTTCAGTCTCTACAGCAACCCCTCATCTTGCTTGTTTCCCTTCATGCCCTTCATCATGTGGGGTCCCGCCTGGAAAGGACGGGCTACCCGGATCCTTTCCTGACAGCCCTCTCTAGGATCTTCATGGATGAAGTATATCAGCTATTGGCATTCCTCCCTTCAAGAGGTCTCGTGACCATCAAAACAAAAGTCAAATCTGCTACCACGGTTCAAGGACCCTGCCTGACCGTATTCCCACCTGTCTCTTCTGTCTGCACACAGGTTACTCTGGTCTCCTTAGTCATCACCTTCTGTCACTCTGTCCATACCAGCCTTGAAGCCCACCTCAAGCCTCACCTCCTAGGGTGGGTCTTCCCCACTGAGCTAACTATTGTCTGTTATGCTGTTGACTGTCTTCAAGGAAGGCTAAGCCTTTATACGATCTTGCTCCCAGAGTTTGTTTTCCTGTGTTTCTTTGAGAATAGACTGTCTCATTCTCTGTGTACGTCCTAAAGTGTCTGACTCACAGACTCTCTGTAGCTGTCAAACAGATTCATCTATGGATTATAACTAAAGATGATTACAATTAAACTCTAAAACAGACCCTGAAGAATTTCTAATTACATTTGCTCATTTGTACATCAAAAAGTTCAGTATTTTATGAAACACAAGTATCATGCGAAGGCACAAGATCCAATGTCTAAGAATTAAAAAAAAAAAAAAGCCATGGTTTGTGTTAACCATTTAGTATATCATAGCTGAGATTGGTGGAAGACTGAAAATACAGATGAATATGAAGTTATCTGGCATTAATCTTCTCCCTGCACCAGTGCATCAAGAATATAAATACATTTGAGGTCCCCACCCTGGAACCCATCTTGGCATGCTGAGGACTGTGGGAGACATAAGGTTTGCTTAGTTCTTAGCACAAGATGAGATTCATTTTTTGTTCAAGATAAAAGCTGCTTAGGTGACAGCAAGAGACGGCATGAGTGATGGGTTTTGTAACAGATTAGAACTGCCACAGCTGAATGAACAATACCACTGCTAACACCCTTAAGAGTTCAGCTCCAGCTCTGCTCACAGCCCAGGCTACTCTGAGAGGAGTCTGTGCTTAATGTAAGAAGTTCAATCCTGAGAGACCCATGAACCTGACTCTTCTCTCCCTACCGCTTTGAGTGGAGATGGCTTGGGTTCCATCTGTTTTCAGCCATAGCCCTGGGCTCAGCTACCCTCACAGTGTAGCCATCAGGGCTCAGGGTCGTCCACTCTGCTCTCCAGGGATGTCCAAGCTCAGAAGATCTAAAATTGGCCCCACCACAGCACAGTGGGAGTCAGAAGAATAGAAGAAGGCACCCACTATGCTCACCATTCTATCCCCAAGACTAAGGCTCAGCGCTCTGAAGTTCAATACTTGTTAAATAAATAAATGACTCCCCACTGTTTAAAAGCCAAGAGAACTAAAAATAATGTGTGCACTGTTTAAAAAAAAAAAGTGGGATTCCCACTGCTGAGCCAAAAACCATGGTACCTACTTTTCTAGACAGCGGCTGACACTTGATGGAAAGTCTCTCCCTCTGCTGGGTTTGATTCCCGTTGCATTTTTGAGAACACAGTCACGGGCGATTTTTACAAAATTATAGGTAAAAATGCACAAATACAAATTTAGGGTTGGTTTTCTTGACACCATTTTCTGCCTCTGACTTCTTGGGAAAGATCTCTGGACTTTACTCCTTTCCAAAAGCAAATAAATAAGACAGAAGTAGCAGAGATCTGGGTGTTAGGCAGAAAACTTTACAAAATGTCCTTGTGTCAGAGCAAGGCTAGAAGAGACAGAGTGCTCAGTGGTCTGGGAAAACTAGAGGAAATCAGGCAGAACCCCACCCCCACCCCCCAGCCCCCTGGGCACCAAGGGAAAGGCAGGCAGGCTGCAGCCGCAGAGTTATCAAAAGAAGGAAAAAGACTAATGGACCGCCTCCTCCTGCCTCCTCCTGCCTCCTTCACCCAAAGCAGTAATGAAGATTCACAGCTACACATTCATTAGGGGATCGATAGACGTGCCTGGTTACAATATTGGGACAGAGAGATGGGTAATTGCTAGAAAAGGCACAGATTCCTCAGGAATTTAATCAAGTGTTGTAAGCAATATTTAAACCGTTGTGTTTTTCTTTCTCAAAAACACTACTTTTTCAATGCCAAGAACATGCGTGTGATAAGTTGGCTGTACTTCCACATTCTGGGAATTTCAGGCATGAAATTTCTACCCATGGAAAGCATACCAAAATTCTGCCACATAAATAAAATTATTTGGAAATGAGGTTTTTCTACACAAAGGATATTGCCCTTAATTCAAATACCGCATTAAGAAATGTAGAATTTCTCACTTCTAATTTAGAAAAGATGTACATGAACATTTCCCGGGGCACATGTGAGATGAATACACTCAGCCACAGGACATTGGTCAGCACAGAAATGCCCGGTGCAGACGGTCGGTCTGTCTACAGTCCAGCACTTCTTGCCGCGATGGTAAACTGAGATCAAAGGAATGCCTCCCACTCATTTCTCTCCAGAGGGGTAGGAAGACCCCTCCTCAGACCAGCTGGCTGCCCTCCTCCAGACATCATGCTAAGCACGCGCCGTGGACAGGGAGGCTGCGGCCTTTGTCCCGTGTGTCTCCAGGACCTCCAAGCCCAGTACCCCACGCACCTGCAGACAAAGGCGTGCCATCCCTCTCCAACTTCCTCACCTTGAGTTCTCCGTCCACCGGTTACCGGGGCAGGGCAGAGGCACTGTCCGAGGTTCTAGGACGAGGACCTGGTAACCTAGCCAAGCCAGCCGGGTGCACTTGCTTTAAGCCAGCAGCAGAAGCAAGAAGCATCGGCAGTAGCATCAGCAGCGGCAGCGTTTGCGTTTCCATCTCAAGTTCAAGCTAGCTGCTTCCGCGCCGCCCCGCCCCACCCGCGAGGCCACCATCTCCCATTGGCTGCTGAGCTGGGGCCCTCCTGCGGTGCTCCTGCCAGGTGATCCGGCCAGATGCAGGTATTCCAGCCGCAAGGGTCTTTTGAGCAAGGGGGCTGTGCAAACCGGTCACCTCAGATTATGTTCCGTGACTAACATCCCCCTTTGTACAGTCTCGGGGCTTGTAAAGAAAGTTAATTCTGACCCCATTGTGTGTGTGTGTGTGTGTGTGTGTGTCACTACCCACAGCCAGAGAGCCTCTACGACAGACTCTTCCACGGAGCATAAAGTGAATGAAATGAATAGATTTCGGAAAGGAGCCCAAGGTGAACTGGACGGTACATTTCCAGACTACCTGCTAATTTGCACAAAAGCCCTTATAGCAACTCATTTCTCCAGCCTTGCCTAAGACACCTCTTATTAAGTGCTGACTTGAAGCCAGGCTTACCCTGGCACTCTTAACAGTCTAGCTGACAGCCCTTCCCCCCACCCCCCATTCTACATGGAAGCAGAAAAGTGTCCAGTTGGCTAAGTGACAGCATTTTAAATGGGACTGGCGGTCAAAATAGAAGTTTGAAAGAAGGCAAGCTCATTTGCTGATTACATTGTGTGCGTGGAATACTTCCTTTGCCTAATTGTGCTGGGCTAGAGAATAAGTTATTTGATTGATTAATTAACAAAATGAAATAGAAGATTGGCTGTGTTTTGTTCAGATCCTCCCCCCTTCCCCACACTCCTTGTGCTGAGAAAAGAAAATGGGAAACAGACGCAGAAATGAATTAGTGCGTTAAGCCAGGAAGTTTGTCTGATTTGGAGAAGCACAGCAGGTGTACTGGAATCTCTTAATGTTCATGTTTTAAAACAGAACCAAACATTTGCTTATCTGTTCAATATTTATGACATGCATATGCTAAGCACCGGGATCTGTGCTGACAATTCCCCTTTCTGGTTAGCAGGTGTCTCTGTAGGGACAATGCTATTCACTTCATAATGATCCGAGTTTCTGACCTGTGTTAGTGCTGTTACCTAAAAGACTTAACTCAGAATCAGCATATAGAAACTACAAGGTATGGATGCAGCTCGCCTGAAGGTGGCGCTGTGGGTGATTAGAGGGTTGGGGTTCAGCAGCCAGGGCAGCCATCACCAAGGCTGGAGACTGATTTCGCAAGGTGGCTCTCCTCCCTCCCACACAATTCTCGAGTGGTTTTCTGCTCTTCCCCCTCCCCCCCCCACTGTAGCAGGACTGAAGCAACAAGTCAGTCAGATGGGACAGTGAGGGGTCTCCTGGTAGGAAAGTTGTACTTGATAACTACCAATGCTCTCTGAATACACTCCCAGACATGCCCCTCCCTGCTTCTCTAACTGTGTGCTACCACCCTGGTCTTCAAGGCCATCTTCTCTCACTTGGATGGTTGTAGTAGTGTTTCAAGTCTCCCTGTCTCCCTTCTTGTCCCTAATAGACTGTTTTTATATACTCACAGATAGGTCCCTTTAAAACCCTTTCCCGTGGCGGCACAGTACTGTAATCCCTGCACTAGGGAGATGGGGGCGTGAGGACCAGGAGTTCAGGGTCAGGCGCAGCTATAATACAGTGAGTTTAAGGGCAGTTTGGGCTACGTGAGGCCATATCTTTTTGTTTTGTTTTGTTTTTCAAGACAGGGTTTCTCTGTGTAGTCCTGGCTGTCCTGTTGCTTTGCAGACAAGGCTGGCCTCAAACCCATAGAGATCCACCTACCTCTGCCTCCCAAGTGCTGGGATTAAAAGTATTTATTGCTAACAGCCATCGAGGCTCTATCTTGATAAATATATAATGATTACGAGCATCAACTCTCCTTGCTTAAAACCTTCCCATTGTCCTTCCCCTGCAATGGAAATAAAGATCCACAAATACTTCCGGGGGCAGGGGGCGGGGTCTGAGGTCACAAGGGATATGGTCCTTGCTCCTCTTACCAGCCTTAGCTGCAAACAGTTCTTGCTCTTTCCTCTGCCTCCAGTCTTCTTCCAGTTCCTATTCCCACCTCAGTTAGCCTTTGCTAACTGTTCCCTCCTCCTAAAATGCCCTTCCCTACATCGCTTACCTGGCCAGTCTTTCCTCTGTTCTTCAGATCTCAGCCCACACAGACTGCTTCAGAAAATGTTCGGAACAGGCAGCGCCTTCATTGCCTAACACTGGCTTCCGCCACAGCCCTGGCTTGTGGTTTGGCAAATACACCTTCGGATCATCGGCTTGGATCATCACCCACTTCACAGTGAGCTTTAGGAGTAAACTGTTGTCTATTGTTCTTGTGTGGTAAGGAATGCAAGCCTGGCCACAGAGCCTGGTATCTTTAGTTCTCCAAGACACTGAGATGCCATGTCTCCCAGAGGTGCTGTTTGCTAGAGATCTTCACTCCAACTCTGCAGGTGCCAGACTGAGAGCCCATGGACCAGTCAAGCTACACAATGGAGCCCTCAATTCTGGCCACCAAGGCTGGGGACTCTCATGGGTGACAATAGTCTGTGCTACTGTCACACAGTCATTCTGTCTACAACCAACCTGCCAGGACAAAACAAGTAAATGGTTCACACTGGGACCCACCCCCATGTGCTTCCTCCCATGGTTGACTTTATAATAACACATGGTTCATCAGTGTGTGCTGAGAGTCCTAGCAGTCAAAGGTGGAAGTAGGTGGAATCAGGGTCTTGGGGGTTCTTTCGACTAAAAGCTCATTTCCTGACATAGGATAACGCATCTACATTTAATGGTTGTGTTCAGTAACTTTTGTCCTTTTTAAATTTTTCAACGACCACGTGATCAGCACACAACACTTTTACAAATTAAAGGGCAGACTCCCATTCCCAAACACCTACTATGAGTTAGTGTCCAGGTCAGCAGTCATCTCTCTCAGGAGCCTCTTCTAGGGCTTAGCATCCTTGCCTTTGTGTTCTCTGGCTCATGACCCTGCTTTTGGCAGTGGTCAGTGGTCAGCAGGATTGGAACATTTTCATTTATGTGTGATGTGTGTTAGACTAACTCCAAGTTCCTAGCAAGTCCCCAGCATCAGTCACAGTACCCG
Organism: Grammomys surdaster; assembly: GCF_004785775.1. Classification (NCBI taxonomy): domain Eukaryota; kingdom Metazoa; phylum Chordata; class Mammalia; order Rodentia; family Muridae; genus Grammomys; species Grammomys surdaster. The sequence continues at coordinate 20,332,454 of NW_021604608.1, forward strand.
TCCTTATACAGCCCCATGAAACATGCTTCCAACATGAAGGCAAAAATAAAATTTCCCTAAGTATCATAGCAGAACAAAAAATCCATTTTATTTCTCTTGGACCTACATTTAAACTGGATAATAACCGTTATAATGTGTGAACAGATATAACCCAAGTCCACAGAAATATAGGTTCATCATATGTAAAATTCTTGTACTTATCCCAACATATTCCCTGATAAATTAGGATACTGTTACTGTAGTAACCAAGTATTATAAGGGTGTACACTACTATCTGGGGATTTTTTTTCTTTCTAAAAATAAGAATGTTTCTCAAAATTATTATCCTCTTTAAAAATCTGACACGAATAGAAACCTGACATGATTTATAAAAACAGGGAAGCAGCTCACCGAACTCTCAAGTCGTTGTGCTTCCTAATTAGAATGAAATATTGCAGTTTATTTGCATAATATATTAAGGGGAAAAAAAACCTCTGAGGCTACTTATCTTTCCCTCTCCCCCAGCCCCCCTACAAAGCTGACTGAAAAATACAGCCGGCATACCAATAACCCGGGATACATCCTCAAGAAGCACGGCAGAAAAAAAAAATCAATTTTATTTCTTTCAGACCTGCGTTTAAACTGGATAATAGCCGGTATAATGTGCAACAGACATAATCCAATTTCAATTTGTTTGATTAGATGAGTATAAACATTAAACAAGAAAGCCAAGGGATTGTCATAACTACGTTTACACTCTTGGCTCATTACAGAACAAAGCCTTCTCATTCGCTCCTGGAAAGAGAGCTACTAGGAAATACAGAATATGAATCTGAACTATCTTTATGCATCATCCATGAGCATGTTTAGAACGCCTCAGCCAGAGATCAAAGCAGCTCTGAACCGGCAGCCACCTCTTCCCCAAACTAGGGCGAGGAAAGCCCTGACTGTTCCCTTGCACACGTGAGACTGTGTTTAAGTATTCCCTTCCGATCAGATCACACTGTATAATCGCAGCCCCGCCCAGGCTGGTGCTTCTCACACTATACTGTAATAACTGTTACAACCCAGGGGCAGAGTGTGGGAGTGTGGGGGAGGAGTACGTAGGCCTGGGGCAGAAGAAGATGAAAAAGCAGCCCATCTTCTGGACCCCACACAAGCTCTGCAGGTAGGTGTCTTGTGGACTGCACATGGAGAAGGCCTTTCTAGAGCAGGCGCCTTGTATGGCAGACAGGAGTCAAATGGCAATACCCGTGTCCTCCTCTCCACTCTGAGCTTAGAAGAAGAAGGTAATTATGCTTCCCCTGGGTTTGGATCTTTGGTGCCTGGGCAGGATGCTGTGGGGGGATCAACACCTTTCATACACTTCCTTGTATGAAGGCTTCAATCATCTGGGGATTGGCTAAAACACAGAGGTCTGGGGTGGGGGCCCGGGTACAAAGACCGGGTGGTGGCATGTCTGTCCTTATTCAGCTGATTACACTACTTTGAATAACAAGAATCCTAACACAAATTATGCAAACAGTGATCACAACTCAAGCAAAGGGCAGAAAAGAATTCAGATCAGAACTGCAAAGAACCCCGGGGCAGAGGATTCCAAGGACTCAGTCAGGACCAGGAATATTCCCAATTCAGAGGATCCTGTCCTGGAAGACATTCATTCCTGGAGGCTGTGGTGTGTATTTGCAGAAGAAACCCCACTCTGCCACACCAATCCACGAGACAGGAGCGTGGCTTGCATTCAGATTAGGACATGACCTTTATCAAAAAGGCCTCCAGGTCTTAGCACACGATCTCTAACTGAGCTGTCTCACAGGAAGTTTGCCCCCTTCCCAAGACAGTATCCTGTCCAGTGGTCTAGTGCTTTGTCCTGCCCTATACAACGCAGAGGCTCTTTATATTAAATGTTTGTTTACAATAAAAACCTTTGTATGTGGGAGAGTTCCAAGCCCCCGGCAGGCAGCACAGCTCATTTTCTTTATGCTATATTCAGCGTACAAAACCTCTACTAGACCAAAGACTTTGGGCAATTCCCTGGCATTCGCTAGACTACAAAGAGATTGACTAGTCCCTCCAACCAACAGTTCCCATGTTCCCAACAGCTAGGGGAATGGAAGGTGGGGGTGGATGAAAATCATCGCCCTCCAGGAATTCAGAATCACCACAAGCACTCAATTTCCAAGGTGCTCAGCCCTGCCCAGCCCCTTCCGCACCTCCTCAGCCCTTTCCCTACCTGCCCTGCCCCTCCCTATCTACTCAGGCGCTGGCCTCTCTCCTCAGGAAGCAGTATTACAATGAAAGTCAGGGGACAATGCCAGCCAAGTGCCTCCATGCCTCCTGGGAAGGGGAAGCAGCTGTCTGACAACATCTACAACCACAACTAGAGAAAAGCCATGTTTGTGTGAGAAATTCAAGCCTCACTTGACTCGGACTAAGTGACTAGGAAGATGTGGGGCACGGGGACAAGGGTGAAGCACAGGAGTGAAGCCAAGGGAAATTATTATTACTTTAAAAATATTTTATTAGTATTATTTTTTTTGTGGGTATATGTGGTTTTCCTGCATGTATCGCACACATGTCTAGTGCCCTAGGAGGTCAGAAGAGGTTCCCTGGGACTGGAGTTATAGATGGTTGACAGCCACAGTGTGGGTGCTGGGAATTGAACTCAGGACCTCTGAACAGCCGGTGCTCTTAACAGCTGAGCCATCTCTCTAGACCCAAGATAAATGTTTCCATGTATTTTCCCTATACCTTACTTACTACCCATCTGGTTTCTGTCTCAATAATTTTACTTTTCCCAAAATGCCATAGAAATGGAATTATGCAGTGTGTGGCTTTTAAAGTCTCATTTCTGTGACTTAGTGAATGGCTAAGTCTGTTAGGAGCTCATTTCTTTTCACTACTGAGATTTCTATTTGCAAAACACTCCACTCAATTTTCTATTTGTTTAGCTGTACTGCAGTTTCTCCATCTACCAGTGAGTGGGTATTTGTATTGCTTCCAGTTTGGGACAAGTTTAAGTGAAGCTAATTGTTGGTCTGTGTACCGAAGGTTATCCACGGAGACCTCTGGCCCAGCCAGGGAGGACGGTTCTCATAAAGGGGCAAGGGCAGGAGCAGGGAGTGGACGTGCCAACGCTGCCTAGCAGCCTCTGTTGCTCGGAGATGCTGCACTGGCTGTGCTGAGCTGAGCAAGAACATTCTCTTCCCAGGCAGTGTTATAGCTCTTGTGATAGGTGTTCTCAAGAGGACGGAGTAATTCTCACGAATACCTTTATTCCTTCTGGATAGGATCTTATATACAGTTTTGGGATGGGTTGTGTCTGATAGCAGATGCTTCCTATTGGCTTGACCTGAGATGCCTCATCTACATGAGGAGGGACTTGTGGGAGCTGCCCCTCTGTGACTGATGGCCACAACTGTCTCTATGGGGAGCTATGGCTACATGACAGGGGCCTAGAGTCAGGCACAGGCAAAGCTCCTACCGTCCCTTCAGGGTCTCTGGGATTTTAAGTCCTAGTTAGACCTTACCAGGCTTCCTCTCATGGTCCACCACCCTGTAGCTAATAATAATAAAACAAATAAGTCAGTGTGGTGGCAAATGCCTAGGAAGGGTGAGACAGCAGAGTCATGAGTTCAAGGCCAGCCTAAGCTACATAGCAGTCTTAGACAGTGGGTAAGGTTTGTAGCTCAATGGTAAAGGGTAAAATGAAAAACCAATGAAAATAATCTTTGCCAAGGGATGTATTTGGTTTCAATAAACAGATAAAAAGGTAAGAAGAGCCGGGCGGTGGTGGCGCACGCCTTTAATCCCAGCACTTGGGAGGCAGAGACAGGCGGATTTCTTAGTTCGAGGCCAGCCTGGTCTACAGAGTGAGTTCCAGGACAGCCAGGACTATGCAGAGAAACCCTGTCTCGAAAAACCAAAAAAAAAAAAAAAAAAAAGGTAAGAAGATAAAAAGGGGAAGATAGCACAGTGGTCTGTCAATCTCCAATACAGGAACCAACCAACCAACCAACCAACCAACCAACCAACCAACCAACGAACAACAAAAGTTACCATGCCACATTCCAGATTGTTAAAAATACAAGTGACAAAACCCTTTGGATGAACAAACCCAGGGGCTACCACGTGCTGGTGACGACTGTGAGCAGCTGAACTGAGTTGGCTGGGGACAATGAAACATGAACGGCTACTCAGAGGGCAGAGCGGCAGCTGCTTCATAAGGAAAAACACAGCCATTGCACAGTTATCAACCCCGCTTCTGTGCATTTCCTTAAGAGATGTGAAAACCGGGTGACATCCAAACATACACACACACACACACACACACACACACAGAGAGAGAGAGAGAGAGAGAGAGAGAGAGAGAGAGAGAGAGAGAGAATAGAGAGAGAGAGAGAGAGAGAATAGAGAGAATAGAGAATATGAATCAGAACCTGTCCAAGAGTCTGGGATCAAGCAGCCCCCTTAAAGATGCATGGGTTACTGTTTATGAATGAGTTTCTTAAAATTTTAGGTTTGTCCCAGATTTCCATGTTTCTAAACATGGCCACATCAGTAATCTTTAAAAATTAATCTCGAGATTGTGAAATGGAATTACTTTAATTTCCCAGTGGTCACAAAGCTGTTCTTTGGAGCTTGATGCATTGGCTCAGTCCGGGAGGACGGCTGCTGGCACGGCCCATTACTGTCACTTCCCTCACGAGAAGCACAAAAAAGAACGAGCTAAAGCTTCAGGCTAGAACTGCCCTTAACCTGTCTCCTTCTGAATTTGCTTCTCTGCCCCACACAGGGACCCAGATGTCACAAAGAGAAATCAATTACATCACTGAAGACAGAAACCAGAGCAGGTAGAGTTAGTTGTCCAGCATTCGGACTCTTCAATGTGTGTAGGTTTTGTTTTATTATACGGGTGTTTTGCCTGCAGAAGCCAGAAGAGGGCATCAGATCCCCTGGAACTGGAGTTACAGATGGTTGTGAGGGGCCATGTGGGTGCTGGGAATTGAACCCAGGTCATCTGGAGGAACAGACAGAGCTCTTAACTGCTGAGCCATCTTTCCGGCTCCCTTCAATGTTGTTTAAATGAAGACACTAGTTATAGCTACTAGACTCATCTCATTTTCCTGCTCACTGCAAGTTTCCAATTGTGTGGGGCAGTGTCATTTGGGATCAGTTTGTACAGCGCCATTCTGTACCTGCTTTGTAAATAAAGATTTATGACAGTACAGACACGGGCCTTGATTTGTATCTTTTCTAAGGTTGGGTTTGTCTAACAGTGATGAAGACAAATAACTGAGACACAGACAGAATGGCCCACAAAGTCTAAGATTCCACTGTCTGGTTGTGGATGTTAGCATACTGCTTGTTAGCCTCGCACAGTTACTAGATACTAGCATTTCTGTAACATTTTATATCTTCACAGTGGTTTTTCCTATCATGCTATTAGTCACAGCATTCTACCAGCTACGTTACATTAGTTATCTTACTTTTTTATTTCATCTATTACATTTTACTTTTGTTGATATATATGTGTATATGTATACATGTCTGTGCGAGTATATATACATATACACACACATACATATATATATATATATATATATATATATATATATATATATATATATATATATATTGGTATGTGTGTGTGTGTATATGTGTGCATGCACATGTGCACCTGAGCCTGGGGAGGCCAGTAGAGGGCATTGGATTCCTTCCCTAAAGTTACAGGTGGTTGTGAGCAGTGCCTGATACGCATGTTGGAACTGAGTTTTAATCCTCTAGAAGAGTAGTATACAGTCTTACCCAGTGATCGGTGTTTCCATCCCCTCGTTAGTTTATTAACACTCTCCTTTTATGAACAGAGGTTCGGAGACAATGAATGAGCTGAAGTAATACTGACTGAAACACCAAACTTGATTCTCCAGGTGTTCTGTTCCTACCATACATTAATTCTCTCTCTCTTGCTTCATCCCTCTCCTCCCCACACAAAGAACAGTGTGTCCCCTGAGCAGGTAAGCTAACATCAATGTGAATTTTCATTTGCCTGCTCTACAGAGTTCATTCAATTAAAGCTCCCCACAGAGTTCACATATGAGGCTCGTGTTCTCTGCGCTGGTGCTCCCATTTACCCACAGTCCTGAATGCTTAACCTACAAAACCAACTCCCTCCCTTGCAACCCGTGCTCCTTCCACATGTACCGATCAGTCACGAGGAGGCGTACCGGGTTGTGTGAGATGTAAAGTCTGGGCAGTCTCTGGAGTTTAGGTTAAAAAGAAAGAGTAAGACAAGGCTGGAGAGATGGCTCAGTGGTTAGGGGTGCATACTGTCATGTAGAGGACCAGAATCTGACTCCCAGCCCCCACATCAGATGGTTCACAACCAGTAACTCCTGCTCCATGGGGATCTAGATGCCTCTGACCTCCATGGACACCTCACTTGTGTGTACACACATACAAAAAATACACGCACACACTGACACGTAATTATAATAATAAGAATAAATCTCTTAAAAGAGTGGAGAAGGCAGCATCTTTGGTCTGGTGAGTGTGGTGCATTCGTCGTGCTCACTCAGCTGGAGTCTTGATGAAACACAGCTGGCTGCACACCATGCTTGAGATTCTGACTCCAGGGGGATTGTGGGTGCTAGGTAGAAAACTTGGGCCCTCTGAAAGAGTAGCTAGTGGTCTTAACAGTGTAGCCATCTCTCTAACCTCCACTGCCACCCCGTCTCCATACATACATACACACACACACACACACACACACACACACACACACACACACTTAATTTTTTTTGGAGGAAAAGAAGGGCAACTACATCATTAAAGCAGCCTTTACAATTTCCTGTTAGGAAGAGAGTAACTCAGTTTTTAACAGCAATTTTAACTTCAGAATCTTATGAAAACCTGACGGGGCTGTGGGTCAAGATTAACCGGAAGGAGGGAAGTGAGTCTACCCTGAGTGCCTCTGACTGCGATGATGTGGAGTTAAGTGGGCTCATGACTTATTAACTGGATGGGGAAATGTATATTTAAACACTCCTGATACATCCAGAAGACTGAGTCGGTAACCCTAAGGTCTCAATCATCTTAGAAGCTGAAGGAATGTCACACAAGAGAGCTAAATTACTTACCCCAAGCAAAATTCTGTATATTTACAGAGTATTGGCGAGATCCATTTGGTCTTTTAACTACCAAAGAGCAATTTTACTCTTTTGGTCAGCCACAACTGTTAATTTCCACGGCTACTTTTTATACATGGTGCCTCTAACTGCACCCACCCCACTTTTTATGCTAGCCTAAAGGATATTTGTGTACTCACTAGCCACTAACTAGTACTGGCCGAACAAAGGCTTAACCCTGAGTGGACCATAGTTCTTATCAGAAACAAAGATCCTTAACATTTCAGTGGGCTTAGCAGGCTTATGTTGCAAAAATCTCAATATCTCTCTCTCTCTCTCTCTCTCTCTCTCTCTCTCTCTCTCTCTCTCTCTCTCTTTCTCTCTCTCTCCCTCCCTCCCTCCCTCTCTCTCTCCCTCTTTCTTTCTCTCTCAATCTCTCCTCTCACTCAATCTCTCCTCTCTCTCTCTCTCCTCTCTCTGTCTGTCTGTCTCTCTGCCTGTCTCTCTGTTTCTCTCTGTCTCTGTCTCTGCCTCTCTGTCTCTCAATCTCTCCTCTCTCTGTGTCTGTCTCTGTGTCTCTCTCTGTCTGTCTCTGTCTCTCTCTCTCTCTGTCTCTCTCTCTCCCTCTCTGTCTCTCTCTCTCTGTGTTTCTGTTTCCTTTTGGCTTTGCTGCATTATTTGAAAAACAAAATAATAAATCTGCCTCAAAATGTTGTCATGAAGACTGAAAAAAAAAAACCCCTCACAAAAACAAGCCAATAAATACCCAGAACAGGAAACGTCTCTTAACTAACACAGCATGTGACAGGTGATGGACAGGTGTCCATCTAGCAGCTCAGACCTATAGTCCCTAGCTGCACTGGTGAAATCTTGAAGTGGGTTTCTCAACGAACACTGGCTGGCTTGTCTGCCCTGGCCCCCTTTTCTGGGACAAGCTGTACTACCTAACCTATGTGACCACAGGAAGACCTTGGCTGGTGTGTCTTATGAGGTGGACTCTGTACAGGGTATAAGATCAGGATGGACACTCAGGATGTGTTGGGCTCCAATCTCCTCTCGGGAACTAGGAACAAACAAGAAGATGCAGGGAAAGAGCACAGTGCATGCTGACACTGCCTCAGCCCCAAGCTCGAGGGCATCTGAGCTGCAGAGCCACAGAAGACAATCAAGGTGTCTTTGCTTAAGATTGTTCAAGTTGTTTCCTGCTGCTTACAGTGATCTTTGTGTTTCTCAGCTTTCGTTACTATAACAAAATGCCAGAGACAGTCAACTGATAAAGAGAAAAGGCTTGCCTGGCTCATAGTTTTGTAGGTTCTAGTCCATGAATTATTGGATCTGTGGCAAGATATCACATTATAATGAGAATGCGTGGCAAGGCAGAACTCACCTCACGACCAGGATGCAGAACAGAGGGAAGAGTGAGTAGAGTCCATCAGTTCATCTCAAGGGGGCACTCCCAAAACCCCAAATACCCCCCACCCCCATAAGCCCTATCATTTAATGCATCTACAACTTACCAAAAGTGCCATCATAGGGACCGAACCTTAGCACATGGGCCTTTCAGAAACATTATTCAGTACCCCAAATTTACCAATCTTCCAGAACCTCAATCTCCAAGATGGCGAAGTCCTGTGTGTCTGAGGTTAATGACTCCAAAACCACACACCAAAATGAGTGGCTACATTCTCTCCCAGCCCATGGCCAGCTGAGCTTCTGATAAGTGGGGGTTCAAATGAGAGGACCACGTGGACAATTAACTGTAAGCATGGCAGGACTAATCCAAGCAGCCATACCATGGCTGGCCTGTGCAGATGAGGTCAGAGCCCTGAGGAGACCTACCTGCTGTGAGGGAAGTGTATTCGCTGCTTGTGATACATTACATCACACCCAAGGGAGCAGAGGGGGAGACAGATTAGAGCTCCTTCCTCCAGGCTCAAGTACCTTCTACTAGCCTAACCCAGGCTGAACCTGCAAACGGTGTGTGCGTGCCTGGCACGACACAGCACCCATGCACCATGCCTGTGCCACCTCAACTCTGGACAGGAATTGCCATTATCCCTCAGTGGTTGGCAACTGTATTCTTTGATGAGCAAACTAAGGGATGGAGAGGGTAAAGTAAGTTGCCCGACAACACACCAAACAATGGTGGACTGGAATCCAGACCTTAAAATCCAGTTCAGTCCTTTTAGGTACCACAAACAAGACAAAAGGCCGCATTGTTGCAGGGACGGCATCTGCTGTTAGACAATGCGCCATCAGACAATGCTCCTGCTTTAAGGACTTATTATTCAAAACTTGCACTTAGACTGTTTCCCCACAAAGGCTGTACAGGGTGTTCCTGGTCATGCTGATGCTGCCGACTGCTTTGCACCATGGGAGCCACAAATTCAGGGCCCTTCTGGTTTGCATCAAGTTCCAAGTGGAACGTTTCCCCTCTGCAGGCATGGTCACAAGGGTCTAGGAAAACCCGACTCTCTGTGTGTAGCCATTGTTGAGTGGCTATTCATAAAGAAAGGACTACAGTTTAGATTTGGACGATGAGTGTATTTGCTGCTTGTGCGACATCACATCATGGCGGGGAAGCACAGTGGAAGGCGCTAAAGGCAGCTGGCTACACCATGTCCACGGCCAGGAAGCTGACAGTGGTGAACTCTGGGGCTCATGCTCCCCCGCCCAATCCAGGGACCCCAGCCCAAAGGATGGCACTGCCCACATGCAGGGTGGGTTTTCCCCTCCTCAGTTAAACCTCTCTGGAGACATTCTCACAGACACACCTCTGTTTCCATGGTGATTCCAAATCTAGGCAAGGTGACAGTGACGATGAACCAAGATCACAGTAAGTATTCAAGTGACTCAAGCATTTGGTTTGTCCTCCCCTCCCCCCATACACGCACACTGTAAAAGTCACTGCTACCCAATGAAGCTGGACAGTCAAAGAGTTTAGGAGCTAAATGAAGTCCCATGGCCACACCGATGGCATCCTATCCTACAGCCTCGAAGGACACGACTAACAGTAAAACAACCCAGGTGTAGTGTCACAGTTTACAACGTCTCACGCCTACTAACGTCACTGTGTCAGAGATGGGAGTGTGACCTGTATCAAGATTCCAGCACTGGAGCCGGGTGGTGGTGGCGCACGCCTTTAATCCCAGCACTTGGGAGGCAGAGACAGGTGGATTTCTGAGTTCGAGGCCAGCCTGGTCTACAGAGTGAGTTCCAGGACAGCTAGGGGTACACAGAGAAGCCCTGTCTTGAAAAACCCAAAAAAAAAAAAAAATTCTAGCACTGGGATAAAATGTCCTAAAATATAATGGAAATGTCAGTAGAGACCATTTTCCTTAACAAACTAGGCTATAATTTTAGATTCTAAAGGCAGACAATAAATATATTATAAGGTTAACAACCTTTGAGGGGGAAAAATGGTTTTCATGCTTCGAAGTTTGTACCTTTGTATCAGTTTCTTTGGTGACTATTACTATCATCATCATCACTACCACCACCACCATCATCATCACCATCATCATTAGGCTTCACTACAGAGCCCCAGCTGACCCAGAAGACACATTGTAGCCAGCATCGTCTAGACCTAGATATTACCCTAGCCTGCTGTTATTTTCTTGATAATTATACAACTGTTTATTTTTCTTCCTGAACCTATTTCCTGTAAATATGTATTATCTATAGTATTTACTACTTACAGTTTATTGGAATTCTTGAATACTGAGATACCAGGCTCTGCATGCTAGTTTAGAACTAGAAGTGTATAGTTGGGTATAGTGGTGCATGCCTTTAATCCCAGCAGCTGGGAGGCAGAGGCAGGCAGATCTCTGAATTTGAAGCCAGCCTGGTCTACAGAGTAAGTTCTAGGACAGCCAGGGCTACACAGAGAAACCCTGTAAACAAAATGAAGGAAACAGAAAGGCTTGAGGTGGAGCCCCTGCACCTGCTGTGTGCCTGTGTGTCTCCTGAGATGACGCACCTACGAGCAAATGTGTACTCTACTGCCCAGGCGTCCAGGTTAAATACCAGGGAGAAAGAACATCACCTGTCTACAGACTTAAGACAGACACCACCTCGTGTTATACATCTTTTGGAAGAAGACAGAGCTCCCAAGCAAGAACTGCTCACCCATGAAATGAAGTGAGCCTTCAGGGAACAGGAAGATGAATTAGTTGATAAACATTCTATGTTTTAACTGTCCTGGGAAAAATAAAATAGAGGGAGCGTGGTAGGAACCTTCCTGGGATGTCTCTAGCCCACTACGCCCAGCACGGCTGTGCAGAGGAGCAGAGCGTTGAGGATGGACAGCGCTGTGGGAAGGTCAGAATTTTACTACTATCAAGCACCCCCTGCACACAGGCTCTAAGGTTTCCTTGGCTACCTAGAGGTACGGAGGGTTAAGTGCCCAGAGTCACATGGGCACAGAAAGGCTGGTTATGGAATCTACCTGGACTGCATCTTACTCCAGTGATGCTCACAGGACAGGTAACACTGTGAGGGACCCCCAGAAAACAACTCCAGAGACCAGCTCCCTATCTCTGACACCTGTAGGTAGGTGGTACCTGAAAGGAAGAGTGGGTTTTTTTTTTGGGGGGGGTTGTTGTTGTTTTTTAAAGATTTAATTATTCATTATGTATACAGTGTTCTGCTTGCATGTAGGCCTGCACGCCAGAAGAGGGCACCAAATTCCATTACAGATGGTTAATGAGCCACCATGTAGTTGCTGGGAATTGAACTCAGGACCTCTGGAAGGGCAGACAGTGCTCTTAACCGCTGAGCCATCTCTCCAGCCTGGAATAGTGTTTTTGTAGATGAGGTCAGGTTAAGAATTATTAAGCCGGGGCAGGTATTACCCAAGTTGGCCCAGAGGTCAATCATGGGTGTCGTAACCTAGAGGCCCAGGGAGATAACACACTGGAACAACTTGTTGACAGTTGAGACTGGCTGCTGTGACATGACCCCATGAAAGAATGCAACAGTAAGCAGAGGCTGGAAGGTGTCAGTGACAGGCTCTTCCTTGGAGTCTCCAGAACAAGTGCAGCCCTGTCCTCCCTTTGACTCATCTTGGTGAGGCTGGGACTAACCCTCTGGCCTCCAGACTGCAAAATTAAAACTTACCTAATAGGGACCAAGCTTTCAAGACTATATACTATCCATCCCGACAATCACTGGTGCAGCACAGACGGCTTCCCCACCGTATCTTAAGAAATGTCTCCTTTTCCTTTCAACCCTCAGCTTAGTGAATTTAATGAACAGTGTTAGGCGTTATCTTTCTTATAAATATCTTCTACAGCTTCTGTTACATCAATAAAAAAGACAAAGCAACTATTAAGCTAGAGGGTGGGTGGAGATAAATCAGAGCATTTCCTTTCAGAGTGAAAGGGTCACAAGACAATGGCTGCAGGCCACTGAGTTTGTAGGGAAAATATATTAGGAAATTTCCCTCCATCTGTTCTGTATAATGCCTTTAGTAATCTCCGCTTGTCTTTGAAATGGGATTCCCGGTGGCAGTGGAAATGAGACTGGCGAGTTAGCGAGCACCTCTGGAGGCGGGCTGTGCTTTCTGTCATGGTCTATGGTTCTTTAACTCATGTAGAAAGCCAAAAGTGTCACTTGGATTGGTCAATAAATACTAACTGGCTGCAGGGAGATATTTTTTAACTTTGCTGTTCTTTTTATGACTTAGGGACTTTACAGGGAAGAAAAGAACACTCCGAGACACTCCTGTTTCAGAATGTTCTCTGCTTCCCACCGGAGATACAGGGGAAGTCAGGAAAACTTGTACCTTAAACACCTTATGGACAATGGGGCATTATAACTCTGCTCTGCTTCCTTATTGCTTTCCAGAATGAATCAGTAGCTTACAATAAAAGGTCAATACAATAAATTTATAATTTATTGTAAATTTATAATTTATTGTATTGTATTACTTGATTATTATTGTATTACTTGATATAATAAATTATATCAAGTTCTTACATGTTTTAAAAAAGTTAAAACTTAAGTAAGTCTTTTTTTTTTAACTTAAATTTAAAACTGCCCTAAATTCTTCGTTTCCCCAAAGGTTCTTCTGCTGTTTTTGTAACCTCTTCCCTCTGTCACCAACGGGTAGTTCATCTTGGCTTTTTTTCCTAATAATTTAATATTAACAAAGCCATATAGTATATATTATTTTTTGGTGTTATGTGGGGGGTCTTGTTTCTTCTTTCAGCAGGTCCAGCTATTTTGAGAGTCAGCAGGCTGCTGTGGGAATGGGTGTCTGGACACTTGTTTCTCTGTTCACCTGCTGATGGCTATTGGCACTGGATAGAGCTTTGGCCTACTCTCTACACATGAGAAGCCCAAGCTGGGTATGTGCCAAGTGGAGAGACGCAAATGGCCCCATCTGTAGGGAGTAAGATGGCTTTCAACTCCTGGCCACCGTCCCTTCCCCTTTGGCTCTTCAATTTTCTAAGAGCATTCTTCCAGGGTACTCTCTGGAAGACAGCCCAGAAGACAGGAATGGCCAGTTGGAGTTACAACCCTGAAACCTGGGATGTGGCACCTGAATCCAAAGGTTGTGAACTCTGAGGGAGGGAAGGCAGCATGACTCTCTTGTCCTTGGAGAGGCCAGGGTGGCCAGGCATGAAGGGCAGGAAGAGTACAGCCCCGGTGACCCAAGGATGTTGGATGACAGGAGTGTTGCAACTCAAGTGACTGGGTGGGAATCCCTTATGAGAGAATATTTTAAAATTCTCACTTTTCTTTATCAAAACCCAACTCTGCCAAGCACCATCTACTTTAGGGCTTAAATTCCCAGCTCTGATACTTACATACTCAGTCTGGTAGTGAGAAGCTCAGGGAAATACCATGCCGTTCTGGGGTCTCTGAAACATGCTGGTTTTGAGGGAAGTTTGGATATCTCGGAGGAGTTCCATGAACAGGGATTTCAAATCATTCACCACCATCACAGTGAGCCAGGAAGTCACAACTTTTACAGGGAGCAAAGGTCACAGTAATGCTGACTGCCTTAGTCAGGGTTTCCATAGCTGTGAAGACGCACCATGACCAAGGCAAGTCTTATAAAGGACATTTAATTGGGGCTGGCTTACAGATTCAGAGGTTCAGTCCATTATCATCACGGAGGGAAGCATGGCAGTGTCTAGACAGACACTGGTGCTGAAGGAGCTGAGAGTTCTACATTTTGTTCTGAAGATTGTCTTTCTGGCAGCTGGGAGCAGGGTCTCAAAGCACACCCCCACAGTGACACACTTCCTCCAACAAGGTCACACCTACTCTAACAAGATCACACCTCCTAATAGTGCCACTCCCCGGGCTGAGCATATTCAAACCATCACACTGTCCATGTCAAATTTCTTTCAAACATTTTTTTCTTTGCCATGGAGCCCCAATGTGTAGTCCTAGCTGGCCTGGAGCTCACTGTGTAGACACATGAGCCTTAAACCCATTAGGATCTGCCTGTCTCTGCCTCCCGAGTGCTGAGATTAAAGATGTGTACTCCTGTGCCTGGCTTTGTTTGCTTGTTCGTTTGTCAAGACAGGGTGTCATATATGCCAGGATGACCTCAAGCTCTCTGAGAAGCTAAGGGCACCTTTGAACTAATCTTGCCTCCATTCCCCAGAGCTGGGATTACAGGTATGGTCTACCCGAGTTGACTTATGTTGCTGGAGATTTCAGGAAGGGCTTTGTGCACACTAGGCAAGCACACTACCACCTGGGCTACAGAACCATCTCCAACTTTTATAAAATATGTATAATTTAATAAATTAAAAAAACGCATTATATTATATTTCAAGGAACCGTTACCATGTCAATACAGTAGCACTGTTGGCAATGCATAGTGCTTGTTAGAAAACACTTCTGCATTTTTGTGACTGAAGGGATGATTCCTGCTGCAGATGGAGGGATGGAGAGACCAGGACACTGAGAAGGTGCCCCTAACAGCTCAAGCAAAGAACCACAACTGGTTTGCAAATGGGGACTTCCACTCAGTTCCTTCTCTTGGCCTGTTCTAGCACCCAGAACGCCATATAATTACCCAAGGTAAGCCTCTCTGAGCCCAAACCTAGGCTCTCCAGTCGTTCGTCCCTAGAGGCTCCCAAGCCATTCTTACTTACTACATTCAACAGGAAGCTAAAAGTCTCAGGGTGATTACGTTGGAGACCAAAGCATTCAAGGCGACAACCGGTTTATGAGAAGCAGCAGCCGAACATTTCGTTTGCAGTGACATGAGGCTTAGGGCATGTATATCTTCTGGGACATGAGCTGTAACAGAGTGACACTCTGCCCACAAGAGCTCAAACTTTCTCTGCTCCTACTCACTCATACTTGTTATGTGAGTGGTGGGAAACTTAAGGTCAAAGGTCAAAGTCTACCACATTGGGATAGCTCCTCTAAGTCTGGCCCAAAATGAGGACTCCCTTCTTCCAGCAGGGCTTCCCTTCTCTGACCTTATCTGGGGAGCCTGACCCCCACATCGTCTTACCTGGGGAAGGTCATGTAGCCCTTGGCAAACATACAAGTTCAACTTCTTCCCCTGTCTGAACCTATCCAGCAAGGACCTAGTATTCCTGGAATACCTCTCCATACAAATGAGGTATGCACAGTACGTTAAGCTCCAGCCAAATGATTTCACATTCACCCTGAAAATGCCTTCCCACTCTCCAAGGTTCACAGACAGCCGTTGTTCACCCTGAATAATGTGCAAGTGCACCAGCTATTTCACTGAAGATCACCTAATAGAGCTGTTTTACTGAGTGTCCTCTAAAAGAGCTGTAACACTAAACTCCTCAGAGAAGGCCTTCCTCAGAGAACCGCCGCTGGTCCCCAACGGGAATACCACATGTGAGTGGTTCAACCATTGCTCCAACCAAGACTTCTTGGAATGCTCCAAGATGGTTCCTTGAAGACTGGTTCAGAATATGGCCATAGTCAAGAACATCTCCTCCCCTCTGCATCCCAAAAGACCGACTCATTGCTTGGTTCAGGACTCAAATTTCAAAACATGGACAATTTTCAGGGATCCCTGAACTTGTCTGCCTCCTCTAGAAACTGCAGGGCAAGCCCCTGGCTGTTGCTGAAACCCGCACAGGACACTGAGCAATGAGCAGGGCCAGAACCAACAAGATGGATGAGGCACCTGTCACAGCATTTGGTTTCTATAGTCACCATCAGTGACAGTGTCACCATGACTACTGTGACTGAAAGTGCCCACCTGAATTCCCTGAGGGGACGTTTCCTAGGCAATCACTTACGGTGTCTTTCTTTAAAGGTTATTCTCCCCTCAAAGTACAGCGAACACCTCATCGTGATTGATAGGCAGCGAGGAGGCCACCACGATGTACGTCAGCACAATGGTCAAGTAAATCCCAATGTCCCTGCTTATTCTGAGGGTGCATAAAAAGAAATTAACTCTAGAGGTCACAACAATCCTGGGGCAACCAAGAGAGAATTATTATTCTTTCTCCAAAGACTTCTCTCCCTGAGGCATAGTGGCAGACACCTCAGATTAAACTTTCATCAGCAGAGCTTGGCGTTCCATCCATCTTTCACTACTGCCTGGCTCACAGAATCCCCAATTGGATGGAATTAGGAAACAACCTCCCATATGAAGACCCAGCAAATTACATCTTAAAAAAACAAAAAAGCAACGATGGAGAAGCACAAATATAGGGAACTTTCAGATTAGCTAAAAAAAGCTAAAGGTGGGGGGAGGGTGAGGAGGGGACAGATGGCTCAGTGGTTCTGATGTGCATGCTGCTCTTGCAGAGGACCTGAGTTAGGTCCCCAGCACCTCCATCACGTGTGTCACAACTACCTGTAACTCTAATTCCAGGTGATCTGATGCCTCTGGCCCTCCACAGGCACTGCACACATGTGCACATAGCCATTCCATATACATAATTTAAAAAAAATCAAGCAAGCAAGCAAACAAACAAACAAAAGCCTGAATTACTACTCACTCCCTATCACTTCAGGCAGAAATATCTACTTTCATTGACCTCTTACCTATTTATAAAGGAAGTCTTCTTGGCCCAAGTGTTGCTGTGGCCACTGTCTTAGTGAGGGTTTCACTGATGTCAACAGACACCATGAACAAGGTGACTCTTATAACGACAACGTTTAATTAGAGTTGGCTTACAGGTTCAGAGGTTCAGTCCATTATCATCAAGGCGGAAGCATGGCAGCATCCAGGCAGACGTGGGGCTGGAGGAGCTGAGAGTTCCACTTCTTGTTCTGAAGGCAGCTGGAAGACTGGCTTCCAGGCAGCTAGGGCAAGGGCCTTAAAGCCCACACCCACAGTGACACACCTACTCCAACAAGGCCACACCTCCTAATAGTCCCACTCCCTGAGCCGAGCACATACAAACCCTCACAGCCACCATGATATACAACGTAAGTAAGGACTGAAAGCAATGGAAATAAATGATCATGGGTTAGAGCAAACCTTTCCATCTATTAAAGGTGATCATTTCAAGTCATTTCGTCATAGTGATTGAAAGCTGACTGACACCCCACCCCCAATATGCACACTGTATGACACACCGTGGTCCCACTAAACAGAAGAGTAGCCACAGTCACTCACTTAAAACAGCTTTCTCAAATGCTCTGTGCTGTTATTTGAACATAAAATGTCTTCCAAAGGCTCATGTGCTAAGGGCCTGGATTCCTCCCTGGGCACCAGCGGGAGGTGATGGAATCTTTAACAGTGGGGTCTAGTGAGAGGAAGAAAGGTCACTGGGGACATGTTCTTCTGGGGATATTAAGACCCTGGCTCCTCATTACCCTCTTTGCTTCCTATTCCCACCATGAATGTAAAAATAAGGTGTAAAAGCAACAGACCCAGATAGTCACAGACTGAAGCAAACCTTTCCTCTTTTTAAAGGTGATTACCTCAGGTGTTTTGTCACAGTCATGGAAAGCTGCCTGGCTCCTCCCCCCCCACCCTCCAGACATAACAAGACTGTACAAGCAGCTGTCCCCTTTAGTCTGTTCTAACTCATTTTTTCTCAGTATGTAGCTTTATTGTGTTTTATTTCTTTTTCCCTGTGTATTTATATCTATTTGTTTATTTGCCTTACATCGCGATTGCCGCTACCCCCTTTTCTACCTCCTCGAGAAGCTCTTTCCTCACGCCCTTCCTCTTCACTAATGAGAAGAAAGAGGTTCCCCTGGTATCCCTCCACCCTGGCACCTGAAGTCACTGCAGGACTAGACACATCCTCTCCCATTGAGGCCAGACAAGGCAACCCAGTTAGGGGAACAGGATTCACAGGCAGACAAAGAGTCAGGGTTTTCCACAAGACAACAATTGTTGCTTAGACATAGCCAATAATTTGGACAAAGGCTGTGAAGATCTAAAAGATCCTTGCTTCTCCAGTCCCTGCCAAGGAATTGCCACCGTGTGACTACTGCAGGAGTAAGGGGCTTCCTGTGTGGTGTCCTCCTGGGTAGTGAGGGCTGACCTGTGAAACTGCCACTAATTCCTGTGGAGGGAATACCTGCCAACATGGAGGGACCTGCCATAGAGATCCTGAGCTCCCTGTCTGCATCTGTCCTACGAATACATTTCTAAGTGCAGGCAGGGCCATTCAAAAAGCAGAAACAGCGCCAGTTCTTTGAACACAGAGAAAGAAGAATTGCAGCTGGTAACTCAAAGGCCATGAAGAGAACATTAAATTCTCATGAGGGCGGCCATTCCAAGACAGGGTTCTGACCTTTATGGTTCGGGGAACCCAGGAAAGAGGTTGGAGGATACTGAAACGGAGATACCTGGGGGAGTTCCATGGAGCAGAACTGAGTCAAAACAATTCCTTTTCTTATTTCTCATGCATTTTGCTATAGTGCCAGCAAGCTGACCTATGCCCCTCCCCTAAAATACCAGACTGTGGGAGCAATGTGGTATAGCTAAATATAGTTTACTCTGGGGCTGAAGGTGGGTTAAGGCTAGACTGAGCAGTGAAGTGATACAAATCCCAAAGTAAAAAGCAGAGAGAGGGCTGGGACACAGCTCAGGGGTAAGGTGATGGCCTATCATGGTGGGACCCTAGGTTCAATATCTACTGCTGGGAAAGAATGAGCGGTTGGTGGGGAGGGGTCATCTGGAGTTGTTTTTATTTTTCTTCCTAATTAAATAATTGAAGTATTGTCAAGATCCAACCAAAAAATGAGCAGTGTTTGAAAAAGAAAACAAAACAGCAAAACCAGAAACAAGAACACGCGCGCTGTGTGTGGCAAGAAGCCTTTGAAAGCAACTTGAATCAGTCATAAAACTTACTGGGGATGACCTAGGAGAAAACAATATTTGAGAACACCCGGCACAATCCTTTATTCTATATTCATTGGATGAGAATCTCCTGAGATCAAAACCAGAGAGAACAGCTAAGCCAAAGATAAATCATCTGACAGTTCAGGGATACTTTGTGTCAACGGAAGATCTTCTTACAATTAGTCATCATTACAGTCAGAAAAAGGACATTTAAAGCATTTTCCGGGCGGAGAAGGTGTGCTGTACAAATCACACACACACACACACACACACACACACACACACGAACGCGCACGCACTCTCCCCCCCCCTCAGTTTCACAGGGTACACATTCAACCTGGGTAAGAATGCAGGACCAGCCGCTAAAACACACGTGTACACAATGCTGCTGATGGCGACTATTGATTATGGGGAACTTTTATCTTCCCTAGGGCAGGCCCAGTGGGGCCTCCACTTAACAATCATTATTCATTGGATGCAATCAAACTTTTCTTAATAAATAAACCCAGCAGTTTAATGTTGAGCTAATGTAAACGGATGAGTTTCCGACCCTGAGCAGCGTTCCCAAAGTGTGTTTCATGTGGATATATTTCCGCGAAGGAAACTGACACATATCCTCCACCTCCACAGTCCACACAAAGTCTTGGTCCTCAGCTCACAGAACTGCTGGGAGGAGATGGGACCTTTAAGAGGTAGGGCCTGGTGAAAGTACTCTGGTTGGACAGGAACATGACTCTGGTGGGGGCATTGAGCCCCACTTCCTTCTCCTTTTGGTTTCCTGGCCATGGTGAGGGTAATAGCTCCCTCTACTGCATGTTCCCCTCAAGATGTAAGGCCCCCTTGCCACAGTCCTAAAAGCAAGGGTGCCAACTCATCATGGACTGTGGTACCCTTTCCTTTAAAAAAATTAAATTAAAAAAAATTAATTACCTAAGACATTTTATTATACAAAGCTGAGTAACGCAGAGAGTACTGCATTGTAGACTGCGATCCGAAGCCCCAGAGAGGGAGGGCTCAGAGCGTAAAAAGGATCTGTCACCAGGTTTAACAAAGTTTCCCAGGTGACTCAAGACCGGTGCTTCTCAACCTTCCTGATGCTGTGACCCTTTATTTAATACAACTCCTCATGTTGTGGTGACCTCCAACCGTAAAATTATTTCATTGCTGCTTCATAACTGTAATTTTGCACTGTTATGAATCGTTCTGTAAATATCCGTGGAGAAAGAGGTTTGCCAAAGGGGTTGCTACCCACAGTGTCTGAGAACCACTGCTCTAGACCATTTTACTATGGCTATCTTACATGCTGCACCAACACGGAAGCTTCCCATGAATGAGATCTGAAACCCTGACAACCCCATCTACCCCTTTCCCTCACTGGAGACAGGAGGGATTACCAGACTCGACTGTCTTTGGCCAATGGATACAGGATCTCAGCACCCCATCCTAGAAGATGGGTTCATATCTGTCATTGAAAAAAAAGTGGGGTGTCTCTGCTAAAGTTCCCTTAGGTTGAGAGACTAGGTTCACTTATGTCTGATACTTCTATTAAGAATAAGGGGAAAGCTGCTTCCCGAGGTGTGAAAATGCTGAGTTTAAAGTCTATATAGGCCTTTGAAACAGGGAGGCGACATCTCTTCTACCTACTGTTGGAATGGTGGCTTGGCAGGCTCAAAGAGACCAAATGAAAGGTTGTCTGGTCCTCTGTCTTAGTGCCATCCACACACCTGAAGATGCCATCTCCCACACAGTGACATGCACACACCTGAAGATGCCATCTCCCACACAGTGACATGCACACACCTGAAGATGCCATCTTCTGCACAGTGAGGAGCACACGTCACATCACTCTTTTGTGCTACTCTGGGGAATACACAACCTCTAAAACTTCCTCACCAGCCTTTGTCTCTGGGAGAAGGGGTCTCCATATTTGTCTCACTGTGATGAAAGGAGTCAAAGTGTGGTGGTGGCCAAGAAGGAGGAGCAGCCCTGCTTGTCCAGGCAGTAAACAGGTTCCTAATGAAGAAGGCAGCCCTCCCTAAACCCAGAAGAAGCTGCAGTCAGAACTGAAACCCTATAAGCAAACTCTACAGAGTCAACATCAGAGACAATTCTAACTCCTCACCTAGCTCATAAGGTTTTTCGGACTCAGCCCTAGAAGACACTGGGAGAAGCGTCACCATCCATTACCCTTAGGAGACCTCTACATCCAAAGTAAACGGACTAACCAAGAAGCTACAAATAAACTGAACTCACTTGAAAGCCTTAAGAAAAACACTAGACTCAAAACACTTGCAGAACCTCCGAGGTCTCCCTGCTCGGTGGGGTGCAATGCTCTGTGGGGAAGGTCTGTGCCCTTTCAGTCTGGCACTGGTACTTTCCTTCCTCATTTTAACCACATCAAGAAACACCCCCAAGAGATGCCATTTTCTCAGCAAGGAACGCTACAAAAGAGAATGCGAAATGGCCTTGTTTTCCCCCCCGGCAAAATGAAACACTGTTAATGTTTTATTCATACAAAGTGAAGAAAGCCCCTTTCCTTTGCAGCATTACAAATTGAATTTGCTCTTGTAAATTGCTGTTAAGGAAAAAAAAACGGGGGAATCAAAGGCAAAGGAAAGTTAAATATATATTGGAAACACAAAGGCTCCTTCTTCCAGGGCATGAAAGCTCAGGGGACCAATGGGAAGAAACAGAACCTTTAAGCGGCAAACTTTCTTCCTTCTGTACTACTCCAAAAGGGATCAGGCTCCAGACACCCCCACCCCTAACTACAGAGACATGTGGGGACCCTGACTGTCTTGAGGGAGGCACCCCCATGATGCTATCTAGCTTACACTGTGCTCTTTGGTGGGGGTGTGGGTAGGGGTGGCGCTATGGGTAGGGGTGGGGCTATGAGGGGCTCTTTCTGCTCTGCTGGCCAACTGAGCTCATCAGGGCTTGCAAGGGTTTTGTATCCCCTGTCTCCCTGTGATCCTTGAAGCTGGCGGAAGTTTGACTCTCCCCACTGCATCCCCAGTGCCTTGGAAGGGAAGCCATGTAATTATCTGCATCTGCTAAGTGCATGTTGCTTTAAACAAATCAAAAGTAAACATTCATTAAGCACTTGTATGTTTCCATCGTGTGTCAATTACTGTACACACTGGCTGGTGCATGTACATATGCGCTGTGGTCCCGGTCCTACCCTCGTTTCTCTGACGACAGAAGACGAGGTGCAAAGAGCTCACACAGTTCTGCCATGGAGAATCCAAATCGCGCCCTCTCATACACACGTGGCGACTGGTTTTATTTTAAAGAAATAGTGTAGACCAAAAACTTGCATCAGTAAGATCTAACCTCAAGCATATGCCACAGAGCTACGAGGATGTACCACAGCAGTGAAGCACTTGCCTAGCGTGCTCCGGGCCTTGTGTCAAGCACCACTGCAAACAAAACCAAAATAAAAACCAGACCCGAATGCATGTTCCTAGTTGTTTGAATATATAATGGTCTCCACTTTGGCTCCTGCTGTACGGATAGACATGGAGGACAGAAATCAGGAAATTAAGAGCTCTCTACCAGGGACACGTATTTTCACAGAGGAGTAATGGCCGCCTGAGAGTTCCTTTGAAAAGTAACTCACTGGAGTGAAGGTGAGAATTCGGGCACTGCCAAACAAATGACTGGTCGGGTCGGTGTCTATGAGCCTCCTCGCCACTCACACAGAGCACCTGTCCAGCTGTCAGGACTCCTCACTCTGTATAGATAGCTCAAAGATATGCTATGCTCCCAGGAAGGTTTAACCCAATCAGCAGCCAGAGGATCCTTTCTCACATCCGGTTCAAGCACAAATGCTTATTCTTTTGACTGTCAAATACCTAGCCATAATCCTTCCTTTCTGGTTTAGGATGTACAACTGGTCAAAGACAATCAAATACTCTGGTGCTTGTGTACAAGAGAACTGTAGAAGACAAGGCAGACCCTCTCCTTATAAAGAACCATGTGACTCAATTCCAAACAAACAAACAAACAAACAAACAACCCAGAATGTCTAGGAGAGCCATTCCTTTGACACCTGTGATTTTTACTACTTTTGTAACATTTTTGTCCATTTTCAACAACATGATACTTTTAAGTGTCCTATAGTTTGACCCAAGATGCCAGAAGATGGTCCTATACCTTGGGAATTGCCAAAAATTTGACAATAACTGAAGCATCAACTGTATGTAACGGTGCCTGATTATTTTACAATGGGGTCCGAGTACGACATTAGTGACAACAGCTGCTAAAGTTATCAGTTACAACATGGGCTTGAAAATCAGAACATCAGTTTCCTATTGCCTTGGAGGATAGAAGATTCAGAGTTCTTGCGGTAACTCATTTTCAGTAGAATTTCATAGAAACACACATGGAATGCAATTATTGTAACCAAACATTTCAAGGTTTTTTTTTTTTTTTAAAATGGCCAAATCCAAGCCTCTGATTCTCATTTGACTTAAAAATGGAAGGTTCAGGCTTGTGTGTGATCTTATCCTTTCAAACAAACTCCTTATGAAGAACTACCATTCGTGGCATGAGTCTGAAGTAGCCAGGATGCAACCAAGTAGACCACTGATTACAAAAAGAAATACAGAGGAGAGAGAAATAAAGAGGGGCAGATTGTCTGATGAGTTGGGAACTTGGTAAAATGAGGGAGGAGAAGTATGTAGACCCAAAGGCAGGAGTCGGAGCTGACGGAAGTTTGAAGGACAGAGCCTGGAAGGAAAAAGCCTGGGATACCGTGGAGGCAGAGGAGTGAGGCAGAGACTTAACTCCGGTCTGTTATATCTCTAATCAGTTTGTTAAGTTTCATACTGGGGGAGGTGCTATGAGATCACGCTTCAGTGATGGATTTCACCGGTTTAAAGTACTCACCGGCCGTTGTCTCGGCCCACACCCCACACTCGGATGCTCACGATGGGCTGCGAGTGTAACACGGAGCGGTCCATGGGGTCCACCAGGCTGAGCATGTCGTTTTCCAGGATGAGGTACATGTCTTTGCCCTGGGAGTCAAGGAGAAAACATGGAGGCCTTCCATGATGTGCTCCAGCTTTTCAGGCAGCTCTTATCTTTTAACTTTTTACACTTCTGGATCTAGACAAATTACTAACAGGAATGTCCCTTTATGAACATCCCCCCCCCCCCACACACAGCCCCTCTGATAGGTCCCGGCAGTCCCCCCTCACTATTCTTCATGCCAGAGACCCACGCCCATTCTTTAACCCACAGCCATAGCATCTCTTCTACCTCTCCATCCTATGTCCATGGGATGTGGCCAGCAAAGCGTGGACACGACTTTGCAGTACTTCTTGGTACAAATGACAGCTCATTCTCCTGTGCTTGTTAATTGACTGCTAGGTATTACGATGAATGTCTGAGGTGCTCAGAACTCTCAACTGCCCTGCGAGAGCTTAGCTTATAGTCTCCAACTAGCAGCTGGGGACACTGAGGCTGAGGGCTAGGTGTCTGCTCATGATCTGAGGCAGAGCCTGTAAAAGGCACTGTCATAATACTGAGAGGGGTTTTCAACTCTTGTGCTCCAGTTTGGATTTGTAGGGTTCGTGTCCTCTCTACCCATATAGGCTGATTCTCTAAGGGCAGGAATGCTAGCTTGTGTAACTTCTCCCATGCAGTTGTCACACACATTTTTAAGGAACTATTAACCATCTGCTGTACAGATGAAAGGTGGTCTCTCAAGATGGCAACCCAGATGCTGTCGCACTGAAGCCGGGGAAGCCTGCCTGAGTTGAACCATGAGGCCTCTTGGTGAGGTTCCAATCCCAAAGGGATGGGTCAGTTATTCTTGGTACAATTTTTGAGATGTCAAAGGGTCTTAGGATGATTGAGCTGTGCCACTTGGGGTGGCAGGGGTAGGTAGTGTCTCTGTCGGAGAGTATTTAGGCTGTGGCCAATGTCTACAGCTTGGATTCAGAATGACTGAGAAGTGTTCCTTTAAGAGCAGAGAAACCATTTAAAGATGAACTCACTAACAAAAACGTAACTTGCACAGACTCATGTGGCCAAAGTGTTCCCACCAGAGCCTGAAGATGGATTGCCTGCTGCCTCAAACTATGGTATCTGCAAATGTCTACCAATCATGTTAGTGTAAATCAGAGCAAACTTTCTTGTAAACCCCAGCTAAGGATGGGAAAGCTAGTGCTTTGACTGGAGGAGGGCAAAGACTGTTAAATTTCTTGTTCAGAGATATGGTGTGAGATCACGCTTCAGTGTTAGAGTCGGTCCTGGGTGACTGGATGACTCCTGGGGAGAAGTGAGAAGTCTCAACAAGGGTTTTCTTGCAACAGAGAAAACTATTCTTACTACTTGCACAGGATCAGAGAGTCTGGTTAGCAATGTAGTCCAGCCCCGTGGCAAGGCTCTCCCTCGGGACAGGCTAGACCACGGGGAGCCTGAGAACTGCTTCTCATCATGATGTACTGCTGAGAGAAACTGGCAGTGGAGTTGCAAACAGTCCAGGCTGAAAGCCAAGCTTCCTGCCCATGTTCTGCTTGTGGGACATGCGTCGAGCACTATGTAAGGTGCTCTTGATGTGTTCTGCAGGCCATAGAGCTTGCATACAGCTTTCCCTGTCTGATGTATTCCTAATGCGAGTCGGGGGTGTTCCCTTCACTACTTTCTATTTGGATATTACCTCTTATCTTTTTGGTCGTGAGCCTAGCCTTTAACAGCTGAGCCATGTCTCCAGCCCTCAGATATTATCTTAACTAACAGTTCAAAGGAGACTCACTTTACCAAAAGTGAGACAACACCTAGGCACCAGTTCTAAGCTCACGAGCGATGACTGTCAGGTTCCAGAGCAAGAATGTAAGGGACATGAGTCACCTTTTAGAGCAGGGGTGCAGGGGTGGGGATCACATGTCACCGAGAGGCATGGGTTGTCTCCCAAAAAACTCTTAATAGATGGACGTTTCATTGTGCACATGTGAAAGTTCGCTGTTGGATCTTTGAGGATTAGAGGGTCAGGGAATTCATTTAGCCAGTGAGAAATATTCTTTCTGAGTAGCATGTGGCAGGGTTACCCAGGAGCCACCCTAGTGCGTCATGCTGCCGCACCGTCCATCGCCACAGGTAAACACATCAAGCCCCTCCCTACAAGTTCTCACAGAGCTGACGAAGCATGGCAGAAGACAGGAAAGTAGCTGTTGTTTCTCCACGGGTGACTCACCTCTCCCCAGATGCCGACCGTGTCCCGGATGTCGTTTTTGCAGTAGGAAAGCTGCCGGATGCAGTTGTTGACGGCGACACTGCTCTTCCCGGGGGCGAGGTCCTCCTCTGCCATCTCTACCCAGCCCAGAGAACGCACAGCGAAACACTGGAAGGCAAAGGTAAAAGGCAGAAACGTGATTCATGGGTCTGCTCAGGTCACCTTTGTCTGCCTCACTGTGGCTGACTACCCAACTCAGCAAACGCTCTACTGTTGGAAGATGGAATTGTAATGATATGTACTTTTGCTATTTTGAGAAACATAGGGATGACCTTCCTTGTCTAATAAATGTAGTGCTCTCAGACATTTTTTTCCCCTTGAAGTGAGTACCATGAACAGAATTATAGAGGTAACTAATGGTACAGAAGTAACAAAAGTTTTTAAGTTCTCATGACCCATGATAATGCAGATTTCTTCCCCGCTTCCTTCCTTTCCTTTCCTCTTTCCCTCTTTCTATGGTAAGAAGGGTAACCTGGTATTATAAAGTTCCTAGGCAAAGAAAGTAGAAGAGAGAGAAGTTCATGAATACTCTCCTTCCCTCCTGACGACCATGAAACAGTGGCCAGTGCCCAGAAAGGGAAGAAGATGAAAGGAAGGGCTTTCAGGATAACAGCCAGGTCTGAGGTCCAACAGAAACACCAGCACCCAATCCTGGAATGCTTGTGAGTTCCACGGAGCTGTGGGTATCTTCTAAGCACCACTCCCACATACTCCTAACACTTAGAGCTATTTTATTTACTGTTCCCCACCCTCCTGTTTAAAGTTCTAGTGTTCACTGTTTCCCTTTAACCTAAAGAGCACTAGATGTGCTTGTTTTCTGCTACCAGAGGAGAAAGATAAACACGAACCCAGCTACCAACCCTTCAGTCTACAGTGGTGACCTGTCTGCCAGGAATGCTGGTGTAGTAGTGGTACAACAGGCGTGGGAGCAAGCAGTTACTGTCTGACTGGACGCATGGCCCGTGCCAGGAGATGAAACCCATGCCCGACACTGCACAGGTGGCCAAGGACCAGAGACTAGACAGGCGAGGGACCTATGAGAAAATGATGTACTACTGTTCTGCTAATGTGACATAGCAAGAAAATGACTCCTGAGGACATTCTACTATAGACCATAGACTCATAGACCAGTGCTTTATTCAGCTGCCGTTAGAGAAGCTTTCTTCTCCAGTAGATGGAACAAGTACAGAGACCTAGAGTGAGACAATATGCAGAGTAAGAGACCTTGAAACACTCCATCCTGAGGAGATATCTCCATCAAAGTCCTCCCCTCAGGGCTCAGGTAACTCTGTAGAAGAGGAGGTGGAAAGATTTGGAGAGCCAGCGGGGGCAGAGGGCACAAGGAAACGTGAACTTCTAGACACAACAGATCGGCTCACATTTGAACTCACAGACTGTGGCAAGATGCATGAAGCCCGTACTGGTTTAAGCCAGATTGGGGTCACGGATTACATTTACGGGCAGGCCCCATGCCCAGCAGTAGATGGACAACAGAAAATTAAATTAACTCAATACAATACAATAGTATTTTAGAGGCTGTTTTTCTTTTTCTTTTTTTTTTTTGATTTTTGGTTTTGGTTGTTGTTGTTGATTGGGGGGCTTATAATGCTTTTTCTAGACATTTTTTTTCTCTTACCGGTCTTATACATTATAGTTTTTGATTTTGTATCTTTATAAGTTCTCTCTGTGAGGGGGTGTGTCTGTGTCTATATGTGTTTCTTGTACCTTTTCTCAGGCTTTTAAAAATTTAATTTCCTGTTCATTTATTTTCTCCTATTCATGTTTGTTTGTTTTTTTATTTTATCTCATCTTTGTTTTATTATCATTATTTTCATTTATTAAAAGATGCCTGTTTGTTTTCTAATGATGGAGAGCAAGAAAGGGGAGAGATTTGTGTGGATGGGGAGGATCTGGGAGGAGTCAGAGCAGAGAAACCATAACCAGAATATATTGTATGAAAAAAATCTATCTATCTATCTATCTATCTATCTATCTATCTATCTATCTATCTAGTTATCCACCCATGCATCCATCCATCCACACATCCAACTATCTATCCATTCATCCATCCATGCATCCATCCATGCATCCATCCATGCATCCATCCACCCACCCACCTACCCACAAACCAAATAATAAATTATGTGCTTAATCACAGGACATAAAACAACGTGCAGGATAGGCAATGCTCTCATCCCTCCCTGCACCCCAAGGTCACCTTGAAGCTATGCACCAGCTGAAGAAACCACAGGGCCAGGTGGGCAGACAAAGAGCCACATTCTTCCTTGAAAGCAAAGAGACTGGCTCTCAAGGAGAAGTTGTCAAGCTTCTAAATGTAAATTTGAAAATGCAATGATGACTCATGGCAATCTATCCCAACATGACCAACATCAGGTCTGGTCTAACCTTCTCCACACCAGCACCATGACCAGAGTCCCTTGCTTGAGTTGCTAATCGCACTTCCTGGAGAGGAAAACTTAACAGAATGCTAAACACAGAAGCAACCCATCATGCATACCACTCACAGATGTTCTCAGCCTGGAATGGAAGGCTGGGTAATGCCTGTTCGTTGTTACTCAGTCAGCGCATGCGCGAGCAGCATCCCTTACAAATAAATCTTAGAGAAAAGGCAGTCCTGGAGACTGTAAAAGCTACTCAGCTGCCTGTCTCCCGGGGAACAGCTGTGGCAGAGCCCCTCACAGTTGTTCTGCATGTACGCGTGAGCTGCAGGGAGGTTTCAGGGAAGGGAAAATACTTGTCTGCTGGCTGGCCTTTCCCTCTTCAGCTCTGCATTCTCAGCTTCCAAACCAAACTCTATTTCTCTGGTTGGCTAGTCAGAAACACACAGGCACACATGACCAAACATCCTGTTTTATTAAAACCTACTACTACCTGCGCCAGAGCTCACAGGCAGCCTGACCTCACCTTTTCTCCAGGGAGCCGGGGAAGCTCAAACATCTCCTGCTGGTTCTCAGCACAGGCCCTTGTTAGTAAAGTCACTGTCACAACCCACCTGCTGGCTTTGCCCTAAAGCTTGTCACTTCCCTTCTGCCTGCCTCTAAAAGAACTGACTTTAGGCTTGGATGATATTTACTTACATTGCGCCTACTTTTATTTATTTATACATTCTTACATGTGTGCGCGTGTGTCCATGCTCATGAACACATATGAATAGTACATGGCCTGGGATTCTTTGGCTTTTGGGTATTACTCTTGTGTATGTGTAGGCGAATGTGTGCACAGGCCAGAGGTAAACGTGGTGTCTTCCTCTATCTTTCTTCACCTTATTTTCTGAAACAGAACCTCTCATTGAATCTAGGGCTCATCAAATCAGGATGGCTGGTCCCCAGCTCCTGTCTACCCCGAAGACCAATCCTTTCTGAGTGTATCACAGGGTCCCTGTCCAGGCATCAGCAAACAGATCAGAGGCGAAAATTTACTAGGGTTTTGACGAAGATAAATATGTATTTATTGTTGAACCCACCACTTTTGAGGGCATGGCTCTTAATTAACAACCAGGAAGATAAAACAATACGGTCTACCTTTTGCTCCTTGAGTGCAAGAACACATGAATTTCAACCTAAACAAATTCAGTTTAAAAAACTAAAGGTATTTTTCTTGGCTTAAAAAAAAAATAGAATCACCTAACCTACCACAGCACATTCAGAATATCATTTTTTCATATCAATAAAGAGACAAAAGCCCAAACTATATCATCATCATGAATTTTTAAAATCACTGTCTGCACAGCTATATAGTTCTTTAGTTTCTGATCTGAAAAGCTCCACTGCCATTCAACGTAGTCAAAGCTAAATAGTATGGAGGGACTACTGTGCTGCACCATCGATGGCTTCAGCCTGGTCCTTTCTGAAGAGGAGCAAAGAGCACCAGCACTGCACAGTGCTGCCCCCACGTGGCCAGGAAGATTTAATGCAGTTGCTATGTTACCTGAGTAACAAAATTGGCTCTTGGAAACAAAACTTAATTTGGGGTAGGGAGAGAACTGAAAATATTTATTCAAGCCAGCAGTGGTGGCACATCCCTTTAATACCAGCACCCAGGAGGCAGACGAAGACTAATCTCTGAATTTGAGGCCAGACTGGTCTACACCGTGAGTTCCTGGGTGGCCAGGGTTACATAGAAAAACTGTCTCAAGAAAACAAAAAACAAATAAAAACAAACAAATAAAAATAAAAAAGAATTGAATACAAAAATATCAATATAAACACTTTAATGGTTGCTCGTCCTTCGCAGTGAGCAAGGGTGGAAGGTCTGGATGGTGTGATCAGATGGACCTGGAGTCCAGCCATGACTCTGGAGGGATGCAGGGAGGCGCTGTGGTAAGCCACTTCAGGTGTCAGTTTCTTCAGATGGGTAATGGGAGTAATAACATCTCCCACTTTATAGTGCTAAAGCAACTGAGTAAGCTGACGGTCTGTACAGTAATGAGAATCAGTAAATGTTTAATTACGATCACTATTGTCAATAAATATTCTTTCTCACTAGTAGGTTTTAAGCATTTTCCTAGCTGAATGAATATTAGTAGCATGTGGATACATATGTTGGGTATATGCCATGTGTGTTTGTGTGTGTGTGTGTATTAGGGCACAGAAAAGAGAACCCTTCCTCCAGAGTCTATGATCGGGCAGTTTTGGGCAGGGCTCAGGAATCTGCATTTCCAGCAGCTCCCCAGACGTTGCTGGTTGGGAGCTGAGGTGCTGAGAACGTCAGCTGTCGAGGGGCAGCTCTGTTTTCTATCCAGAGTTACACCACTCTATGGGTTCTGAGTGTAAATGCCTGGTTCAAACCCCAGGGCTGCCACTTGCTGTTCCTGATCTTAGCCTTTCTTTCTCAGTGTGTGAGCATCTGCATGTGCACACGCAGTCAGGCGTGCGTGAAGGCCGAAAGTCAACCTCGGGCTATTTCTCAGGAACCATCCACTATGTTTTGTGAGGCAGCATCTCTCTACTAGAACAGGGGATCACTGATGACACTAGGCTGCCAGTGAGCTCCTGGGACCCACTGTCTCTGCTTCCTCAGTGCTGGGAATGGATGCATGCACTGTTGCTGTGCCTTGCACTGCCACCAGGCCCTGCACTGACATTATATCCAGTTTTTCACCTGGGTGCTGCAGTTTGGACTGAGTTCCTTATACGAGCACTTTACTGACTGAGCTGTCTCTCAGTCCCATGTTAGTTAATTCTGAGTACCATCTTGGGAGAAACCTGTACCTGGGGAGAGCCTCTTGTGACAGTCTGTGTGGTGGGAAAGACAAGTTCTAAGCCTTGCTTTATTATGCCACAGCCCAGGGTTTCGGCTTCTCTAGTCTAGTCAGCAGGTACTCAGCCTCTGCAGCTCTGAGTTTGCTGGAAAAATGATAACACTTAACCTTAGAGAGCTGCCAGGAGGCTCCAGAGAGACAAAGCGGGTGGTATACTGTCTGGCATATTGTGGGGACCCGTCCGATGCTTACTCTTCCCTCTTCTCTAGGCTCCAAAAGACTCCATCTCTCCAGGATCGATCATTTCTCCCTTACGCTAAATTCCAGGTCTCTGTTGTCTTCTTTCTTCCTCTGATTAGAGAATGTTGACGGAACGCCGCAGATCCTCTCCGAACCATGAGGAGCAAGTGAAAGGGAGGCTGCCCACATGTGCAGAAGGAAGACAGTGGCTAATGTCCACAAAGTGTCACCCTGGCTACGACACAGCGAGTCCTCTAACTGCTGTCGTTAAACAACTCTGGTACCAAAACAGATCTTACAAACTAAGGAGACTCAGACAGACAAGTTAAAAGGTTAGATGTTACCAATGAAATCCCAAGCCGTTCGTTTTTAGGAATGGCCATTTTCGCTTAATTACTGAGTAAATGACATCCATGGAGCACCAATTAGCTCCCGGAGACTTACCCAGGTGAGTGAGGTTCAGTCCCTACTCTCTTGACGCTTCTAAAGAGGAGACACGCAGTGTGAATCTATCCTGTCACACCTTGAGATGAGGGCACACAACGGGCACAAGCTTCATTGGTTGGGGGCCCATAGAAGGTTCTTGATTCAGAGTGAGTCACAGATGGCGTCCTAAACGGTGTGGTGCTGTGTTGAGCTCATAAGACAATGGATTCATTCATTCCTAAGCATTGTTTAATGCTCACTGCATGCCAAAGAAAGAGGGCTGCCTCAGTGAACACTCAAACCAAACACTCCACCGAGCACTGTTTCAAAAATCTGCAAGCGAGGGCTGAAGAGATGGCTCAACAGTTAAGAACATTTGTTGCTATTGCAGAGGATCCAGGTTTGTTTCCTACCCCCACCTAACGGTTTCCAAGGATGCATAGCTCTAGTTCCAGAGAGTCCAAGACACACCCCTTTCTGATGTCTGTGGGCACCACACACTCACAGACATACATGCAAGCAAAACACTCATACACATACAAAGATTCTACAGGCACACATTCACTTGGGCTGCCATAGCAAGGGGTGTGTAACTTCATCCCTGTGGATAAAACGGTCGATACAACAACTGTATGGGGTTTGGAGTACAGCAGCTTGGGGCCCAAGGAGAATCTCTGAGGAAGGCAGCCAGTGTTTGCTAATGGAATGTGTCAGCACCGGGGAACACTCCCCATTATTCGGCTGTGCTGATTGGTGTTTTGTTTCTCCACCTAGAGATGACGATCCATCCTTAAGGGCACACTGCAGGTGGGAAGGAGGGGTGATATAGGAGAGGAGGTGGCATGTTCCAAATTGTGTGCATATCTTGGAAGGAAGGAACGATCCCTGCATCACTTTTTCAAAGGCTATGGGTATATCGAGTTCTTAAAAAGGGTTTCAAGCAAGTTTGGTAAGAGCACCCACTGATCAAGGTACCAACTCAAGTATACATATTGAGGGATGGGGTAGGGAGTTTGCAAGCCTGTGATCACAGCACTTGAGAGGGAGAGGCAGGAAGATCTGGGGTTCGATGCTAATCCAAGCTACAGGAGAGCTTGTCTCAAAACACTGGAGGGATGCCTGGCATGGTGGTGCACACCTTTGATCCCAGCACTCAGCAGGCTGAGGCAGATGGATCTCTGTGACTTTGTGACCAGCCTGGTCTACATAGTGAGTTCTAGGACAGCCTGAGCTACGTAGTGAAATTCTGCTAAAAAAAAAAAAAATCCAATACACACACAAAAAAAACCATAGCCACTACTACCACCAAAAAGAAAAAACACACACACACACACACACAGAAACAACAACAACAACAACAACAACAACAAAAATATTGTAGGGAAAACAAAACATGTCACTAGCTGGTATCTAGGAAAATTGTTAAGTGGCTTTGCTGAAAGCTAGGAACTTAGGAGTACACAGAAGAAATGACACAGGAAGTAGATGCTAAGAATGAGCCACATAACCTGTGGGGGCCCTAGATAGAGGTGCTGGTGAGGGGTCCCAGAGCCCAGAGTCGAATACAGGAACAGTGTTCAATATAACCCCCCTTGACTGTGCCTGACACCTCAGCAACAGCTCCAAACAAGGGCAGGCTGAGCTGACCGAGGAATTAAAACCCTCCTTCTCCTATGTGGGTGCTTGGCTTTGGAAAAGAGAAACATGCAAAGGCTTCCGTGTGGAAACGGCTTTAACAGGAGAGAAATATGAGGCCCAGGGAGTTGGCAGAGCTTCAGAGATGACCAGTGATGTCCACAGGACAGGGGACTTGGATTCAAGCTTGTGTTGCTAGATCCCAAGAGTATGGCTATCCTGCCTCCTGCCCTAGTCACATAGATCAGCCTTGTTTACTGTCTGGAGATTTTAATCCCTAAGGCTGGTCAGGTGGAAAGGAATGTATACGTATGAATATGATGGACTTTTAAAATATCTATCTAGCTCAAAGAGGGCCAGAACAATGCCCATCTAAAGGGTATTCGTTCTATTTGATCTCTGTTCTGTGATGCTTTCTCAAGAGTTAAGAAAGTCGGGGGAGAGGGGGAAGGGGTGAAATAGACTCATCCTCTGGCTGGTCATGGTTGTGCAGACCTGTAATCCCAGCACTTGACCCAGCGGGATTACAAGTCCAAGATCAGCCTGAGCTACACAGTGACTCCTTGTCTTCTTGTCTTAAACAACACAATGAAACCAACTGGCACTTTGCTTTGCAGACCATTACTGAGAGACTGCAGCAGCTCCAATTTCTATTCTGAGTCAGATCTTTCGATTGTCCAGTAATCAAAAGGGCTTAACACAACACAACCTTCACAACACTGCCTGAAAAGGCACCAACGGTTCAAGTTCAAATACCCTGGTGGGATGTGGCCTCTATTGTTGGGGTGTCACTAGCTGACTGCGGTTACTCCAGGCAGGAATGAATGCAGACCACTGTCACCACGGACACGCTCACAAATGAAATCAGGCTTTGTTACTGCTTAGAAACAGCAAAATGCTTTCCAACTCCAGGATGTTGTGGGTTCTGTGGGGACAGGTGTCTGGGGGCTCCCTTGAGTGGTGTTTGACCCAGTTTTCCTCTTGAAGGAAAAAGTCATTGGCCTGGTGAATTATTCATCCACCACTTCGGCAGTGACCTTGGCCAGGGAGGCCCCAGAACACATTCAGCACCAGCCTCAGCAAACGTATCAGCTGCTTCTGCTGCCTCCGCAGACTGTCTGCAACGTTATGAGCATTCAGGCAGAAAACACCACTCAGGGGCCCTCTGGGACAACTGGGCCCACTAGTGCCGTTTATTTAAGATTTCCTCTTTCTGTTTCTCAGAGCAAGACAGCCCTACTGTGAAAGTCTGTGCTACACTCATATTTGCCAGGCCCATCTACGAAGGTCACATTCATGAAGCATTCATACTGTGCCACTGAAGCCATGCCACTTGGCGAGGGTGATGCACCATGGGAATATCTCCACTATCCATCCTCGAACCTGCATGCTCACCCACTACTATCTATGGCATTATTGGAAGGTGGTTCCTAGTCTGGGTCAACTCTGCCTATACACTATTCAAAGGCCTAGCCCAAGGTGACTGTTGCTAAGGTGCTGGGTGGATTGAACCATTCCATCAGGAACAAGCCATTGAAACTTAAAGGAATGAGCCAGAACACCAACTTGTTAATTTATGCAGAGTAATGCAAGTGCCACTCTGGCTCAACAACACAAGCACAGGCTGATGAGAAAGTTTGCTCTCCATTGCTGATCCACTCTGGTTTCTGATCGGAGGCTCACAGTAAGCTGAGCAACAGAGGTGTCTGTGCCAGCATTTAAACAGGCAGGATCCTGGAGATTCTCCCCTGGCGCCAGAGACAGGCCTCTGGGGTGTGATGTGGTATAACATACTTGATTGTATTAATCACTGCTTGTCCAGGAACCAGCCTGGCATTGAGCCCTATTTCTAATTAATAGAAAATCAGGACAGAGGTATGCTCAACTTAAGATATGGAACATGTTTAAAAAATGTTCATGGAATAGAGTATGTGTGTGTGTGTGTGTGTGTGTTTAAGCACAAACTTGTAGGTATATTACAAAGTTCATCATCTTATCGGCAGAGATAGTTTATTAGAGGCATGTGCTGTACCATTTACCGATCACGGTCCAAGTTTATAACATTCAGCAAAATATGTTCTTACACCACCAACTCAGGTGCTGCACTTCTTGCTTTCTGAATGAGAGGCGGAGGCACAGAGCAGATAGCTGAACTGTCTGAGGTTACACAGTAAGCAAGCAGCTGAGCTTAGACTTTCACGGCTTGTGCACTGTCACGATCTGGGTTTCACAGGACAGGAAACGGGCACCATGAAACTGAACACGGGACACCACAAGGAACAGAGGCAGCCCAAGGACAGCCTTGAGTCTACCATTTTGTGCTTGGCATTTGCTGTTCTAGAAAGAAATATTCAACCCTATGGATCTCTGGGTGCCCACTGCCCAGAGAAGCACTGGGTACATGCAGTACGGTCAGTAGGTATTGTCAAGTGAGGAGGACCCGTAGGCTTCATCTAAGACACACGGAAGAATGAGCAGACCTGGCTGGGGGTCGGGGACCTCTACTCTCTGCCTGTACCCTCACTGTGCTCATCACCCTTTGTTTCCTCGCTTGCATCGCCGGAGGGAAGCCATTGCCCCTACAGGTGCTGCTGAGGATTAAATTGGTGCAGCTCTAAGCAGAGGCCCGGTACTACCTATATATAAGAAGGAAGAACAGTCCAATGTCCACTGGGTCAACTCTGAAGCCAAATATAAACCCTAGAGCTCCCTATTTAATTCCCAAGTGACACAGGACCAGTTACTGAGCTGCCCTGTGCCTCTGTTCCTGACACTGACAGAGACCACGGCAGCACTCTTGTTCTAAGGAACACTAAGAATCTGAAGACTCCTGCCAAACATGTACAGTACTGTAGATGATCTCGGGGCGTGCTCAGTGTGCTGGCTTTTACTAGCATTAGCTTCAAATGACTGACGCATGAGCCACACCGGCCGGCATAGAGGTCATCTAAAAGGCCTCATTCAGCCAGTGACACAGCCTGTAATCGGGAATAAATGTGATGTTCAACTCCAAGAGCCCATCTGCAGATCAGAAAGGTGGCTGGCTCTTCCCATAGGTAGTCACTGTTTAGTTCCCAGCATGCATCCTCATCTGACTCTTTAGGACAGTGGTCCTCAACCTTCCTAATGCGGTGATCCTTTAATACAGGTCCTCTGTATC
Source organism: Grammomys surdaster (assembly GCF_004785775.1). NCBI lineage: Eukaryota > Metazoa > Chordata > Mammalia > Rodentia > Muridae > Grammomys > Grammomys surdaster. The sequence goes on from NW_021604608.1 coordinate 20,369,750, forward strand.
TTCTGAAGAATAGCAGGTTGCAGTCCTCCTTGCCCCCACGAATAACCAGGACCCGCCGGTCGGGTCAAGTGGCACCCAGACGTGGGGCTCGAGGCACGGACCCATCCGGACGGACCCTCATTGAGAGGATGTGCGCACGACATCAAGATTGAGCAAGACAGAGATCATCGCCCGTGACCTGTCGTCCACGGAACCAGGTTGATGCTGCCATCAAGAAGGCAGTTGAAGTTCATTACCATCAGCTGAAAATTGCAGAGGATCCAGAAGTGACTCCGCAGGAGACTGACACAGCTGTCAGCTCCCCTGCCTCCCCCTACAGTCGACCCCTAGACTTCCACGCCCTCCAGAAGGGTTCCTGGTATGCCTGGCTTTGCCCTCATTTCTCTCGCTAGAGAGCTTGGCCTCTTGATCACCACAACAAAAATTGGCTTTTTCCTAAACCAAGGCCACCCTTGATATGGCCGCTAACATTGGGGAGCCTTCCTTTATGACAATATTACACCCCAAACTGACAAATGGTTGGTAACTTGAACATTTACAAGAGACTAGGATGGCTGTGAGTTAGCCCAATGACGGGATTATTGTAGGTCCACTTCCCAGGGGCCCACCCAATGCAGCCGAAAAGGAGTGCGTGGTGCTGGGAGTGGGTGCAGCCTACATGGCCTAAGACAGGGCTCTCACCCTCCTTTCACCCACATCGGAGTCCCTTGCTTGACGTTGCCCATCGTCGACAGCCTAAAGCCTTCGACCATCGATGTGACTCGTCTCACATCAGTGTTTTGGGGTTGTGAACTTGTCTAAGACCCCCCATAATTAGACATCCAAATTCAAAATTCACATAGTTGGGATTGATCATAAGATGCCTTCTCTAACTAAACAGAGAAGGGGGAGATGCCAGAAGCCAGGACCCTCGCCCTTACCCTTACCCCCTACCTTTCCCCACCTGCACAATGTCCTCTGAAGCTTGGCAACTGCAAGATCCTGCTTAGCAACTGCAGACAGACTCAAAGCAGAGTACCATGTCTTCTTAAGAATAGCAGGGAGACCATAACTCAAGCAGTGTACCATATCTTCTGAAGAACTGCAGGTAGATCATAATTCAAGGCAGTGTACCATATAGACCATGACATGTTTCAAGGCACAGGCCAAGAAGATTTTGTACTTTTCCACCACCTGGACCCTCTTACCCCCTCCCCTTGTAAAACATGCTATAAAAAAAGCATTTCATGTTCAAAAAAAAAAAAAGAAATTAAAAAAAAAACAAAAACAAAACAAAACAAAAAAAATACAGGTCCTCTGGTTGTGGTCAGTCGTCCCCCCCTCCAGCCATAAAATTATTTTTTGTTGCTACTTCATTAGAAATCCGCCAAGAGGGTCTCGACCCACAGGCTGAGGACCACTGCTTTAGACACGTCATCTGGAGTAGCTGGTGGGCTCTAAAAACAGGTCTGGAAATTGGAACTCATAGGGAAGGGCCCTGGGACAGTATGGCAGAGGGGCATCCTGAGTTCTCCCTGTATCTGGAGTCCTTTAAGTGAGCATCTAGTGGACTCCTGCTCTACACACTGGGTACCCAGAGTCCTGCCCTAGGACTGAGCTCCCAAGCACTGCATGGGTTCAATTCAATGGGAAATGGACACTTCCTCCATCCCCAACCCCCATGGTCAGTACTGACTGGGAAGCTCATGCTGCAAGGCTCCGCTCACCAGTGGACACGGGACAAGTTTTGGGAGAGGACAATTTAAACAATCCCTGACTTCCCAAGACATATGGATGTGTAAAAGAGACTGTTTGTTTATTTTATTTTGCAGTAGGGACTATGGCCTCATGCATGCTAAGCTTTTCCTACCCTTGACCCCAAAGAGACTTCTTCTTCTTCTTTTTTTTTTTTTTTTTGGTTTTTCAAGACAGGGTTTCTCTGTGTAGCCCTGGCTGTCCTGGAACTCACTCTGTAGACCAGGCTGGCCTCGAACTCAGAAATCCGCCTGCTTCTGACTCCCAAGTGCTGGGATTAAAGGCATGCATTACCACTGTCTGGCCCAAAGAGACTTCTTAAACCTGACACCTGTCGATCTGATTTACAGACAGATTTACCTGTCAAGTCTCCTTAGTCAGAGTCCCAGGCAGAACTCTTCCCACCCCCACCCCACTGCTTCCCAAGGCCCAGGGGGACAGCTCAGAGGTACCATGAAACATCATCAAAAGTCCTGTTGTAAAACTGATCATGGAAAGTCTCACAAAAGGGAGGCAGACTGCATCTGCCGCTGGAGATGCTTGAGATGCTCGAGCCTGGTGGTGGCAATGAATGTCAGCGCTCCCCCTCCTTCCTCACAGCTGCAGTAGGAGCCTGTGTAAGGGGAGGCCAAGATGCTCACCTCCCAGAATCCTCCTGATGTACAGCTGATGTACCTAGGAAGCTATTCTTACTCCCCATAAGAGTGAACATATCTCAGTTTTGTCCCCAGAGGAGTCTTGGAAAAGACTGAGAGGCAAGTTCTTGGTTCTGCATGGCTGATTTACACTACAGATTATGTTTTGGCTGCAGAGCTGTGGAGGCTATTTGCTGAGTAAGCACAGAGTAAAGCCACAACGTGTGTCAGAGCCCAGCACGTGGAGTGGAATGTTGTATTTTGCCAGGGAAAGCAGGGTGGCCACGCGAGCTCTAAGGGAGATGCTGAGCCAGAGAAAAGGAGCAGAGAGGGCCTGGAATTAAGAGAGATAGGCCGCCTCTATCCTTATTCCCTTGCCTAGGACTGAATGCATGGCATGGTCAGACACAGGGCACCCTGGGAAGAGTGGGACACAGCATAGTTCATCTTCAAACAGCAAGTATATTTGCAACACAGAAAAAAAAATGCAAGACTACAAGCAAGACTACTGTTATTATTTTAGCCAATGTTTTACATGCTCTCTAGGAAGTGTCTGAGGCAATTCAGAACCTCCTTGATCTTCTACCCTGGAATGTGCTCTGGCAGGTGATTCTATCACAAATGGTGCCTATCCCCAGAGGGGGGACCTTGAATAAAGTCCCTCCTTTGAACAGCTCAAGTGCGAAAGCCTTCAATATCTAGTAGGGCACAGACCCCATTTTCAAGTTCCTAACTTAATTGCAAGCTGTGAACGGAAACTGTAAGTGAGCCAACAGTCCGTATGTCCCCAGCTGAAGTGCAGCAAAGTGATGCTTGGCCTTCTGGGTCCAACTCTCACACTTAAAATAAGTGTCCTCTCCTCGTCCACCCAGTGCTTTGACCCCTTGCTTCTGATCTTCCTGGGTAAAACAGTTCTCAAAGGGTTTGTGGGGTGGTGGCTCCATCAACAAGTCTAAGGACCCAACTAAGAGCTTAGGTGTGGTGGTGAACATCTGTAACTCTAATGTTTGGGAAGCAGATCCCTGGAACAGATGTGAACTGTTCATCCAGCCTAGTCTTATTGATGAACTTCATTTAACAAGAGACCGTGTCTCAAAAAACCAAGAGAGACACTTAGGAAGACACCTGATGTTAAGCTCTGGCCTGCATCTGTATGTGGCAGGCACACACAGATACCTGCACACATATATGCACACATATTATATCTGCATATAACATATATACAAGGATGTCTGGATGTATACACATATATGCACACACACACACACACATACACACACACACACACACACCCCAATAGTCAAATGCTCCCAAGCCCAAGAAAGACCTAATGAAGAACGACATGTGCTAGACGTGTAGTTCAGACAAGGGGTCAACGCTGATAGTGACGTGTTCAACATTAGTGAGGCAATAATGCATGCTAATAAGGTGAAGCTCATAAAGCAGGGCTGTCTATTGATCTCAACACAAATGTGACCGCCGGCCTGCTGCACTCGCAAGGCTTCCGCACTCACTAATTCGGTGTTGACAGCCACTTCTCGGAGGATGAGAACTGTTAGTTCACCGGGGAAACATGTGGGATCATGGGGGCACAGAGATCTTAACTAGTCTCACGCTTTCTAGATATCCATGAGTGCATGTGTAGGGGAAAGGCATCCTTTGACAAGATCAGGGGACGTGGAGCCTAGGCTCTTGCCCAGGGGTTGCTGTGAACAGTGATCTGTCATCTGAGTTAGTGAAGGCTGTTCTCCACACCTGACAGAAGACAGGGAGTAGGACTGTTATGAGGGGAAGGGAAGAGAAAGATCTGGGCTAAAGGATCTGTCTGGATGTTTCTAGCTGTAAAATGCCTCCCAAGTCTCTTGCCCTACCCCCATCTGCTCTGCACACTCATTCACACTGGGTGGATCCCTCATCCGCAAGGAATGGTGGTTTGGGACTCCCAGTCTTTCCGTTTTCTCAACTCATGTCTTTCAATGTTCCCATTTCACGAGGCCCTTGATTCCTGAAAGCTACAGACCCTCTGGGCACTCAGCAGCTCTCTCCCGCACTTTGCTTTGCTCCATAGCTAGTCCTTTCATTTAATTGGCTCAACCTGAACCTGCGAGGTTTGTGGTTGGTGCCGCCCTCCCTCAGCTGGTGGGTAAAGGACACTAAGGGGTCTGGAGTGCAGTGTGCCCAGCCCCTCAGCACACAGCCTGACTGCTGTGAAGGTCAGGTGACCTCACACATAGGAAGCCGGACTTAACAGCAATTCCTGGACCTCGGTAACTTTTAGCCATAATTAGTGCCAGTCCCAAGACTCATTTTAATTTTTATCATTGCTCTTCAAGAAAGGTTTTGTTGTGCCACTCATCGAAACAATTAAATGTTTGCAACTTTTTATGAAGTGTCTGAAATGAACTGAGAGTTCATAGCATGTGAAGACCTACAAAGACCTCAATTAAAAGCACGGCTATTCCTAGCCCCAAGGTGCACTTACGAGCCATTTAGTCCTCAAAGCTGACTCCGGGTGGGATACTTTCTACTCACTCAGGAAAACCATTTAACCACAGCATGGAGCCCTGAACACGGGGCTCTGGGGATCCCAGAACCTGACCGTCTCATTTCACAGCCGAGTAAACCCGAGCCCCGAGAGCATGCCAGGGCTGCCACAAAGAATCGTGGGTATCTGCTTTGTGAGTGACGGGCATGGCAGGGCAGCGAAGGGTGGAAGGCTGTCCCAAAAGGCGTCCTTGTCAGCACCAACCTCTCACCAAAATGCTCACAGCCTCAGTCCAGTCCTATCCCCTACAAAGATCAGGAGCTCCGCTCAGAACCACAGCGCTTTAAGAATTTGTATACAGATTACATATATTGGATTCTGAGTAGAAATATATGAACTTACAAGTGAAAAGCTTACTGGACATAGTGTTAATCCCTGCACTCAGGAGACAGAGACAGATGGATCTTTGTGAGTTCAAGGCCAGCTTACTCGGCAAGTCAAGATGCTTGATCCATCCTACGGAAGGAGAGAACTCCTTCCTCCTGCAGTCCTCTGGCTGGTACCCACACCAACTACACCCCTCCCAGGCAGACACATAGTTAACATAATTAAGACATGTACTTTTTAAAAAGGTAGACTCTATTTGTGAAGTAGTACTTCATAGAAGTAGAGTGGCTTCTACGATGTAGTATTGGTTGGAACTTGTCACTACCATGTTGAGGACGAGAGTTCTGCCAGCTGAGTGGGCCTGGGTGGATCTACCCACTGGTGGCCTTCTCTAACCCACTTCTCTGAACCACTATCCAGCGTTCACTCGGTAGCTCTCACCCTCAGGGTCTACACTGAGTTGACTTCAGCTATCCTCACAACCTTGTTTTCAGAGCTCAAAGACTCTGACTTATATACTCTTTGCTTGATCAACAGGGCCCATCTAGGGCCGAGGACTTGCCCAAGGTCTCACAGCCATGGACTATTCAGATAGGTGAGTGGTGGCATCTGCCTATTCTCACTAGTTCCTGTTGTTATTTACTGATGCCCCACATGTCAGAGGAGGTCGGGGTCCCCACAGCACTTTGTTAACTGACATATCTTAGCCAGGATTTGACAGCTGCTCATTTTTTCTTCCGATGAGAAGTGTCCAGAGGAAAATCATCAGAAAAACTGAGGTGACATAAATCCTATGAACTGTAAGGAGACTGGAGACGAGCAAGAAAAGCCTCCTCGGGGGAGTGTGAGATGGTACCTTATGGTATCTGAGTGTGGAGAAAATGACAGCAAGGCTGGCCACCCCCACAGGGTCTCAAGTAAGTGGGGTGGGATTATAGGGAGAATTTGAGCAGCAGAAATGCTGAACTCTGAAACATCATCAACAACAACAACAACATCAACAGCCACAACCCAGAGAGGAGCCAAGGACTCTAGGCATAAAACCAGGATGGCAGCTTAGCTCTCCCAGGGGGACTTCCCTGTACCAGTGGTGACAGTGGGGCCAGTATCTGAATCTGGGTTTTTATCTCAACGCTCAGAGCTGTGGTCATCACAGGAGCCCCTCCTTCTTCCCTTCTCCTTGTTTCCTTCCGTCCCTCTCCCTCATCCCTATCTGCAGGGTCTTGTTGTACCACCTAGGCTAGCCCGAGATTTGGAATCCCTCTGCCTCTGCCTCCAAACTGCTGGGTTATGGAAGTATACCACCATGCCCAGCCGACCCACCTCAGTTTCCAAAACACTTTGTGCAGGTTATCCACCCCAAGGGAGAAGAAGGCAGGATATACGGAATCAATAAAGAGGCCACAGGTACGCGTGGATGGCTCCAGGATCGCTGCATGTATGAACAAGACAATCCGCCTAGTGCTGGCCGAGTTACCTCTGCACAGGTCTAAGTAACTGGCCAAAGCAGTCTCTTCATCTAGAGCCTCGTGAGCTGTGGATTGTTCCAAAGCACTGGCTATGCTCACAAAAATGAACAGACAAACAGACAGACCCACCCAAATGCGCGTGCGCGCACGCACACACACACGCACACACACACACACAGTGCTGGTTACACATGAACATGTGTGTGGAGGTTCATTATAAAGTTCAGAGGAGTCGGGCGGTACTATCAAAACATGTTCATACGCCAGCTAAAACGCCTCAGCCTCCACGTCGGTTTACCTTTAAGGTTAACATTTTATTACGTTACAAAAACAAACGAAAAATTGGGAGAAAATGCCTTACAAGTGTTTCGTTATTTATCACAGCCTGTTTCTCGTCAGCAGAAAGCATGCTTTAATGTTGCTGATGGTGGCAGGCCAGAGTTTACCACAATCCCTCATCTTTGGCAGATCTTATCACCCTGGATCACTGTCAATGCTGGGAAGGACTGCAGAGCAAGGAGAGCACAGCCGGGCAATCTTAGGATCATTCATAGTATTGATATTTATGTAGAACTTTGATTTTTGTTGTTGTTGTTTTGTTTTTTAAAAAGTTATGATAGAGCTCCGTGGTAAAGCATGACCCAGCATGACCAAAGGCCTCAGTTCAATCCCCAGCACCCCAAAGTAACATATCAACAACGATCCTGCCCTCAGCCCCCTACTCTAAAGCCACTGTGTTAAGACCAAGTCTTCCCCACCAGGCTTTTGGAGGCTCAGCTCAGCTTTGAGCAGGAGGTCCCAGAAAACGATTGTCTGTGTTTTGTATTTGGGTGTCTCTTCCCGCTCCTGCTGCACTAATCAGAGACTCTGGATTGATGACGGTTTAACAAGCGAGCTTCAGCATGAGGGACGGGGAGGGTAATCTACTCTGTGTAAAGTGAACACTTGCTCACACACAGACACTAAATGCAAATGGTCACACACTGCTCGCAGGCTTGCTGCGTCACACCAGCAAACAGCCAGGACCACTAACATGTAGGAAACTCCTGACTCATCATCATGGATTCCTGCCTGTATGGAGGACTCTGTGTACAACTGGCATATAAGCAAGGCCTTCTTACGTTTTCACTGAAGTCAGTGTATACCACACACCTCCTTTCCCATTCATGCTGTGCACCGTACTCTAAGACACATGGTAAAGTCCAACTGCTGAAACCATCAGCTCAGGCTCAGAAACTTTGTGTATGTGACACCTTAGAGATGGCAGAGACTGGCTGGCCACAGAGCTAGACGAAGCCTCGCAGTACCTCCGGGGACTTTATCTACACAATAGCCCAAACAGCTAACTGACACAAATAACAAAACTATTGGAACTGTCACATCTGCCCATTTTCTAGGAAGGACTCAGGAGATATGATTTTATGTTGTCTCTAGACATAGCCTATCGGTCTCCACGCTAATGTCGGGAGGTCTCCAGGCTAAGGTCAGCATTACTTCATCTTATAGATGAGAAAGCTGAAGAAGTCCAGAGAATTTAAACACCTTGCTCTAAGTCACACAGAGTGCCATCAGCTGATCAGACTGGGGCTAGAACTTAGGGAATCCAGCTCCTATTCCACATTCCTTTCTCTTAGTGTAGGATCCCAGGGACAGAAATCCTGGCTGTATTTCTGCCCTCCCTCTTGCTGTCTACTTGAGTATGCCAACCATACACACAACAGAATATCACCATATAGTCCTAGTTTGCCTAGAACTTTCTATATAGACTACACATGTAGCAATCCTTCTGCCTCTGCTCTAGAGTTTATAGGGTCTATAGGCGTGCACCACACCACCTGGCTTCCTCTGAATTTCTAAGACTGACTTATGACCATAAGCGAACTTGGGCCTACGGTATGGAACTCCCGCCGCTGCAGTCCCTTAGAGAACCAGAGGAGTGAACCAAGGCTTTAAGGGCAAGCCTGCACTTGTGCCAAGAAAGGACAGCTGAGTGCTGTACCCCAGCAACCAGATTGCCGGGGTCCCTGCGGCTAAAGCTGAGAGAATGCATCTCTTGGGCTTGTGGGAGAGCATAGGTGAGACTCATGGCAGTGCCAACAGCAGAGGGGAGGTGAAGCAAGGGTTAGCTGGAGATCTGGCTAGCAATGTGTTGGGTCAATGGCTGGGTATGTTTTTAATGAAGAAGTCTTTCATTTAAGGCAGTGGCTCTCAACCTTCCTAATGCTGCCACCCTTTAATACAGTTCCTCAGGTTGTGGTGACCTCCAGCCATAAAATGATTTTCATTGCTACCCCATAACTATAATTTTGCTACTGCTATGAATCATAATGTAAATCCACGTGTTTTCTGGCGGTCTTAGGTGACCCCCAGGTTGAGAATCACCGACCTAAGGGTCTGTCTCTCAAAGTCAACTGAAATAATCAGTGTGTCTGAGTTTCGTGAACCGATCTCTTTGTTAGTTCCAGCTGCATGGTAACTGTCCATAGCAGCTACTTTTGGTCTGCTGTGACCACGGTACCTAACACAAACAACTTAAAGAGGTTGTGGTCTCAGAGATTTCAGTCCTTGGGGGAGGGAGTATATGGCAGTGGGAGCTTATGGCAGAGGCTTCTCACATGGCAAACAGGAAGCAGAAAGAACAGGGTGTGAACCAAGGGCTGGAAAAATGATACTTTCAGCTCATTTCACGTTCTCCACAAATGGAGAAAAGCATGGGCCTGTGGGGGACATTTCAGATCGAATCCTTAACCCTGCCACGGTGAAATGATGCCATTATGGCTTCTTACATATTACCAGGCTTTCCTCCTGAGCCTGATGGGTCATGTACCAATGTATACACACTTGCCATTGAATAAGCAAATGCCCAGTGACCAGCTGCTGCAGACAATGGCTGAAAGCCCTTGCTCCTGGTGCCAGTACAGAGATGGGAAATATAGAAGCCAGCTGCCGATATGATTTCCTTACAGATACCTGAGCTGGATTGGAGGCAGAGGGTGAGCTGAGACCCTGTTTTTCACGGCTGGACTGAAGTGCCTCAGACTCGGAGGACCTTTTAAATAGGAGTGTGGGGCTGTAGAGAGGGAGAAATGGCTTAGGTAGAAACAGCCTGGTTGTGGACTTATTCTCATTGTCCTATTTAAAAAAATAACATCATTTTATTAACTGCAAATAAATGTCTTCATTACTACTAAAACACCGTTACCTGGCAACTAGCTAAAGGGAACAAGGCAGGAGATGTGTTGCATCTTTTGTGGGGAGCCATGGGGAGCCATCTGCATTCTGGGAACCCTCCCTGAAGAGCCCAGCCCTGTTGAATGAGGGAACTACAGTTGTATCTGCTTAAGACTGCAAATTTCTCAGAGTGTCCATCACCCAAAGTTCCCTCCCACAGTCCTATGGGGCCAGGTTCAAACACCTGCTGGTCCACTCTCTGCATAGTCACCAGTGCACTGTTAGCAGCTATGACTCACCCTGATTCCTACAGAGCCCCTTCAGGGAAGAGGGCAAGCCTGTCTGTCTTTAGTTAGCCTCTTCAGACATCTGCCACCAGGCCCAGCCACTAATAGTCGATAATGACATCTCTTGTCCCAGCAGCATCCTTTAGAATTCAGAGACTCACCCATGGCAACCAGTTCCTGGATGACTCACGTGGACAAGGACAGTGACCAGAAATTAACAGGGGGAAAAGAAGCCAGGCTTCTGCCTGGACTTCAGTATTATGCCCAGCCATGTTGGCAAATAAAGGGCGAGGAAACAGCTTTAGAAATACAAAAATCTGTCCCCTGGGCTAAGAGGGAAATGAGCTCCAGCCAATGGTTTGGCTTGTCAGCACTGCTGTGGGCTGGGGTAGCGGGAGGTGGACCAGACCATGCAGGGTTAGGCTGGGCAGCCTGGCTTTGTGTCTTGGTGTCCTGTGGCCAACTACGCCCAAGCAGAGCACTGGGCTAGTCCTTCCTGGGGTTGAGACAAGATCTTGCTATTCCCTCCATGAATTCCCACCCAGAAGCCATGCCTCGGTGGCTACATCTCATTTGGCCAGGACAGAGCACATTTGTCAGTGGTTCTAGGGCCTGGCTTCTTGACTGAGTCATGAAGATACACACTCCCCTTGACAAAGGACGTTCTCTTTGAATGGCTGATGCCTGGGGATTTTGTCCTCTCTCAGAATTGGCTGTAATGAAGCTTCCCAGCATACACTCCCTGTATTGTGACTCTGCCATCTCCTATCAAGAGTCCATTTCTCTACCTCTTGAATGAGAGCTCAATTTTGACTAACAGAAGATGGTGGTACCATTTCCAAGAAAAGCCTTCTCTCACCTGATAGCCTCAGCTTCCTGTCTTTTCCTGCCCAGTGATCTCTACTGCTAAAAGCCCAAGCAATGCGAAGTGGCCTTGGAGGATGAGTCCAGTGAAGGGCGGCACTAGAAGCAGATCCTCCAAGTCCTGCTGCCTACCAGTGGATCGTGGAGGAACTGCACTGCCGCGTCTCTGAATTCTGTACAACGAAGTCATAAGGAAAATGAAACTGTTTCCAGCTACCAAGGTTTGGAACAGTTTATTATGTAATCCAGAAGATGTGATCCCAAAGCCACATAGCTAATAAGAAGCAGATCATGATCTTGAACCTAGGCAGACCAGGACCAGCTGGAGTCTATGTCTTAACCACCACACTAAATACTAAGTATGTTTGCTCCTCTGGCATTAAGTACTCAACAACTGGTTTTTTTTTTTTTTTTGTTCCCACCCAGTTAATGAATCAACCATGCAAACCAAATCCAAGAGTCTCTCATAGTTCAGAATTCCTGAAAAAAAAAAAAAACTAAATTGTTTTCAATGGCACAAACTACATGCAATATAAAATCCCACAGAAATGCTAAGGCATGATAATGAATTTGCTACAGACCAGAAATAGATCTGAATGAGAGAAGACACTCCCTGCGATTTCCTGTTTATCTCTTAGGGTTAATCTAGTGAATTGCTAGCTAATAGAATTACTTCATGGAAATTTATGCTAATAGGAACCAAGGGAAGGCTCAGATAAATAAATCTCAAGAGAAATATTAGAACCTTGCACTCACATCCCATTTGTTTGAGAGTTCCGCTGTCAAGTGTATTCAGCTCTGACTAGCATCACTCCTTCCTTTCTTTCTCCATGTGGGGCAGGGTGCAGCAAGAGCAGAACACAAACAAAGCTCTCATAAGGTCCAGTGCCTGGATAATAAAATGGCTGCCTGACCAAGCACTAACTGCAAACAGACATAAGCAATAGAGGGTACTGCAGTGACCAGACCATGCTGATGTCCCTGAAGAAGACACAGCAAAATCATGTCTTATTTTGACTTAAGTTTCAAACTCAACAGTGTCACCTACGCAGCGTTCTCCTTAGGCCTGCCGCATCTGCATATGTGGATGCAGCTCCTAGACTCAGCAGGGTGACCCTGTGTCCTACCCCAGGACAATCATACTAACCTTGCCAAGGCCAGCAAACCACAATGCAATGGGACACAGGAGTCCAGAAGAGGGTGAAACGTCCATCTTTAGGCAATGAGCTCCCAGTTCCAAAACTCACGTCCACCCCTGGCAACTCTGCTACCTCAATCCCGTCTAGCCAGACAGCCAAAGTGACCTTAAGCCCGGGGAAGCAGTAGCCTGGAACATGTGGGCCTGAGACCTGCTTAGGTTTGGGAGTCATATGTACGGGGTTCAAGCCTTCTTATTTCCACCAGCTACCAGGTGAGCACCCTGGGAGATGAAATGGATTATTCAACTTGTTCTAAGCATCACTCTTATCTACAATGTGAGGAACTCATACATTTGCAGGACAAGTTCATGAGCAGAGTGTAGGGCCCATGAAAGGGGAGCCAGGACTATAGCATCCCTTTTCTAGACTCGGACATAACCAGTTCATCTCTAATTGCTGTGGATTAGGGCTGCTCCATTTCATATGCAATCTTATAACTCCTCAGAATCAGGCGGGGCTTCTAATAGAGGTATGTTCATAGCAGACGAGGAATTTGAGACTCAAAGGACCGGATGCTTTCAATAACAGAATCTTGTTTCCTTTACTAAGAGTTCAAAGACCAATGCCCCCGAAGCCACTCCTCACAAATGCCACAAAAAATGATTTAGTATAAGCTACAAAGACAGTAGCATCAGGTGCTGGAGGCTCAGGAGACCCATGTTCAATGCTGTCTCCGCCACTAATTGTAGAACCCTAGAACTCACTTAAAAAAAATCTTTAAAATCACTTAAATTTTAAATTCAACGATTCTAAAGGAAATGTAGTCCTTTTCTTTAAAGGTGCAATCCCAATATTTTCCAGCAGGTGGCACAAAATCTCCTTCACAGAAACCTGACCAGGTACAACAAAGGATGGAAAAGAATTAGTGTATTATTTTTCAAAGTGTTAACTTTTCTACAATATGATTTTATTTTGATGTTAATAATGCATTTGGTCAGCAATGAACCATACATCATGGAAGGACTAAACTCAGATTTCACAACAAGAAAGTGGGCTGGGTGGGCACAGGGAAGATTGTAAATAATGGGTCTGTTAGAGCCTCCTACCTGGCCATCAAAGTACAAGGAGTCATTTTGTAATTATCTGTGAAAGGTCTGGGTGTGGAGGGATATTTAAAACATTTTCTTCTCTGATAAAAGTCACCGAAGCAAGAAAGAAATAATTGGAGAGAGTTGTTTAAGAGCATCATGGCAGACAGTTCTGTATTTATAAAGACCTCTAGGGACAAAACCTAAGTGGCTTTTGTGGATTATATCTTAGAACAGAGAGGGGACAGTAGAAGAAAACTGAACATCAGAAAGAAATAATTACTTAAGTGCTTTAATCATTCCATAAGAAATGCCCTACTTGCTGATGGCACTCAGTGGCGGAGGGTATATATATATTTGGCATGCTTGTGACTGTGGATTGAATCTCCTACACAGAAAGGGAGGGAGGGAGAGAGGGAGGTGAAGGGAGATGAGAAATTTAATACTAGAAAGTAACAGTTCGTATGCAATAAAACTAAGACAAATAAATAAAAAACCGGCAAAGCCTGGGGTAACCCGGAATGTGAGAAGTGGGGTCTATAATATTTCTGATGGGGCTGTATGTTACCGTAGGCTTTTTGAAAGCAATTTCACAGTAAGTGACAGAGCCATAAGAGTGATGGCCTTTGACCTGGCAATATCGGTTTTAGCAACCTCTACCAGAACAGTAATTGGGAAGGGAAAACAGTCACCCATTTTGCGGAAGCTACATTTCTGCTCTGCTTGTTTAAAACAACCCCGATGGTACCACGGTCTACATGGGGGTTGGAGGACGCTGCTGCTAATTAAACAGCAACAATGATGGCAATGGTGAAATTAACACGGACAAACCTGAGACCTCCTCACAGCGATTAGATGAAATAACTGTCAAAGTGCTCCTTACCTGCACAGAGAATCCTTGGATGTCAGGGTAGAGGAAGGATATTAGCGAGAGACTGACTGCTGAATGGTGCTATGGTTATGAAGATGTTAATATTAATGGAAACAGAGTGAAGGGCACGTGGGGACTGAAACCGGGGAACTTTTCAGTGAATCCATAATTATTTCACAATGATAGGTGTAAGAATTACATACGAGCCCACACACAGATCACCACCGATCATAAAATGTATTTAATGTCGGAAACAATAGGAAGGCTCAAAACCGTTTATGAGTTATAAATACACTCTCCCTTTTGGGCACTGTGGATGTGTGACCATGTGCACTTGTGTGCATGCGCTGCCATCGCTGTGTATAGGGTTCGTGAGAGGCAACTGACCTTCAAGATTCATTGAAGGTAAGTGGGATTTCAAAGACGTCTAGCATTCCCCCCACCCCACCGGCCCTCAAGACAGGGTTTCTCTGTGTGGCTCTGGCTATCCTGGAACTCATTTTGTAGACCAGGCTGGCCTTGAATGCAGAGAGACGCACCCACCTCTGCTTCCCCAGTGCTGAGATTAAAGGTGTGCACCACCACTCGGCCAATTATTCTTATCTTCCTAGCATGTAAACTTTATATATGTGATAAGGAAGACTTTTTTCCCTTATGTGTGAGAGAAAGTATTTGCTGCTTGCTTAGATGTGCCCATGGAGGCCTAAGTGGGCATCAGGTCCCTGACAGCTAAAGTTATAGGTATTTGTTAGCTACTGGAAACCAAACTCAGGTCCTTTGGAAGAACTGCAAGTGCTCTTAACCACTGAGCCGCCACTCCAGCCCCAGGGATACATTTTCATAGAGCTCTTTTGGATAATCAATCAGTCCTTATAGACTATATAACATAGAATTAAATATTTTTTCGAGTATATGTGCTTGTTCGTGTTTGTGTGTGTGTGTGTGTGTGTGTATGTGCATGTGTGTATGTGTGCATGCGTGTACACACTTATTTGAGAGACAAGTTCCCTGATTTCCAGCAAACTGAAAGTTAATTTTCTTATTTTTACAAAGGACCTTGAACCTCTGGAAACTCTAGGCTACTTCTCATTTAGTGGCTCTGGGTCTCCAGGCAAACAGAAACACAGAGGTGGAAGAGAGATGGGGCGCTTCCAAACTGGCTTCATTAGTGTCAGTTTTAAACGTGTTGACTTCTTCAAAGTTAGCTAAAAGAATACTTTGGCTTTTGATATATGTTGCAATTCTGGGTGGCTTCCCTAGGCCCATTTCCATGGAGGGCTGGCTGATACCCTGAGGGACTGGAGAGAATACAGCATCCTCTGTGCCCCCCCCCCCCCCAGACGTTCATGAGGGTGAACCTGTGCAGACTGCTCTTCATCAGTACCAGGTTCTCTCACTACAGCCTCAGACTGCTTCTAAGCCACACTGAGGTTATCCTACAGAGGCTTGGTCTGCAAGAACCATCCAATCCACTGGAAGAACTTGGAGTTCAGCCCTATTTCAAGCAAGGGTCACAGCATCCCAATCCTTCGTTAGTTTACTGTAATGAACAATGTCTATTTATTTTACCCTGTGCTTCCAAAACCGAACGCTACATTATTGGCAAGACCCAAACTCCTCTGTTTCTACTCAGAATGTGGCTGAGGACCCTGATCACAGAATTTAGTATAGCCCCTAAAAGACTTCTGTTCGAGAACTTTCTTGTAGTCACTCTATGTGCTCAGACTCAAGAGGTATTTAACTTCCTAGTCCTCAGTGTCCTCATCTGCACTTTGGTCTGTGCTAGACAGACCAAACAACTTAGTATGAGGAGTGGGTCATCAGAACGAAAGCCTCTAGGACCACACCCCTCAAAAGGCTGGAGCCTGATCAACACTGCACTGATTGTATCTCAAAGCACAAGAAAAGTAATTACACATGCTATAAGAAACAGGAAGGCCAGTGTACACTGTGATTACTATAAAGGTACCGAAGACCCCCTCCCCCATCCCTTTCTTCTCATAGTGAGTTTCTACATCACGAGGAACCTTCTAGATCGAGGGTGGAACAGGAAAATTTGGAAGCAGGTTTAAGTTTACAGATGTTGTTTCAAGTTTCTGATTTGGCCCTCTTAAGGACACGCCCCATTCCCCCTAATAATCTTCAATATGGATAATATGCTGATAACCATGTGGATGTGAACACGCCTTTCATCGCCTTTCATCCGCTTAACCCACAGAACCCCATGGCCGGGCAGCACAGTGTACTGTTACATTTTGGCTGTTTCTTCTTTTCCCTCTCTGAGCTGACTGAGAACTGGCGCTCCTGCCACTGCCCGGCATGGAAAGAGTTTTGCACGGCACCTCGCTAGTCCAGGGAAGGGATCAAACTTCAAATTCAATTTAGTACACTGAACAATAAGATGCAGGTCGTCTTGATGGTTACACAAATACCTCAGAACTAAAACTGGAACAGGGGTTCTCTTAAAGTGTCAGAGCAACTAAGAGAGAACGGGCTGTTACTTAGTAACAGCTCAGAGCTGATGGTTACTTAGTAATTGGCTCAGGGCTGATGGTTTCTTTAAAAGGGGGAGGGGCCATTAGCCAACGCCATCACTCTGCTGTGAGAATACAAGCTAGACGCTGAAGTCTTTCTTACAAACCTTGGCTTCTGGGTCACTGTTGATACTACAAGAATCATCGTCATCAGCATGAGGGGCGTTTCTAGAAAGAAGAACATAAAACTGGTCTTAGAATTCTGTTGCAAAGACTAGATTGCAGAAGCCATCCCTTTTGGTACACCCTCCTACCTGAGTTTCAAGGATGCATAGCGTAGCGTTGCTCCTTCAAACTCTTTTAAACTGGGGTCTGGGTTAACTGTGGCTGCGTGCAAATCCTAGAGGGAAACAGATCCTGTTAGGGTACAGCGGAGAGGCCCACTACCCTGTCTCAAACACCGAAGGGGAGAGAAAGCCCCCAGCAAGAGGCGGAGAGTGGGGAGTGAACGAGCTTAGGCAGAAAACGGCATGCAAAGGCTGCTGTGTGATGGAGTGGCTCACAAGCTCCGGCTCTTACAAGACAACAGGGGACCTGGGGCACACCAGCTCGAAGCCGCTCACAATGGGAGACATCAGTAAATAAATAAGTAAAAATAAATAGACCACGTGAGTGTGAGTGGCTGGGTCCAGAAGACTTGCCACTCAGCCCCTGCAGAACGCATGACATTCACAAAGAAGAAAAAGAAGCAACCGCAGCCATGCAGAAAGGAACAAAAAAAAGTATTAAATGGTCTAAAATCTGACAATATACTTGCCTTCCAAATGTCACTATTAATCTTTCCCCCATTCAGAACAGCAAAATCACTCCATGGCTGTTTCTAGACATGTAATTATTCACATAGGAAAAAAAAAAGCACATCGATTTTAAAAAAAAAAAGAAAAGAAAACACAAGGGGGGGAAAAACACAAGACACTGTTGTTAGCATTGATATTCACAGGACGAGTTAGGGAACAGATTAAATCTAACGGTAACTTGTCTGCGCGCCCTCTCTAAGATACATCATTATTTGACCAGGACAGGGCAGAGATGGTAATTACCCACCAAAGTAAGCAGCCCAACAGTATTAGACCACAGCAGTTACGTCCTAAGTGTGGTCCTGGAAGCAAACCATATACCTTCACAGTCCCCGGCCTACACAATTCCACAGACACCCACCACCCCGGCCACACACAGGTTTTCTAGAGATAGAAGTGGAATTAGGGGTGTCAGTATGCTGACTTGGAAACGGGGGGGGGGGGGAGATGTTCATATCTAAGAGCACAAAAGTCTGGGGTCAAGTTATTGTTATTTCAAGTGGGAAAGGGAATGATGGGAAAAGAGGCTTAGGAGCACAGGCCGACATCAGCATCCCGGTGAGATTTATTCCACATAATGGAAAAGACCCTCACACAACCTAATGCAAACTATCGATTCATGAAGTGCTCTGCTTCTGTGCCACGTGAGTCTGTCCAGAGTTCACACCCGCCAGGACAATCACTTCCTAGATGGTTACAGACCACGAGCCTCGCCGTGCTGGGAGCACTCTCGCCATGGCTCTCCACGTGGACGCGACTCTTTCTCACTCCCTTCGACAACGAGAGAACTTCTTTTTCCTACTGTGCCAAGGGAATACTCAAATATTTTTCACAGATTTATGGAACCAAATGAAACTGAAGGATAGTTTTGTAAATCTCTCCTCAGATGAGACATCAACGGTGGAAAGTTTTTGACTAA
This sequence comes from Grammomys surdaster, assembly GCF_004785775.1. Taxonomy (NCBI): domain Eukaryota; kingdom Metazoa; phylum Chordata; class Mammalia; order Rodentia; family Muridae; genus Grammomys; species Grammomys surdaster. Next base: position 20,388,130 of record NW_021604608.1, read on the forward strand.
GAAACTTCTCAACTGAAGTACAATGAAAATGAGCGGGGAATGGCGGCCTAGAACTTACGGTCAGGCCGCTGACATGGAAAGGTGTGCTGACTAACACTGCGGACGTGGCAGGGTGGATGAGCTGCTGTTCACGTCCACTGTCAACACAATGGCTTTCTTTTGGGGGGTAGGGCTCTGAACCTATACTCAAATACAGAAGAACTCAGATCACCACACTGATTTTGATAATCTCCCCTAATGACTATAAGAACAGGAATGCTGCCCGTCTTTGCTGTTTACTCCATATCCCTGAAAGTGTGTTCAATCTCCACTGAGAAGCATAACTTGGGGGAACTGTGATCAGCGGGGCTGGGCACCTGAGATAGACCAGGCTCCATGTGTGTTTTCCTGGGAAAAGCCATTAAGTTTTCCTCCTATTTTAAACACATATTTTAAACTTTATTTTGTGCATGTGTGTCTATGTACATGCACCAGATGCATGCATGAGCCTGCCAAGATCAGAAAGAGGCTCCAGATCCACCTGCAGTTACAGGGGACTGTGAGCTGCTACACGGGTGCTGGAAACCAATCCTAGGTGCCTCCTTGCAAGAGCTGAAAGCCCTCTTACTCGTGGGGCCATCTCCCCTGTCCCACTGTCCCTATTCAGAGGGACCAGCAGTGGACAGGCTTAGTCACTGCTCTGGAACTATAGAAAATGTTCCTTGTGAAAGCAAGTGGCAAGTGCAAAAGAGAGCATCAAGGTGCGAGTTTCTTTCCAAGCAAGCCCTCACACCGCAACATCAGGACCCTGGCTGCCAGGTGGGCTGCTCCCACGCTTCCTTTAGGTTGAACTTTGAAAAGGGGCATCAGCTGAGGAACTGAAGAAAGTCAGGAAGACTATGTCTGTGTAGAGAAACACCGAAGGAAAAGGAAGGATGAGAGATAGAGGAGAAGCATGGGAGGATGCAAAAAGGGAGGAAAGAGAAGAGAAGGAAGAAAGAAAGATGAAGGAAGAAGGAAGGAAGGAAGGAAGGAAAGAAGGAAGGAAGGAAGGAAGGAAGGAAGGAAGGAAGGAAGGAAGGAAGGGGTGATATCTGAAAAACAGACACCTGAAATCAGAAATTATCCAACAGGGACTGTGCTGGGACAGGGTGGGGGGGGGGACAGAAGAATATTCTAAATGGAGCTTTCAGAAAAACTTTAGAATTTAATTAAAACACGCCTCTGTGTGGGTGCCAACTTTTATGCCTTTTTATATATTTGCTCTCTGGACAGAGGAGTCTCTGTAAGGGGATGCTGGCTATGGTTCTAGGCCTGTACAGCTCTTGAGCTGTGGAGTTGGTTGGCAAGTTCCCAGCTCACCTATGTTTACATAAACGAAAGCCTTAAAGACTGACTTTGAAGATGCTAAAACCAGTGAGTGCTTATTGCAGGGCTCCAGGAAGGAACAATGGCAGCTGCACTGTGGCTGGACCAAAGGCATTGATTTTTCAACCCTATTTTAAAAGAATTCATTAATATCAAAGATGAGAATTTTTCTTTTTAGTAAAAGCAACCATAACTTTTCTTTCTTTCCTTTCTTTCTTTCTTTCTTTCTTTCTTTTTCTTTCACTTGCTCTTTCTTTCTTTTCTTTCTTTTTTAAAAACAGAGAACAACATACTTTTTCTTAAATTTTAAGAACAACAGAGTAGTCATTTAATTATTTTTAGTAAAGAAGTGACAATTTTTTCTACATTTAGCTAACTATTTAATACATCAATTCACCTTTTTTTTTATAGTGTTGAGGCTTGAATCCAAAGCCTTGAGCACGCCAGCCAAGCACCCCACCTCTGAGCTACAATCCAGCTATAGTAAATAATGTTTAAGTAATAAAAATTTAAAAATAATAATAAAAAAAAAAACCTCCTGGCGGTTCTTCGGCTCAACACAGACGCTATAGTCCCTGTGGTCTGTAGTGTGCAGCATGGGAAGATTAAGGGAGAGACAAAGAGGAGGCAGTAAAGAGAGGAAACAGCAGGAGAGCCATATGTTTCTGGCAAGAAGTAACACACAGACAGGCTGAGAGGGGAGGAATGGACAGAGAGCATCTTCCATAAGCAGTGACCTGCCTGGCAATCTTCTAGGCAGAATGGCTAAAGTCTGGCAATGGCTAAGAGATGTCCAGGGCCAGAGCTGTCGCTGGAATCACCCTCTGCTGGTCCTGATCCTGGCCATGCCCAGGGTGCAGCATCCATCGAACTAAATATGATGCTCACACTCAGTTATGGGAAAGATAACTGCAGATCCCTGGCTCCCATGGGCTATACTGAGCACTGACCCAGTGCTGGGGACACAATGCCTACCCTTCAAGACCCGCTGCACCAAGCAGGGGCTGTGCCAGGGTGGGCCCGCTAGAGAAAGTCACGCATGTGTTCTGGATGACCGAGCACTTTCATCTTAACTTCCCCTGGTGGTGGTGGGAGATCTTGGAATACAATTCCGCAAATCAGAGAGAATCAGAGCAATGACCTTCTGTTGGAAAAGCCCCTTCTTCAACAAAGCCAACAGGGTGTCCCTGAGGATGGATTCTCACGGGCTGGAAAGTCCTTCTGAGGGGGCTGTCTTCACTGCATGCTATGGTTAGAATGTATCCTCTCAAAACCCTGTGTGGGAAACAATCCCAAGTGCGGCAGTGGTGGTGGCGACAGGGTGGGGACTAAGGGAGGTGGTGAGGTCATCAGGGCGCCACCCTTGTGGATGGATTAGTGCTAATTACCACTAATGGCTGGAAGTTTATCCTCTTGTTCTTGTTCGTGTCTCCTCTTTGCTCAGAAGGTAAGAGAGCAAGAGGGCTCCCATCAGCTGCAGCTCCTCAAACCTGGACCTCCCAGCCTAGAGGCACCATGTTTCTGCACATTACGAATCACTGTGGCACACTGTGTCTGGAGCGAAAGCCACACTAGAGCGTTGTAAAGCGCTATTGGAGACCAGAGGGTGCTGCACACGATAAAGCCAGCTGGGAAAGCACCTGTATGTTTCCTGTGACCTTGGTGGGGGCTGTCATCACACCTGTGTGCACCTCAGAAGCTCTGAAGCCAGCACAGCTCGCGGCTCAGCACCTCGATGAGGCTTCCCCTTAGAGGGGGCAGGTGGCTTGGTGAAGGAGTGAGTTGTTAGCACATGGCATGGCTGGGGGGGATGTGTTAGGGGTGGAAGTGCCCCAGTCTTCTACTCTTTCTTCTCATGTGAAAAAAGTTCAGTAACAATAAAGCTCAAATTATACTTTTCAACCCTCTTTAATCCAGGCTTGCTACACATGGCTTTTGTAAAATGGCAGAGAAGATGCGACATTTGAATTCTGAAATATCAAAGAACTGAGCAGGGCAAGAGATCTGTGTACTTCGCTTTAGGCATCTCCATGTGGATATATCATCTTCCTTCTTTTAAAAACACTCTCTAGATTTTTCGTGGATGTATCATGATTTGAAAGGGCCCTCCTTTTTAACTATGGTTTTGGCTCCTTTTGTTTTAAGTTACTCGTGGCCCAAAAATCTCAAATGGGAAATTACATGACAAAGCTATTTACAACTTTTACATTGTCGTCCTGAATATCATGACACTTTGTACCGATCTGCACCGTCTCACCTAGGAAATGAACTATCCTGTTGCCCAGCATTTCTATACTGTAACACTCCTCTCCGTAGTAACTGAACAGCCATCCTGGCATCTACTGTTGTGGTATCGTGCTACGTACAAGGTCCAGACCTAGCCGTGAGGTTACACAGAGACTAAGGGATATCAGAATGTAGCTCCAGAAGACAAGGGGCACTACTGAATGGAATTGTCAATTATTATAAGAAAATAATTCAAAGAAGTTAAAAAAACCAAACAAACACACCAAAACAGATTGGTAAAGGCTGTTGTACTGGATGGTTCTGTGTCAGCTTGACACAAGCTGGAGTTGTCACAGAGGAAGGAGCCTCCCTTGAGGAAATGCCTCCATGAGATCCAGCTGTAAGGCATTTTCTCAATTAGTGATCAAGGGTAGGAGGGCCCATTGTGGGTGGTGTCATCCCTTGCGCTGGTAGCAAGCTGAGTAAGCCAGGGGAGTAAGTAGCACTCCTCCATGGCTTCTGCATCAGCTCTGGCCTCCAGGTTCCTGTCCTGTGTGAGTTCCTGTCCTGATTTCTTTTGGTGATGAACAGCAATGTGGGAGTGTAAGCTGAATAAACCCTTTCCTGCCCAGTTTGCTTCTTGGTGGTGATGTTTTGTGCAGGAATAGAAACCCTACTGTGAAATGAGGTCCTTGGACCACAGCGTGCAAACTGGAAGTCTAGAGTTGGGAGGGGACCGAGGCTCTAGTTGATTTTGATGCTTCAGGAAGTCAACTGGTGGCATCAACTGTTACAAGCATGGTTTCTTCTCCACTCAGCAAACAATGAATGGAATTCATGCACCCTATATCAGAAGTTATGCTAGATAAGGAAATGGGTCATAATCCCTGAGGAACTTTCTAGAAAAAGATTATCAGGTCCCAAATCATAATACTGTAAGGGACTTTCAAAGAAGAGAGAGTATACTTTCTTTTTAAAGATTTATTTATTTATTTATGAGTGTTCTATCTGCATATACACCTGCATGTCAGAAGAGGGCATCAGATCCTATTATAGATAGTTGTGAGCCACCATGTGGGTTCTGAGAACTGAACTCAGGACCTCTGGAAGAGTAGCCAGTACTCTTAACCACTGTCATCTCTCCAGCCTCAAGAGAATATACTTATTCCTGGGAGATGCCAGGGCATGACCCTTCCTTTGAGGAAGTAATATAGGAATAAAAATTGGGGGAGGGGCAGTTTCCTATAGGCCTGGTTGTTACACTATAAAACCCCATGAAAAGACCATGTAAGAACAGAGTTCCAGGTCCCACCCTGGAGCTTTTGTGTCATTGTCTTAGATGGCATCAAGGAACCAGAAGCTTTACGAGCACCAGGTATCCGCCCTGAGCTCCCAGGCTGGAAACACTGCCCTTGCATCTGCAAGGCCTATCCTGAGGTTCTTTCCTGTCCGCAAATGTCATACTTGTATAATTTGGTGAAATGACAGGAAAGTCCCTCAATGTGGCAATTCTCTTACTCTACAGACACATGGAAGCATGCGGGTTTTGAGCTTGGACACTGTGCTCTTCCTGGGCCATTAGCAGCTTAGGCAGCCAGTGGCCACAAATATGTTGGCAAGTACAGAGTTACTTTGTAAGGAGATAGGATCCCCTCTAAGGATCCCACTTGTACACTCCTTTGAGAAACCCTGGCCATCTCTACATGAAGATGCTAAGCAAATCTTGGCCACAGGCCAAGCACTATCCATAAATATATACTGTATATGGCCCGCTTTCTCTTTTAAAAATTCCACAGCCACATAACTTCAGAGGTAATTTGGAACAAATATATGTTTTGGGAGGGGGAGGGACGAAGAGCCCGGTGGGCCAAATTTCAGTAGCAAATACTTCTCGGCCAGTTGATAAACTTTTAAAAAGACTTGCTGGCACGTGTATTGGAAACATTATACGCTGTGCATAACACGTCGTGGGTGAACTTTGGAATGTGAAATGTAACAAATTACAAAGTGTAAGGAAGCTGGCAGTCCTAAACTTTTGTGCCATCAACCAATTTGGCGCTTAGTGATCCGATTTTTCGTTTCAAGCCAGCTCACGAGAGAGCTCAATGAAAGCATGCATTTCCGACACGACACATTACAAGTTACTTCTCTCTCTTAACATTCTGCCTCCCCCGCCCCCATGCTTTGAAATTAGTTGAAATAGATTCTATCCAGAGATCAAAGAGACGGAGCTGGAGAAAGAATCGTTCCTCTTCCGCTGTCATCGGCACCTGGGACGGCGTTATTAAGTAGTCATTTTCTGGTTGGCTTTGCGTGTGATGTGGCCCTCCCCTTCGTGTGAGATGAAGAGATCTGACAGACTCTACATTTCCTAATATAGTGTGTCAAGTCTGGGGGTGGAAGCAGGGGTCAACAGGTCAAAGTTCAAGGTTGACTCTACCATACACTAGCTCTGTGATCTTGTGAAGGCCACTTAGCTTTCCTGTGTCAAACTGGGAGTGACAACCACCCTTGGTAACAGGTGTGTGTTTTGTGGGAATAAGGAAACAAGACACTGGCCTGGCCCTGTAAGCATCTGCTCCCTTAGGGCCCCATGGGCATGTGGCAGGCTGCTTCTTTCCCCACCTCTTTCATCTCCTGGCTTTTTCTCCTTGTCCCTTTGCTCCTGTGTTTACAAGGCCTTGGCCCTCTTAAGTCTGTTGGGATAGATAGATGACTTAAGGATTGCCTCTCAAACGGGAGAAAATGGCATGAAGTAAACAATCAAAACAGATCTGAGGACTAGGTAGCCATCTGTCTTATCAAGGGGCTGGTGGCCTGAGGAATGTAACTTAGTCACCAAACAGTTGTCTAGTCTGTGTGAGGTCCTGGCTTCCATTCTTGGTACCAGAATGAATGAATGAATGAATGAATGAACAAATAAATATTCAAATAAATGGCAGTGGCAATTAATGCTTGCCTAGCAGGCCTGAGGTTCTGGTTTGATCCCCAGGACTTCAGTAAAAACATAAATCTGATAGGTAAATAAATAAGCTAGCAAACAAACAGATAAACGGCTGTGGATGAGTCAGTCACTGCCTGTCTGAAACTTCTAAAACTAAATCAGCTTTTTAAAGATCCACTGAGGGAGAAAACCGCATAGTAAGCACAAATGAAAGCAAGATGGGGCAGAATCCAGGGGACAGCCAGGGGACCTGTAATACCAGCTACACGGCTACTCAACTTCTGATTCACGGAGGCTATCTTCTCTGTCATGGTTGAGTACCGTGAGGGTCTAACATAGTGTTTATGAAAAGACTCTAATTTTGTTCCTTGTGGTGCTGGGGATTGAACCTAGATCCTAGTGCATGTCGGGAAAGTGAGCTATCAATTATCATAAGCAACGAGGAAGCCGAAAACTCCAAAGAACGAAGGAGATGAGATAAGTCCTTTGGAGCAGAGGAAAGAGCCCTGAATAGTGGGTGGGGCTAGGAAGGGCACAGAGATGGAAGAGAACACGCAAGAGCCCAGGGCTAGCGGAGGCCCTCTCATACCTGACAGGTTTACCCAACACCAGCTGCCCAGCTCTGCTGCATTCCCCTTAAGACATTTGCAGAAAACACAGAAACAAAACACTACCATATTAACTAAAGAAATAAAAATGCAAGCTACACAACCTCAGACTCCACTCCCTGGATTCTATCAGGGAGGGACAAGAACGACTTGATCCTGGACTAAGGAGTGGGTCTCAAGTTAGTCCAACCTCCTGACTTCAGGGACAACAGGAGGCAGAGGACCTTGGAAACCTAAAGCCAGGGACACTGAGGGTCCTGGTTACTGCTTGTGTCGTTGATAGCTCTGTTTTCCTATCTATGATGTACTTTCCTGGTTGTAGGTGCTCTATTGTTGAACACAACTAGACAGTTAGGATAGAGTAACACCGCCCTGTTATACCAAGAGGGTATAACAGAGGTGGATACTGGCTGGCTTTGCATGGGGGAGGCCATCTGTAGTACAAGACATAAGTCCAGGGTATGTCTGAGCTGGCCCAGGGAGCAGACTCCTTCACACCAAACTCGTTGAAGGCTAGAGCTGCACTAGTTTATTTTTTATTCCAAGTACACCTAATGCAAGGTTAATGAGTCAGTGACTAGAAGTTGCTCAGGAGGTAGAACTATTAGGCTTCAATGAGAAGCTATCAAAACCATCTAGGGCTAAGCAACAAAATCCTACGTGGTAAGGCGGCACTGAATCAACATGTCAGATGACCAGGGCAAAGTCTGAACCAGCCAAGGCTCTCATCAGCCAAAGAGGGTATATCTAGCTCTAACCCATCTCTCTAAAGGTGGAGAAGTGGGGCTGTGGCTAGAGAAGGCAGATGCTGAGGCTGGGCCTGGGGAAGGCAGATGTTGATACCCTAAAGCAGGAAGCTGAGAAGAATATCAGTTTTACTGTCTCCCAGGAAAGAACAGGTCACCTAATCAGAAAGTCAGGAACAAGAGGCTGGCTACTTTTAAGGGTGATAAATGCAGTGGCAAACGCAGAAGAGTTTGGCCACTTAGGGGTAAAGTTCAAATGTACCCATTTCTCAAACGCAAAGAAAATGGGCTTTAAACATTAAAGAACAAAGGATTTATCATCAGAGAAAAAGTGGAGGGAAGGCAGAAAGGATAGCCTGCTAGAGAAGCCACTGACATAAATAAATAAAAAAATAAAAATAAATAAATAAATCGGCTGTCACTTGGCCGTGACCTTTCCCAGTGATAATTCTCTTGAGTGTGCTGTTGCTAGGCTTGACAAATATTTGCTGCAGGAATCATTACATGAATGAATACCACAATGAAAAAATTTTAAGGCCTCAATTCTTTGTTTAAACATCCCGATTTCTTCCTCAGGGACACCCAGAATTTATGCCACTAATTATTTCTAAAATAATGTCACTTCTGCTAAATAAACACATCTCCTTTTCTTCCCCCCTCTCCTTAAATAGGAATTAAGCATTTAAGTACTCTCAAGGGTTATTCCTGTAAGACATCTTCTGCATGCCAGCAAATGAACCCAAGGCTAATGAGATACATGATAATTATAACACGCCTGGCTAAGAGATATTCTTCTATGCGTAAATATTTCATGGATCCAGCACCATGCGATGGTACCTGCAGAGTAAATTACTGTTTCTATGAGCCCTTGGGAAACTTAACCACTTCCCACTAATCAACTCCTCTTGGTTTTGTACCTAGAATAGTGTTTCAAGAGACCAGAATCCATTAAAAGAGAAAACAGACCTGAACGACAGACATTAGCACTATTTACTAAGAGGAAGCATTACTGAGCTCCCACATCCAACACGGATGGCCATCAAATGGCTTACCTGAGTGGCCTGTTGGGGCAGAGGGTGCTAGTCTAAAAGGAAACCGAGTTATATCTAGTAAGCATGTAAAAAGGCAGTCTACTTTACCTCGTTCTCCGGGGTGGGAGATGGCGTTACAGAGCTAAGTGACCCTTTCCTAGAACTGTGGAGATCCGCTGGGATGGAGACAGGCCGCTCCCACTGAGTTGTCCCTGTTGGGATGTGCCAATAATAGGTCCCAGCAATGTCATTGACTCTTTTCCAGCCAGGCGGCAAATCCGGATCTGTCTGAAATGAGTGGTCACTCCAGATATCTGCTGGGAGATAGAAAAAAAAAAGAGAGAGATAGAACTCTATTAAAAGAGAAAAAGAAAGCTTCCAACAGCCAGGCAAACCCCACACACAGAAATGTCTGCACTGAACTGAAAAGAGCCTACCATATAAAGTGTGGTGAAAGGGGTAATTGAGAGTAGACAGAAAAACCTGGAAAGGCTGGTGGCCATCTCTGAAGATGGGGGTAAAGACTTAATTTTCAAGTCACCCCATACCTCCAAGAACCACAAGCTAAAGCTCCATGAATCATAACCAAATGTGAAGGCAAATTCCACATGTTTACGTACAGAGCCTGCCGGATCCCACTGTCAATCAGGAAGACTGACTGGTTGGCATTACACATCCTTCTGGCTATAAGTCTAAGTTTCTGTAACCGCTTTCTATAGATAAAGCACTGTGTTTGCATCTAGACACCCACAGAGGAGCAGTGTCTTTTTCAGGACTCCAGGACTCTGCACTGCACACTTTTAGGAAAAGCAAACTGAAATAAATAGCTGTGGAATTCAACAAAAGACCAGATTGGCTTTAAAACTGGGCCAGCAATGTAAACACATGGAAGAAAGTGGGAGTGAGAGGCTATACAGAATGGTGGAGAGTGTGGCAAATGGGTAAGCATCTCCAGAGTCCAAAGACCTTCAAATCCAATCAATAACCCTTAAGCAACGTAGGTGTCAAATAAAATTAACCCTCTGGACATTTTCTCAGTTTACTGAAGAATTAATTGCTTTAAAACCCTTTTCTTCCTATCCTTGAGTTGAGCCTATTAAAGGGATAAAAAGTACAAGAGAAAAGAAGCAGGGTGAGAATTTCAAAGATGGAAGGCTCATGAAGTCACAGAGTAACTGTGTCAGTGAGGAGAGGCTGGCCTCCTGGGCTCTCCACTTGAATACTGTTCTATTCTGAGGGTTGGAGCCTTTTCTACAGAGCCGTACACAAAGCCAGAATGCTTTATTGCATTTCCAATGAGGACACATGTGGGCCTTGCTCAATACAACACTGTATAATGCGGACACACATTACCAAAGCTGTTATAGGTAGGATAGAAGAAAAGGAGAAGCCAGACAAAGAGGCTGGTCAAGCCCACGGGCACAGACGTGCATCCACGCTGTTGTTGGTGTGCTAGCACACACTCTTCTCATTTCAGCCTGCCAGAGGCAACAAACTATGCTGGAAATGTTACCTTCTATCCACAGGAAAATTAAGCATGATTATGTGATTCCAAGTTAACTACACTTGTAGCAGCAACTCTAACCAAACGTTTTTATGTTCCCCATTCCTGGCCCGCTTTCAGGAGGTAAATGGGTTGTTTCTGATAGCCTTTTGTTTTTAGCATCTCAACTGGGGAAGGGAAAGTAAAAACACAGAGGACTTACAATGGAGAAATCTGGAGTATGTGAGTGCCCTTGTAGGGTCTCATTCTATGGCTCCCAGACAAAAAGGTCTGGGGTTAAAATGAGAAAGGAATGCAAAAGCACCCGTTCTACCTCTGTGGTTTATGACGTCTGTATAGTTATACTTGAGAGTGAGGAACAGCCATGCACACCATCAGAATATGAATTCATGTCAGACCAAGGACAGAGAGGTCTGTGGCTTTTAAGCCACATTGCCACCTACAGTGTGTGAGGGGAATTTTGCACCAGATAGCAGGAATTAACTTGTTCTATATTGAACCAAACACACCGCATTTTTACCTGGTTTGTATTTTAAATTTCTCCTGAGATTGTGTTAGGAAAGTATTTCAAAGAGGGGCTTATTCTGTGGCTAAAAGTAGATGGCAATGACAATGGGGGAAGATGTGGCAAAGCTCCAATACTCACAGCATCCTGTGCAGAAGTATCCCAAACTAGGTAAGGGTTAAGCACTAGTAGGGCAAGAAGGCATCATGTTGTCTTACCCATCAAGCTCTTTCCCCCAGCCCCAAACAGATACTCAGCAGTGGACGGATGGATGTTTGGATGGACGGATAGATGGATGGATAGATGGATGGATGATGGATGTTTGGATGGACGGATAGATGGATGGATGATGATAGATGGTGGATGGATGAGAGATGGATGAATGGATACATTGATGGACAGATGGATGAATAAGGTGGAAGAAATTAATGAATGAATTAGGTCTTCCAATAGTAAACTTGGTGTCTAACAGAAGAGGAATTCTGAAGACATCAGTTGTGTACACTGTCATAAAACAAACCACTGACACTTAAGTGGGGTCACTGTCTATTTCTTTCAATGGCATGCGTGACTATCCTCACAGGTAACAGGGACAGGGTTAATAGTCAACACCAGTATCTGCAGCTCCACGTTTGTGGATGAAAGTACCTGGGAGTCACACACACTTTGATAGATCTACTGGGAGGGCTGAGATCACAATGGGATGTTCTTACTTTCCAGTGGCAATCTCCTAAATGATATCTATAGCAGAGAAATGGTTTGTCTTTGGGTGGGTCATACGGCATGGTAATCTTGGGTGTTAGATCCAGCATTAGAATGCAAATGGACACCATGGGACCTAACTGGAACTAACACCAACTGTGGGGTCTCAATGAAAGACGGGTCAGGGAGGGAGATTGGCAGAAGAGACCCAACGTCTCCAGAGTACTTTCAATATCTCAGTTCTCAGCACAGTAGCAACATTAAAATGGCCCCGAGCTCAAAACAAATCAGACCTCCTTTAATAGAAGAATGAGAAATTTACAGCAGAATAAGTAAATAGCAGAAATGAACCAAATACAGCTGCACATAACAATACAAAGTTCGCCTCATGCCACAGATGAGAAGGAAGAAGACAAAAGACACTGTATCCATTTGGGTAAAGTCCAACCATTAATTATTTAGTGATAGACATACATGGTTTAAACTGTCAAAATTGCAAAAACACAGCTATTACATACAAAAAAAATACAGGCTGATGAACAGCCAACAGTGTGGTGGTAGGGTGGGGGTGGAGGCTGTTGGTTTTGATTAGAGAAAGGTATACCCCAGTTATTCCAGTCTAAAATTTCCACTGGTGGTGACATGGATGTTCCCCTTTCAAGTATCTACTAATCTGCATGCTTACTCGATATTTCCGAATGTGTATTTCTCACAAGTGAAAAAATAGAGGCTGGAGAGACGGCTCAGCTGGTAAATGTTTGCCAACCAAGCATGGTCCAAAGCAGGAACATAAAAGGTGGTTGTGGCCCGGTATGTGTATGTGTGTATACATTGTATATACTTGTATACATCCAAGGGGAATTTGAATATAAGCATGCTGAAAATAGAAGAATATCACTAATTAATAAAGAAGTTATTGTGTACACACACACACACACACAGACACACACACAAATACAAAGTTAGCCATGTCAGAATATTTTCAATATCTATAAGGATGACCCACTCCCCTTCAAAAACAACAACAACAACAAAACAAAACAAAACAACCCACAGGGGGTTCATTCAAGACTCCAAAGAGCCCAGCCATGGCATTATGCATCCTGGCCTGGGGATGAGTGGGCTAAGCCATTCACTACATGAATGGGCCTGATCAAACCAGACAACTTCTTAAGAAATAGTTACTCATGACCATGAACTCCTTTTGTTCCCAGGCTACACTTCAGCAACATAGTAAATATCCAACTCAGGAAAGTGTCCCCACTACAGCACAAAGGAAATGCCCAGTATAGAAATCATAGGGCCATATGGTATGGCTTCCATGGTTCAAGAAAAAAGATAATATTAAGATAATCTCCTCATGACTTTTCACTGGCAAGGGCAGCCTGAGACACCAGACCTGCTGGCCTTCCTCTTTAAGGAGATACTCACTCTTTTGTCTTTCAAATGCCTGTCTGTCTGTCATCTGTCTGTCTCTATCACTGTTGATGAGAAAGATCACTTCATGATATTTAAAACCAACTTTCCCAGTTTAAGGCACAGTCCACGCCTGTGCTACACTTGGCTTAAACCTCTCAAACGCAAATAAAGAGAGTTGCTTTGTGTGTTTTTTTAGTCTCCCTCTGTGGTTTGCAGTCTCCATAAGTAAAAAAGTCCAGCACTTTCCACTAAAACATGACTTGGCTGCATTTAACGTTCAAGGCAATCCCAGCTAGAAGGCAAGCCCAGATCCCGGCCTTTTAGGCATTACATGGCTGTGATGTTACAGATGCTAAGAAAATTACAAAGAATACGGAGGCTGGCTGGGTGTGGATTGTGTGCCCTTTACTGCAGGGTTCAGGACATGTCCGTGGCTGCCCTGGGATGAAGGCAAAATTGTTATCCCCAATTCTAAGGCTTGCAGAAGACAGTAGATAGATTTAAACCAAGGAAATAAAGTATGTCCTGATACAGAACAGGATCAATTCTTCAGAGACCTGAAAAAAACCCTACCAGTATTGACAGCATGGGGAGGAGGGTAATAAAACAAAAGGACCAGAAAAGAGAAATACTGGTACAGGGTGGAGATCATGAGACAGTAACCCACCTGACCACGGTCAAGAACTGAGTAATAAGTTAAGATTCTCTATGGATGCCCGGCCTGGAGCCCCCACCACCCAGCACTCTGGGTCCACAGACATGAATATTCTTCTAATGCAAGTCCCCCTTAAATGCTTGCCTCCCAAATCCAGCCCTGGTAAAGCAGCCAGGCCATTCCAGCTGCCAGATCTTGCTAGAAGCTAAACAGAAATCCCACCCTCCAACAAACCATGAAACTGATGCTTCTCTTCCTTCCCTCCCGTGGAGCTTGTACCTAAGATGCTCTCTCCCAGTTCCCAGGTTCCTGTCATCACAGAAGCTCACTGAAGGCTGTCACATGCTGAGAGGAGCCGCTTTCAGCCCAGAGCTGAGAAGTCACAGGTCTCTTTTCATAATGCGTCCGTCGTCCTCCCTTGCCTGCATTTTATTACTAGTATTATTATTATTTTTTTTAAGCAACAGGAAACAGGAACTGGAAGTCAGTAAAAAATAGCAAGGCTGATGGCCACACAAAGTCCCTCTTGGGCCAAAAGGAATGCGCTTGGCACAGGAACAAGAAGCCCATTTATGAGCAGCAAAGACCCACCCATCCCAACCACCTCAGGCACCAGCCCTCACTCCTAGCCCCACATGAGTCCACCTGGCTCCCTCTGGGGTCTGGCGAACTGTGGGACGTACAGGGCGAGGGGCACACTTGCCTCTCATCATTCTCTCCCAGGCTCTCTTTCAGGAACCCAGGGGTCAAAGAAAAACAAATCAGCATGGACAGCGGCTGGAAACATCCTCTCCTAGACGGAGGACAGAGGAAGCGTGGAGCCGGGAGTTTATATTTAGCAAGGTCTGCACTGCTGAGCACAGACTACTGCCCTGAGGTCTTAGGATGGCGTCCGCTACCACTGTGTGCCTTGTGCTTCCAGTGTCTGTGGTGATGAAAGCATCCCACAAGCATTTCCTGTCTAGCCTGAGCCAGGCTATGCGTTGGAGCCCAGAGCACACATGTAATTATGATAGACAGGGTGCCCACGTGACGGAAGGCAAGACTCCTCAAACATCCAGGTTACCTGGGGGCCTAGGGCTATGCCCAGCATTTCTGGCTCAAGTGGGAGTAGGCCCAAGAATTTGCATCTCTAACAGTCGTTTCATTGGTCACTCCAGAATCCTGGGCTTTTGAGAATCACGGGCCTAGGAAAGCTGAAAAGGGCAGTCATTACTCTCTATCAAATGTGCTGTGCTGGCTACTTTTGTGTCAACTTGACACAAGCTAGAGTCATTTGGGGAGAGGAAACCGCAACTGAGAAAATGTCCCTATCAATGGCCCATGGTCAAACCTGTGAGGCGTTTTCTTGATTAATGATTGATGTGGGAAGGCCAGTTTACTGCAAGTGTGGCCAGGCCTGGTCAAGTAGTCCTGGGTTATAAGAAAGCAAGGCTGAGCAAGTCCTGAGGGGCAACTCAGTAAACTGTATTTCTCCATGGCCTCTGCTCCTTCCTCAAGTTCCTGTCCTGAGTTCCTAGGACCATAGACTGTTAGATGGAAGTATAAGAAATAAAAGAAATAAACCCGTCCTCCCAAAGCTGCTTTTGGTCATATGTTTATCACAGCAATAGGAACCCTAACTAAGAGATAATCTGTAACCACTGGCCACAGAGTCAGTCTCTCTCTGTCTCTCTCTCCCTCTCTCTCTCTCTCTGTCTCTCGCTCGCTCACTTTTTTCCTCCCTTTCTCTCTCTCTCCCTCTCCTCTCCCTCTCTCCCTCTCTCCCTCCCTCCCTTGATGTTTTCAGGCTGCACAGTGGCCTGCCTAAGTTCTGTCCTCACTCCTTGTTCTTTTTAATATTTTGGACCCAGAACTTCACTGCCAGCATAGAACCAGTAAAGCCCTTTATTTCCTCCAGCAACCATCACCAACACTCAGGGAGACAACAGCACAGAACAGGCGGCACTCTGAGGCTAGCTGGTGATTACAGACAGGTGGAGGGTTCCAAACAGCCAATAGCTGCTGCTTAGAATTGCTTAGAAACCTTCCTTGGTCAAAAAGATTGACAGAAATACTGGTCAAGGCAGGGAATGAGCCCCAGAGTGTCTAAAAGCTATGACTCCCCAGAATCCTGCTGACCCAGCAGCCACTGACGAGGAAGAAAGGTTCTTCTAAATGGTTTCAAGGCTCTTATATTTCCTGATATCAACTTACAAGACACAGTTGAGACCACAGCTAGTCCATCAGAGCCTGGGGAAAACTATCCTGAACTCACTGAATCCTTCCCTGGTCCTGTTAAGTTACAATAAAACCCTTAGTGGTTTGGGGAGTGTTAAAGTCCCTTGCTTTTCTGCATATTTTCCTTCAAACACTTACTCGGAAGAGTTATTAAATGCCTGAAATAGGGAGATAGTTATAGCTGAGGGTTCTCCCATTGATGTTGAGAGACTCTTCTGAACAGTGAACTCCTTCATGAAAACAAGACTTTTGAAAGGCTGCCACAGACAAGCTCTGGTTTTTGTTTTGTTTTGCTTGTCTTGCGTTTTTTTTTTTTCTCAATTAAAAAAGGCAATTTTTCTTTAAATCAAGACAACTAGGTAACATCATCCATCTAGTCTCATGGAAGTTTAGAAATGAAAACTGACTGGCCTGAGAATGAATCTATTTATCTTCCTTCCCTCCCTCCCTCCCACCCTCCCTCCCTCCCTCCCTCCCTCCCTCCCTCCCTTCCTTCCTTCCCCTCCCTCCCTCCCTTTCTTTTTTCCTTATTTCCGTATTTCTTTCTTTTTTTCTTTTTGTGTATGTGTGTGTGTGTGGGGGGGTGCTTGTGGTATTGGAAATGGAGTCCAGGCTTCATTCATGCTAGGTAAGCCTTCCATACTCGCTCCACCCCCCCCCCCCCCCCCCCCCCCCCCACCCCCCCCCCCCCGCTTCCAATGCCTCTTTAACCAGTTGATGGCTGTTTATGTGGTGCAGCTAGGTCTTCAGTGAAGCAGGAATGAACTGGATAAGACAGTGTGTTGCCTCATCACTAAGACAGTCTGTCTCACTTTGAGGACTGCTCTTGAGACAGTCTGAGAGAACAGGAATTCTAATGCCTCTCTTAAGACAGAAAAGAAGTGGTCCTTTCTAGTCTCAGGTTGTTAACCCAAACCAAAGCAACACACCTAGTAGAACTCTCCACACTTGAAGACTAAAAGGCATGAAGTGTAACAGCTAATAAATTACCCACAAGGAAAATTTACATTTGTAAATATTCACTTGCCCACCAATCAAACCCATACACATCTGAATCTATTGTACTGAGGTAAATCATAAGATTGAGCAACACAGTATTTCACCCACCATCAAAAAGTCCAATTCTAAATGCCCAAACACACAATATAACACACATGGATTTTCCTACTAGTTACAGAAGGGGACACTTAATAAAGTCTTGAGGTGACATGTGCTAAGGTGGCAATCTGCAATGGCCGCCACAGCTCATGTTTAGCTTGTGATGTGATACTTCAGGCTGGGGTGCCTCCAAAAGGTGGGGCCTGGTTAGTGGGGCATGTGGAGGAGTCTTCGGTGGTCCCAGCTATCCCAGCCTGTCTTCTCTGCTTCTTGGATTACCAGGCTATGAACACTGTCACCTGGCCCTGTCACCTGGGGAGGAGCCAATCTGCCCAGCCTTTACCCTCCATGATGGACCGAGCTCCCTCTGAAACCTTAAACCTTAACTTGTTTATGTCAGATGATTTTGGTCATAGTGAAGCAGACATAACTAATCACTAAGAATTAGAAGATAGAAACGTGACTTCTAATTCTGGAATGCAAACCGTGTAAGAAAGCAATAATCTACAGCCACCATTGAGAAGCCTCAGGCTTGTGGAGCCTCCTTCCTCACAAAGCTTAAAATATTAACTTCAAATCAGTGAAGAGTCGTTATTTGACTTTTGAGATGTGTAGGGAGAAAACTGCATTGGCACCAGCAAATTTTCAGGATCTGTATGCGTAGGCATGACAATGGATACAGAATGCGCTTCAGACCTCGGTATTAAAATCTGCAATATGTCGGTAATTTTCCAAAAGTCAAAAGACTAAACAACATTTATAGAAAGCTCCAGGTAGGTCACATTACATTTTTCCCCCCAGTTGTTATCCAGCACCCTCTCACCCAGGGACTGACAGCAGGGCACCCTGTTCGATTCCAGGGAGGAGTGAGGAAGAGACTAACAGGCCAGGTATCTAGTTCTTTGCCTTCAAGTTCAGGTATCTAGTGCCTGGTTCTAAACGTCGGGTGTCAGGATAAGCTGTGTAAATCATGCAAAGGCCAACTGCAAATTTCATTCAGAGATGGCATCCAGCTATCACCCCTTCTGCCAGCTCACGCTTTACTGATTTGTTTTATCATCTCATCTTACACGACGGTATGCGTGCCTTCCAGCACATTCTCTCAGGGCAGACAGATCTGGAAGTATGTCAGAGTCAGTTTTCTCTTCTATTATTCTGGCAAGGCCTCCAGTGTATTTTTCTCTCAGGGTTGTATCCCTCGGGCTGATCTATAACACCAATGAGGACATGCCACTAGCTAGCTATTCTAAGGGATACCTTGACCAAGCCCAAAGTCACTATTACGGTAATGTGTAGCATACTAGGATTTGACCTATGCTAAGTAACAGAATAACCAATGACTCTTGAGAATCTTGGGAATCGAAGCAAAATCTGGTAACAGTAATGGTCTCTTTGCCATGGTCTTTACAATCAAAACCCACTCATGGAGAGGTTACAGCATTGCACTCTTTAAAATGAAAATGTATCTATTGTGTTTCTGACGTATCAGGTACTGCCCTCTACTGTCCTCTCTTCTACTGCGTAACACCACCTTGTAAGTGCTATACTCAATCCTGCCTCATCCAGTCCCACAAAGCTTGGCATAAAGATGGAGTGAATATTATTCCTATTTTTTCAGTAAAGAAACAGACTTTCACAATGATGAGGAACTTGCTCATAGCTTTTCTAGCTCTCCAGTTAGGAAAACTTCAGTGTGGAACCTCCTCTATGTGCTGAGTGAATTTTAAAGATGAATAATGGGTGCTTGTCCAGGAACTCAGTGGCACTGAAGTAAGTTTTTCAGTTTGCAAGGGGGTGGGGTGGGGGGTTAATGGATAACCTTTAACAGTTGATGCAAAAACTGAGCTTTAGCGTGTGGTCAAGAGGACAGCACGTGAAAAGAGGTTTTCTGAGATGAAGGTTTAAAACATACAGAGATCAAAGGGAGGGTTTTTAAAAGTCTTTTCTGAGTTTGTTTGTTTGTTTAATAAAAACAAAATCGAACAAATAAAAAGCCAGTATATTCACTATGTGATACCCTGGCTGTCTCTGAACTCACAGATTTCTGCTTGCTTCCATTTCTGAGTGCTGAGATTAAAGGTGTGTAACGGCTTTAAAGGCACGTGTACCAATCTTGCTCTTTTTGGAGATATTTATTCCCCACCCCAATAGAATTTGAAGTGTCATATATAGAAAGCATAAAAATATTCCAATTAATAAAATAATGAGAGAATAAAGAAGTTGAGGAGAAATTTAATCTCCTGCCTCTTTCCCTTTCCTCTCCCCCTCTCTTCTCCCTAGACCCTCACCTCCTTATTTTTTTATTTTTTCTTGAGAAGTGGTCTTGTGCTATTGCTCAATCTGGACTTAAATTTGTGATGAATTCTTTTCTTTTTTTTTTTTTAATTTTTAGACAGGCTCTCACTATGCAGCCTTGACTGGCCTGGAATTCACTTTGTAGACCAGGTTGAACTTGAACTCCTAAAGATCCATCTGTTCCTGCCTCCTGAGTATTGGGATTAAAGATATATCACTACCATGCCTGGCAATAAGAATTTTAATTTCTTCCTCAAAAACTTCACAAAGTCTTACTTACCTAGTGAAAGAAGTTCCTCAAAAAAGAACCATTTTCCTTCCCATGAAACCAACAAGGAAGTTATAATATGGGACATAGTCCAGCTGTAGAAAGGCAGCAAATGACAGTGAAGGCTGTACTATTGTATTGTTGTATTTGGGCTATTTTGATTTATAATCACATTATACAGCGGATTAATTACGCGCAATCTTTTAAAAAAATATACATAAGCAACATAAACTTCGGTTGGACATATGACCACTACATTTTCCAGCCTCCCTTGCAGCTAGGTTTGCCCATGTAGGAAGCATTCTCAATGTAAAGTTGAAGAATTACATGACAATTTGTAAAAGCTTGCCTTAAAAAGGATCTGGCAGCCACACATTTCTTGCTGCTTGGCCCAGCACTACTGCTTTGAACCGTAAAAACAGATTATCCCTGAGGAGAGTAGGTGAGCAGAAGAGGAAATGGTTTGAGAAGTCTTTGGGGAGCAAAGCCATCCTACTAACAGAACGGTACCTCTAAATTGCTATATGAAAGGGGAGTACATCTCGATTATAGAAAGGCCCAGTTATCTTAGAGCTTTAAATTATTAGCAGCAGATCCTAATTCATCTAAGAGCAAGAAAATGAATAGCAATCCTCTCACTGAGGAAAGAATCAACTCCCAAGAGGTCTGTTTTATGCTCTCAGAGTCAAACCCAAACCTGCTGCTGTCTAAATTAGAGTCTTTTCCATCCCGTCTTGTGGAGTTCTAAAACACAGAGCTGCTGGAACAGCTAAGTTCCCACTCACTCTCACTTTGACCTTATGACCTCATGTCCAGAGGTTACAGTGTATACAATGGGTTGCCCTAACTTGTCACAACTCTTAAGAAGTATACAAGGGATTCAACTAAAACCAAGCAACAGCCACCCATCCTTTTCATCCAATGATTTTAATCCTTTAATCTGCACCTCCCCCCTCCCACCTCCCCGAATGCACAATCCTAGATCAAGAAAGAAAAGTCAAGATTCTCCAGGGAAAAACGGGACTGCAACAGCTTGGTTTCTCTTTACCAGCAAGCAAAGAGCGGGAGCGGAGTGCTCCACATTTCCTCAGAGATGCTGGCAGAAAAGAGGCAGGGGTATTTGCAGATCCCATCTGCCAGGAATGCACGCGTAGAAAGTATCTTTTTTTTTTTTTAAACTCAGAATAGAATATAGTACGATACAATATTAGGCGTCTGAACCAAAATTCCAGGAAAGGACAAAACTGGAATGGTTATTCTCAAAACACACATATAACAAACTTGGGCTCCAAGTTTATAAGAACTTTTTTTCCCCCCTGAATAGATTAGGATATGCAGCTAGTTAGGGTTTAAATCACAAATCCTTAGAGTAAAAAGTTAAAACCAGATCTAAAGTCCTTAATGAAAAGACCACATTTGCTCTCCTCCAACCTGTCTCACAGGGCAGGGGAGCATCGCAAGTTTTCTGAAGACAAGTCAATGAATGCGGTTAGCAATGGCCCCCCTCCTTTTCTTATTTCAATTTTGGAAATTCCAGGGGATGTCTCAAAAACATCTATGTGA
This sequence comes from Grammomys surdaster, assembly GCF_004785775.1. NCBI lineage: Eukaryota > Metazoa > Chordata > Mammalia > Rodentia > Muridae > Grammomys > Grammomys surdaster. The sequence goes on from NW_021604608.1 coordinate 20,409,261, forward strand.
ACGAAAGCCTTGGGAAAAGAGGAGGACCCTGAAGGTCAAAGAGGCTGAGAACAGGAAACAGGAAATGGGCTGGGGAGGGGCCTTCAATGTGCCTGCAGAAGCTGAGTCCTACTTGGCTGTGATGTCCAAAAGGGACCAGAATCCCTGCTTGCTATTTTCTCCCCACCCACAGATGTACTAGTAAACCCTCTAGGCTTCAGATTCCAGCCAATATGCTCAAATTATATTTCTACCAGAAAAAAAAAAAAATGTTCCTGAGGCAGGCGTTAAGAGATTTCTGATCTGCAGGGTCTCTGGGAGGGATTCTAAATTTATTGCTACAGGAATAGTTGTGGGCTCTTTTTTTTTTCTTTCTCATCCTAGAATACCATCCGTTCACATGTGAAGACTGATTTATACAGGTTTTGTCCTGAATTTGCTCCAGTTTTTCCCTTGCCAGATAGATGGATAACAAGTGTCCGCTTATAAATAAACACCTTCTGTGTCCTTGAATTCAGGTATGTCCTAAGCATTCCCTGCTTTAATGCTCCCTCCATTACTTTCTCTAGGAAAGACATCCCTATGAAGGAAAGGCATTTGAGAGAAGACAGCTTGTCACACAAAAATATCCTCATGTCTCAGGAGTGGAGACTAAGTGACATTCTTTAGAGCACATAAAGCAGACGCTGGGTCAGAGTCTTTCCTGTGGCAGACGAGACAGGGCGACACCAGTGGGGACTGGGCATCTGGTGCGGTGCGGAGCTTTGTCCTCCAGGGTTGTGTGCTTCTCTCCTTGGAGAAACAAGCCCTGTGTCTTGCTGTTACAGATGAGCTGTGATAAACGAAGAGCGAGCAGTCTTAGCTTCCCTCTAGAAGATTACAGTTCAAAGCACCCAACCACGTGGCCAGGAACACAAAAGAGTCAGGAAATACAATTTTTTTTTTTGTGTTGTTAGCTCTTTTTGAGGATAGAGACAGTATAAAACACTTTTAAAAACAGGAGTTTTAGTACAAATTTTCTTTTCTTTTTTCTTTCTTTTCTTTCCCTCCATTCCTGTTTCTCTCTCCCTTTCTCCCTTTCTTTCTCCCTTTCTCTCCTCCCTCCCTTTTTCTTTCTTTCTTTCTTTCTTTCTTTCTTTCTTTCTTTCTTTCTTTCTTTCTCTCTTCCTTTCTTTCTTCCTTTCTTTTTCTTTCTTTCTTGATATAGAGAGATACCTGTTTAACAATCCCCTTTCTGCCCCAATGACTAACTCATTTTAAAAACTACATTTGACTTTGCAGATAGAGTGAGAACTATACAAGTTCTTACTGCAGACAAAGACTATATCTAATCTGCACTTGCCCCAGATTTCACCTGGCCACTCATGAAGTCTTTATTTCTCTTTTGGGACCTTTGGGTCTGTAAAGGAATATAGAGATGAGAATTAAGTTGGTAAGCTAACCCTATGTGGTAGTTTGAAGAAAAACGGGCTCCATAGGCTCACAGGGAGTGGCATTATTTGAAAAGATTAGGACTATGGACTTGTTGGGGTAGGTGTGGCCTTACTAGAGGAAGGGTGTCACTGGAGGAGGACTCTGAGGTTTCAGAAGCTCAAGCAAGGCCCAGTGTCACTCTCTCTTTCTGTTGCATGCAGATCCAGATGTAGAACTCTTGGCTCCTCCAGCACCACATCTGCCTGTGGGCCACCATGCTTTCTGCCTTGATTATAATGGACTAAACCTTTGAAATGTTAGCCAGCCCCAGTTAAATACTTCCCTTTGTAAGAGCTGCTGCAGCCATAGTGTCTCTTTACAGCAACGGAAACTCTAACTAAAACACTATTCAGAGAGAAAGAAAGAAAGAAAGAAAGAAAGAAAGAAAGAAAGAAAGAAAGGAAGGAAGGAAGGAAGGAAGGAAGGAAGAAAGAAGCCATAACCTGATTCACCCATCTATCAGAACAATCTAATTCAACCAGCAACAGCACTGTTGTATTCTCACTGGGAAAAAAAGGATGGGCAATTATTTCTATACATCTTTGAACTAAAATATATCTTATTTTCTTCTCTAAAGAAAACTGTAAAGTATTTATCCCCTAGTGATCTAGGGGACTGAGCAGTCTCAAGTGTCTATGTCACGCACCTGTGAATCCAGCTCTATAGAGCGTGTGTGCTAGGGTATTCCTGGAAAACTGAATCCAGCAGAACACATCAATTATATGAAGGAAAAATCCATTGCATAGGAGTCAAACCCTGGAGTAGTACCAAGTAGCAGTTGAAACCATGCATTCGATGTGATTACATTATATGGATAGAAATTATACATAAGTATATGGGGGAGGTATCCTTTAAATAAAGTGTCCACTTTCTCAAAACAAGGATGTGCACTGCAAAAATACTTCTGGAGCTGGCGCGAGCCATTACACACATGGCAACGGTTGCTATGGCTGAAAATAACTGTTAACTGAGGCTCTGACCCTTCACCTTTTTGTAATCTTACTTAGACATTACTCAGACAAGACTCATTTCTATTAAGCCTTGCCTCTTACTTCCTGTATAGAATGAACTGACTCCTGTTAACATGGCATTCAACTCCCTCTGTCCCATTCACCATCTTACTCCTTCAGGGTTGCCAAGATACCATTAATCTCAGGCAATGCCACCTACACTGCTTCCCTGGCTTTTGTCTGTACTATGGGCTGGAATAGTACACACAAATAGTCCTTTCCCTAAAACTAAAACCTGGGTCACTTCTGCCAAAAACAGTTTTGAATTACTGCCTGCCTTTAAAGTAAAGAATCTTCTTGCCACACCCTTCCCTCCCGGCAGAGACAAGTACATCAGGTCATTTGATATTTTGTATCATAGTCTCTGCTCTGTGAGACATTTTTCTCTCAGCTCTTAAACAACGGAGTCAAAGGCTCTGTGCAGACCTATGACAAATGCCGGGGGGAACTGAAGCTGTTTCTTTTGTTTGATTGTTTTTGTTTTGGCAGGCCTTTATGTATCACATTCATGTATCTAAAACTTAATATATAGGCAACAGAACGTTAACAAAAGTTCTGAGCAGGGAACTCCATATATTTTGAGATTATTGACAACGCAGAGAACAGAGGTGCCAGAGCTGTGTGCTGTTATAAACAGATTATGCATCCTAACACATGCTCAAATATTGCACATCAGTAAGAGAAGTGAAAATACACAGCCAAAGTAAGATTACAAACTCTGCATCCAGTACTGTTCAGCTATCTATATATTGGAGATTAAAATCCTAGTCACTGGCCATTTAAAAGATTGCCTCCTCCCAGTGTGTAACCGTTGCCATGACAACATGACTTCCAGTCATATCTCTTCAAACAAGCACTCTTAAAGAAAAAAAAAAAAGAAGCTCGATCAGATTAAATAAAGAATATATTGACCAGTTTTGAAATGGAAAGAAAACATCCTTTCAAATATAACATCTTTGAAATCCCTGCCAGTTACAGAATCAGGATGGATTCTGTGAAAGCAATTACATTGTGCTTAGCATCTGTATCCTTTACACATAAGAACAACACTTAGGTTTCACGTAGCAGTCCTATAATTAGTGAGAGATTTTCCTAAAGCATCCTGGCCTTTATCCTTACTGCTGTTATCTTAAAGCTGCCCAATCACTGACCACCAACCACCTTTCGGCTGTCTTACCCCTTCTGAAGGATGTGCCATCATCAGGAATGCATCTCCGGATCCAAGAGATGAAAGGCAGTGGGGATCTGGGTTCATCATCCTAAAGTGCTCCATTATCTCTCTGACCCTCCCAAATTATCTTTATGTAAGACATCATTATAATGGCCTTATAAATTAATTTGGGGACCATGTTGCAGCCGATAATGACTCATAAGTAGGAGCTACAAATGGATGAGCATTTACGTAAAAGTTTATAAATTGAATCCATTTTCTCCTTTCTCCCATGCGTTGAATTTTCAATTAACACTGACCCCTCTTCCCCATCCACCTTTTCTGAGCCAAAAGTCTTTAGGAGAAGTGAATTGGTAGTGTGTGTATTGCTTATGTGTGTCTTTGTCTGTGTCCATGTGTGTCCCTGTACCCGTGAGTCCCTGTGTTCATGCATATGCAGATGAGTATACACGTGTGTGCATGTAGAAATCAGGACAACTACAGGTGACGTCAGTCCTCAGGTTTCAGCTGCTTTTTAAAAGATGACTCATTTTATTTTATTTTATTTTATTTTATTTTGCTTTGTTTTGTTTTATTTATAGACAGTGTCTCTCACTGGCCTGTAACTCACCAAGTAGGCTAAGCTGGCTGGCCAATGAAGCCTGGAGATCAACCTATCTCTGCCCTCCCTCCCTCCCGCCACTCCCCCACCCACCCAGTACTCAAACTGTAAGTGCACTCCACCTATGTTCACTTTAAGACTGAAGATAACTTATGTGTCCAACCCTGTTTCAGCAGTGTCTTGTCAATGGGACCAGAGTATCCCAAAGCCGTGGGCTAAACTCAGAGCAGACTCTATCCTAGGAGGCATTTACGTGTGGGGAGCACCTGGGGTTGCCACACTCACTACAGGTACCATTGGTGAGCAGAAAGCAGGCTTGACAAACTGAGACAAGCAAAGCAGAGGCTAGGGTGACCAACTAAGTGTTGTGGGACCCAAGTCTGAGCTAATTTTAGCACTGCAAGTCCCCACATTCTGAGAGAACTCAGTCCCGGGCCAGCTGTTACCTTAGGCTCAGCACAAATGAAGGACGGTCCCTTGTCAAACACTGAAGTGCTGTTTTTCTTAAGAACAGCAAACACACATCTGCCTCCTGCCTTTAGGAAGTCTCTCTGGTTCACAGCTCACAGGTTTTTCTGATGGTGCCATCTATTTACCATTTACACCCCAGAGGTAGAAGGATTTTCCTCACACACAGTCCTCCTCTCAGAGTCCCCTGGCTTGGGTTTTGTGAGAATAATTCCTATAGCCATTGGAAATATATATAAAATACATTATATATTACATATATTCTATACTATATTATATATTGTATATATTTATTTTATTAAGTATACATTATATATTGTATATAATTATATATAAATATATAATATATAAATGTATATTATATAATATATATTCCTATAACCATCCAGCCCATATATTTTTACTGACTGATAAACCCCAGGGATACCTAACAAAGAGGGTTGTTAATTCAGTTCTTCCCTGTGAGATTCTAGGTCTGGGAGGAGGGAAAGATTTTATTCCGAAAACTTAGCCTCTATGTGGCAAAACACTCCGTTGTCTTTATAAACCTGCCTCCACGTTTCTTTGATTTCCTTCATTAATTTTTCTTTCACAAGTAATTTCGTCTGTTACTCTGTATAGGAGAAGGCAGTCTATGGTACTGACAAGCACAGAAAGCAAGTTCTCGGCTCATCTGAATAAAGGATGCAGAGACTGGAGTGAGGTCCCGGAGGAATACATTACACATCTTTATGCAGAAATGGGGAAATGGAGAACTCGGTGGCTCTTCCTTCTCTCCCAATCTCCCCATTCCCAGCCTGTTAGAAACACAACTGCTCCTGCATTCTGCAATATTCTTCCTCGAAATATTTTCCTTATATGGTCATTCACAGGAGCAGCCGCTTCCTTTTTAGTAAATGACATTTGAAAAACCACCAAAGAGTCAACAGCTTTAACTTAATACTAGCAAAGAGACTTAGAGTGTACAAAGAAAATCCGTCACTGCGCTGCGTTTCCCTCCACACCTTGCAGGTTCTTAATCCAAAGTTAGGCTACATGTGGTAGGACATATACGCCTAGCAGGGGAAACTGGGGCAGGAAAATTTAATTCCAGGCCAGATTTTGTCTTTAAAAAAAAACCAATGGGGTCAGGTGTTGTTGCATGCCTTTAATTGTCTAGCCATGGCTACACAGAGAAATCCTACCTCAACAACAACAACAACAACAATAACAACAACAACGAAGGAAGGAAAAAGAAAAGAAAGAAAAATTAGAAAAGGTACTCCCCTAGATTCTTAGTCTATAGCTGAACACTGGCTTAGATGTGACCAGGCTACCACATTTGTGTCCCTTCATGTTTTGTGACAGGATCTTACAATATAGACTTGACTGGCCTGGATCACAGAGATCCACCCACCTCTGCCTCCAGAGCGCTGATTAAAGGTTTCTATCACCATGCCCAGCCCAGTGTTGGGTTTTCACTTCAGTGTAGACCTCAGGGTTGGGGGCTGGGGGGGAGTCAATCAGTTTATAAGAACAGTGACCAGAAAAAAAGAAGAGAATACTCAGTTTCAGTTTCTAAACAGTGGTTCTCAACCTGTGGGCTGCAATCCCTTTGGGGCTGCATGTTGGATATCCTGCATATCAGATATTTACATTATAATTCATAACAGTAGCAAAGTTACAGTTATGATGTAGCGACAAAAATAATTTCATAGTTGGGGGGTTACCACAACATAAGGAATTATATTAAAGGGTGTCAGCATTAGGAAGGTTGAGGACCACTGGTCTAAAACTACACACAAGTGCTCTCAAAAAAAAAATGAAAGCCAAAACCCTCCCAACTCCCTAAATACACATCTATACTTGGGCATTATCTTCTAGGATGCTTGCTTTCTAAAGAATTAACTCGAACAATCCTTTAAAAGCCCAAATCCCTAATAGACTTAAATTTCCCAAACTAACAGATATTATAAGCCATCTCAATTTCAAAGAAGCTTCTAGGCAGTAAATATCAGGCATGAGTTCACTCACTTGATGCAGGGAACATCCGCCAGGCATCAAGCAGTGGTCTGGGCGACAGAGCTTAGCAGGGAGCACAGGAGACCCCAACACTGCTCATGGAGCTCACAGCTCACAGGAAAACAGTGGCATCTAGTTAGGAGTTTGCAGTCACGCTGAGCATTCTAAAAGAAGCCACAGGCTTGTGGGCATCTTAGTCACGGCTAACACAGTTGGTGCCCACTGGACTGTCAGTTCTGAGCCCAAGGACAGATTGTAATTTTGCTCAATGCTTATGCCCCAAGGGCATTATAGAAGGTACTTAAAGATAGTAAAATGAAAAATCTTAGTCTTCCCCCAGTTTACAGGAGACTTGTACCCTAAATCACAAATATTCTCTGAGAAAAAGTATTATATGAAATACTAACTTAGAAATTAATTCTTTCTTCTTCTAAGCATATCTGAATGACATAGGCCCCTTACCTCAATATGAAGGCTAGTCTCCAGTTCTTCCAGATCTATTCACTGCTCTTTTCATTCTGCCCTGTGTCTCAGGAGGCTATGTCCCATGTCACTGGGCCATGTGAGACTACACAAATGAACACAATCAGGAGGCAGAAGAGGTCAGAGCACTAATTCCCAGGCTCTCTCTCTGCTAGGGAGCAGGTCAGCAGGGGTCAGGGGCAGGCCACACCTTCCTCTAGCCATATGTACAGGTCCAGTTCTGCCTGGCTTCTAGGACCCCTAGGTCACTTGGTCCTTGGAAGCTGCTGCTGCCACCCCTCAAGGCTCACCCACTCCTTGGGGTCCTTTTCCATCTTGCCCTCACCCCCAACTTCTCTTTAAATTGCTTACTTTTCCTTTTACTAAAAAATCCTCTTTAAACCCGGCTTCATCATCCATCCAGAATGACCGTTTCCCCCGAGCACCCTTAGTCATGGAAGAATACATTCTGATTATACCCACTCCTTGGAGTGCTCGGATACAGTACAACAGAGTGAATGGTTTAAAGTAACAGAAATCTACCATCCCTTAGCTCTAGGGGCTAGACATCCAGAAGGAAGGACTTGGCAAAGCTAGGCTTGCTTCAGAGGCATTAAGGGAGATGTCTCCCTTGCCTCGTCACCTCCTGGCAGCCCTGACGTGTACTGATGACGGGTAGCTTCAGTCTCACTTTGTTTTCTGTAGCCATCATTCTCCTATGCATCCAGCATTCATGTGGCTGCATTCTCTCTGCCAGGGGGTGGCATTAGGTATCTCATTCAACCACTTTCCACATTATTTTTGAGACAGAGATCTCTTGCTGGACCCAGAGCTGGCTGTTTTGGGAAGATTAGTTGGCCAACAAGTCTCAGGGATCCTTCTGGCCCCACCTTCTCATGCTGGGATGAGCTGCCACGCCTGGCTATTTATGTGAAAACTGAACTCAGGTCCTCATGTTGATGCATCAAGTACTTTCCCAAGTGAGCCATCTCCCTGGCCCTGCATTTCTCTGGATTAGGGCCCACCTAAACAATTTAAGTTGGCTAAACCTATAATATCACAATAAGGCCAGACTCATAGGTACTGGGGATTCAACATAACTTTTTGAACGACATAATTCAACACTGCAACAACTCAACCCTAACAATAATTACTGTATCTGAGAATACTTATATCCAGAATTGTTTGAGTGTAGGGAGAAACAGTTACCATAATACAGTTTTACCTTTTTGCCCAGGTCTAGCTACATAGCAGATACAATACATGCATGCTCAAACAGACCATTAAATCAATAAATGAAAGGCATGCATTTATGAAGAGGCTGGTGGTTTTAATATAGCAAACAGAACTTTAAAAGCCACAAGGTGCCTAACCACCAGGGTGTTAAGAAGGCTGCGTGTAGTTTGCCTTTATGTGTAGCTTTGGTCATATCCAAAGCCACTGTCTCCATGAACCAAGGAGAAATAAATCTCCTTAGCATGACCTGAGAACAATGAACAGTTTATTACTTTGAGCTGTACCTCCAGCTCATTTCTGAGGCTACATAATATGAAAGCAATAACAGGATCCCCGCCCTCAGGTAACTCACAGTGCTCCTGAGGCTAGAACAACTTTACGTGTAAACGTTGGTGGGTTTGTACTGTGAAGCCGAATCCTCATTCCTCTGTTTATTAATATACCCAAAGTTCATTTCACCTCTTTCTAGAGACTCAAGGCTGTTACTCCAAATACCAACTGCTGCCACAACTGTTGGTCTGTAGCACTGCTAATGGGTGTGTTCCCAGAGCTCTCAAGGTCAGCGCTAGGTCCCTTTCTCTCCACCTGACCCAAAGCTGGGCTATCCCCCTTACTGTAAGCACAAGCTCCCTCCATCTTTTCTGCCACCACTCGCTTCCCTCTAACCTGCTCCATCCCATCTGTGACACTTGCGAAGTTATGTTAGAAACATGCCCGAATGACAGTGAGACTGAAAAGGGTCTGGAGGTTCTTCAGTCTCCCCAACATCCCAGTACCCAAACATCCCAGTACGGAGAATGATGGCTTTGGTGGGCAGCTGCATTTAGGATTTCCAAACACCCTTGTTACTCTTAGAAGAAACAGCATGGGCTGTCTTAGTTCCGTCAGCAGCACTTCCAGTTCTTTGATGCTGGACCAGGAAGTCCCAGAAGCCACTGGGCAGCAGGACTTTTGTTTTCTCGTTCCTATGATCAATGGTCCACCAAGCTCTGGTCCCTGAATTCTCTCCACACCCTGTTGTCAATACCTCTGGGCTTCTACCGATTATACATAGTTTTGGCATACTGCTTTAACTGGTGCTGGATGACCTTGGTTCTCATTTTGATGATCCTGGATTTCGGGAGGTCTGAGGACAGCTACAGTGCCAAGTGGGAGGTGCCTGTTACCTTCCTAGGCAGGGCCAAGGCTGATGAAGGGATGAGGTTCTTCCACCCCTGAAGTGAATGTGTTTCAGAACACAGCCAAGGAGACATCTCCCCTGGTTTCTCTAAAGGTTTCTGCACTTTCTTCAGCTTCCCTCCGCTGGTCTAATTCTCCCTATTCTCCGCACCACAGTGGCTTTCTGTGTTGAACAGTAAGTAATCACTGCTAATAGTGTCTGATCATATGTTTAAATACTGTCAGACTCCTGCAGTAAAACTGTAGCCCCTTGAGGCTGTAGTCCTCACGGAAGTTACTTCTAGCTCAGTACTTAGAACGTGCCACTTGTTACTGATAAGTGTCTTCAGGGATGGGATGGCGGAAGGATGATCAACAGTGCTGAGTTATAATTCAGGAGGAGTAAACTACTCTGCTCTGCTGCTGTGATCACAGACAATGATAATCCAGGGTAGACTGCAGAAAGATTTAAAAAAAAAAAGCTTGAATGTGTTCCCCCATATAGAAATGTTCATTGTTAAAGGCAAAAAAAAAAAACCCTTTCAAACATTATGCAATGTTTACATGTATTGACACGTTACCTTGTATCTCATAAATATGTATAATTTCTACATGCTATGTATCAGTTAAATAATGATTGAAAATACCTTCCTTTAGTTGAACACTGTGGGAAATATGCCATATGCTCCATCTCACACAGTCTTAGGTCTACAGTTAGCGTAGAAGGGAAAACCATGATGGTGAAGATTCCTGTGGGTGAAAAACTTTCGGGCAAGGAAATCTAAGTGAAATAAGCAATAAAGACCACTCCCCCCCCAAAGCTTTGTTCTTCACAAACGAGGGAAGAGACTCTTTATTTTGTTAAGACTTGAATGGTTCAGACTCTAGGGATATGCATCCCTGTTTAACCCAACCAGGAAATAGAAGTTATTTGAAAGACCATATTTTGATTTTTTTTTCTTTCTTGGTTTTATTCCCTTGTTTGAGACTCTATGGGAAGGGTGGGCTGGTCTTGAAGCTGCAATACAGCTGAGAATGACCTTGAATTAATTCCTGATCCTTCTGGTTCCACCTTCTGGGTGCTGGGATGAGAGGCATGAGACACTATGCCCAGCTCAAAGACTTAAACATGAAGTTTTATCATTCCCTTGGGACAAGATTACTAGGAAAACTGTCAGCAGTCATAAGATTTATATAAACTAATGAAAAACTAATTTTAAGGATATTTTCATTTCTGTTATAACCACCATCATTCTTTCTGTCCTCTCTAAAACTTAGTTGTATGGAGTTAGTAACCAATAAAAATGTACTAAAATCAGACTTTGATTGTAAATTATTAGACCTTTCAGCAATGCTGGATACAAAGAAAATCCATCTTCACAGGAGAGATTCAACAGCAATTTTAAATGGTGCTTATTGTAATGTGAAAGGCAAAGTTTACTATAAAAACTAACTCAGTCAATAAGACTCAGTAAGAAAATTAGCCAAGATGCTAGTTTTTCACCTGACACCAGGGGGCAGGCTTCTGTTTCAACATTAAATTAGCCGATGTATATTATTATTTAGTCTGGGATGCCTGGGGATATACTACTGTAGAAACTCCCAAATTTTAAACAGCAGAAGAGTCTCCGGATGCCAGGGGAGCTACACACATTTAGCATCTATGATCACAGAGCCCCTGACCACTAGGCAGGCAATGAACGTACTCGGTGAGGGTGGTCACAACTAGGCAATGAGTCACGTTTCTGAGGCTTGAATGTTTATTCAGATAACAATAGAATGGAATGGTATGGAGTGTGGTAAGGTCTAACTTCTGTCTAACTTCATCCACACACACAGATGAAACAAAGCCAGCTCAGCTGTCTGAGGAATGGAAACAGTCCCCAAACCTCCAAATGCAATGCCCTTCACTAGGGCATGGGGCTGCAGACGTGTTCAACACCCAGGGTGTCCTTTGTTGTGTTCTTAGTAAGCACCTCTGGAGAAACAGTCTGGATTACAATAAACTCAGCATATTTTTAAGGGCACTTGGAGTTTATTAGTGTCAAGTGCACCTAAGTATGATGTCACACACATCAAAAACACACGGTACACCCAGAGTGAGAGAGCTTCTCATTCTCGGGGTCTATCTAATCTCAGACTAGAGCTTGCTACAGTCCTCACAGATATATAAGTGACTATCAGAAGTGTAGCTCAATTGATTTTCTTTGTAGTCTGCATTATTGTTTTGCTAGGCCTAACTAATAATTTAGAATCAAAGTCTAATTTTAGTAAATTTTTATTGATTGTTAACTCCATACAACTGAGTTTTAGAGAGGACAGAAAGAATGATGGTGGTTATAACAGAAATGAAAATATCCTTAAAATTAGTTTTCATTAGTTCATATAAGTCTTATGGCTGCTGACAGTTTTCCTAATAATCTTGTCCCAAAGGAATGATAAAACTTAACTTTCAAGTCTCTGAATGGAACGTGGCAGCTCATGCCTCTAATCTCAACACGAGCAGAGAGACTTAGGTTCAATTCGTATCACCCATTAGAGTGAGTTTCTCAGTTCTCTCCTGATATAACATAAGGTGAAGGTGGGAGAATCAGAAGCCAAAGGTCATCCTTGGTGAGGCCGAGGGCAGCCTGGGAAACATGAGACCCTATCTCAGTCAGTCAATAAATGAATGAATGAGATCACCACAAAGACTGGCCGTGATGTCCTTAGCCACCAACAGCCTTTGTTCTGATGGAGTTAAAGCAGCTATGCCCATGAGTTCCATATAACAAGAAAGACAAAACACAGCATCATGCTCCCAGACGCTGGAGGGTGTGACGGCGATGAGTCACACAGTAAGAGGCTTCTGGTAGAATAGTGGCAAAATGGTCCAGATAATCTCATATGAACTTGAGAAAGACACTATCTTTTGTACCTGTAACGAAGTACCGATGCAGAAGATGGCAGAAAGGTAGGCAGAAATGGCATATTGCTACAACTGTATTGATCTTTGGGACCTAGTCCATAAGCCTGCCTTGACAACCACCGAAGGGGTGTATTGATGTCAGCAAGGGTGTGCTTCATCTCATGTCAGCCCTGAGGCAGGAAGAAATGCTACCTCCAGTCACACTGGCTAGTGGAGGGCATCAGGCCATTGTTGACCATTAGCCGCCAAGATTTAAATGTGGTAAGAACCATCTCGTAAGATGGATGTAAATCTGTCTGCTGGAGACTTGAAGACCAAGCGCTATAAAAAGCACTGTCTTGTCAGAGAAAGATGTTACTCCAAAAGAAATAGCTAACTAGTCAATCATATCTATACTTGAGTTGTTGTTTTTTTTTTTTAAACTACCAAGCATCAATAAATACTTTCCAATGGGAAGAAGCATAGAAAATTAACTATTGGGTATCAATTCAACTGTCAACTACAAAAGGGGCTTTTTGTAAGGCGGCTAAATCATGTAAGCTTTCTCTGGTCCTTACATCACCCTCAGCGCTACAATTCCTTGACTGTGTTTGCCATTATGGAGATTATTGAGATTTTTATGCTCATGAGTAAACAACAAAATCTCATTTTATCCAAGATTCCATTTCACTCAGTAACTAATTCATAACACATTAGAAAGAAAATGCTCTGATTCAAGACGATAATGGCAAATAAGAAAATTATTCATTAATTCAATGAGCCCTGGATTTATTAATTCAAATACTTGGAGCACATCTTTAAAAAATTTAAGAGGAAAAAGAATGGCAGAAAGTGCCTGGGACAGGAGCCAGCAGACAGCCCGGCTTTCTCTGCCTCGTGACTGGGGCTATCAAAATGGGTTCTCATCGTGTCCTGAATGGAGGTTCTTGGGTAAGGGGGAGGGCTCTAGTTTTTTCTAGTGCTTTTGAGGTTTAAATTTCCAAAGGAATAGGCAACACACTTTGCTCTGCTAACCATATTTCTGAATGAATGAATGAATGAATGAATGAAAATTAAAAATAAAGTTGTATGTTAGAATCTATACCATTTAATTTTATACCACTATATACCAATATATTTTATACCAATTTATATCATTAGAGAAAGATTTTCCAGATGTTAATGTTTTATAGAGTTGTAAATCAATTTTAAAAATTAAGATTTGGGACTGAAAAGATGGCTCAGTGGTTAAGAGCACTCGCTGCACTTGAGACTGGTTCCAGCACTCACCTTGGGAAGCTGACAATCACTTGTAACTTCAGTTAACAGGGGGATCTGATGCCCTCTTGGTTTCCAAGGGTACTCACAGACATGTATGTATACACACACACACACACACACACACACACACACCCCTACCTCCTAAAATATAAATCAAGATCTGAGACTTAATATACAATATACATCTATGAACATGTAGGCAGACTCCTCCTGATTTACATTCTCAGAATAGTTTTTTTCTCCTGAACATGGGTAAGAACTGAGTGATATCTTGTGATTATGTTGTAGTATAAAGTGTAAGAATTTCTGCATATTCAACTGGGTTCTCTCATCGGCTGTCTTTGAGTTCACGGACCAGGGTGAGCCTGTCTAACTATATAAGCCCTATTCGGGGGAAAGCAGAAGTACTTCGACAGGAGATAGGGTGAGGTAGCAGACAGACACAATATGGAATTCAAACTGTCTTAGTTTGCTTTCTGTTGTTATGATGAACACCATGATTAAAAGCAACTTGGGGAAGAAAGAGCCATTTTATCCTACAGCTAATAGTCCGTAAGTGAGGGAAAGCAAGTCAGGGATGCGGTGACATGTGTGAAGCACAGACCATGAAGGAGTGATGCTTACTGGCTTGCTTAGCTTTTTATATAACTCTGTAACACCTACCCAGGGGTGGCACCACTCATGGTGGGCTGGACCCTCTCACGTCAATCATCAACGAAGGAAATGCCCCGTAGATTTGCCCACAGACCCATTTTATGGAGGCATTTTAGCAACCAAGGTTCCCTTTTCCATGACTCTTACTTGTGTGAAAACAAACTAACCAGGACAGGTAGGCCAAAAAGGGGACAGTAGGCAATGCCTATGTGTACTCTATACCAAACTGGGGCTTTTCCCTCAAATGCATCTCATCTCCCAGGTTCTACATAACTAAAAGAGACCTCTGATTCTTACAGTGCAATGGAGTACCATCTGCCTCAGATTAACTTAGGAAGAATTATGAACAGGAAGATTCCTTGAGCCCTACAAATCCGCATCTCTAAGAGTGAGGCCCAGGGCCCAGGCATTTTTAACAATCTTCTGTATACTAAATTTACAAGCAGATCCAGCAGGATGGAACATCAGGTAAAAGTGCTTGCCAGCAAACCTGAAGACGGGAGTTCGATCCCAGAGCCTACACAGTAGAGAGAACCAACTCCCGAAAGCTGACCCCTGACCGTGACACACGCTGTGATACACACACAGGCAGGTGTGCACAATAAATAAATCAATGTAAAATTTCAAGCTAACAGTCTCCCTTGCACGGCCCTTTATAGATGAGGCATGGTGAGCCCAAGCAACTGGTATATAATGCTATTATATGTGTCAAGGAAAGAGGCTTACAATTTGAATGCAGAATGTAATACTGACTGATGTTGACAGGGGAGCTGAAGCTGCATCACTGTCTTTCCATTTTCCACATGAATATTCTCCACCATTAACACAGATAATTAAGCCTTTGTAGTGCTTGGCAACATGTAAACACATTAGGAAAAGAAATTCTACTTCACAAAGGTCTGTGATTATTTCTCTCAGGCTGCCTGGGTGGTAGCTATTGCCTAAAGACAGTGGGTGCGGGGAGAATACCAGGATGCTTTGGGGCTAGTCTCCTCCATGAAGATCAAGTAACAGAGCAAAAGCTACCTTATAACTACTTTCTGTTTCACTCAATTTCAAACAACCCCATCTCATATCAGTCAAACTATGTCCCTTCAAGATTCTAATGAATCTTGGCTATGAAATGAATATATAATCCCAAGGCTAAAAAATTTAGCTGCATGTGTACACAGATCCATCACAGAGGCAAGTAAGGTTAAATCAGTGCTTCTCAGCCTCCCAATAATGCCACCCTTTAATACAGGGCTTCATGTTATGGTGACCCCTCCCCACAACCAACATATTATATCATTGCTACTTTATAACTGTGAATTTGCTACTGCTATGAATCATAACATACTCTGTGCTTTCCGATAGTCTTAGGGGGACCCCGTCAAAGGGTCATTCGACCCACACAGGTTGAGAACCACTGGATTAAATGATGTCCCCACTGTGAGACTGCAATCCTCCGTGACCAGTATCTTAGAAGAAGAAACATCACCGAAGGGATACACACAGGGAGGAGACCACGCAGCATGACAGCATCTCAGGTCAATCAGAGAAGCTTCAGAGGAAACTTACACAACCCACCCCTTGACCTCCAAATTCCAGGCTACAGAACTGTGGGAAACAGATGTGGATTGTGTAAGACATCCTGTGTGTGTGGTGCTCGTTATGGAGGTCTGACAGACTTATCTCCAGCAACAACCCTCAGGAAATACGAAGTCCTTCCCTGCCTGATAACCAGAGCTGAGGGATGACGTGCCTGAGAGTGCATCCAAGTCGCTCTTCTCCGTCAGGGTAGATTAATTCTCTGATTAAAGCAACAACTTTTCTTTCTTCAGGACCTGGCAGGCTCCATTTATTTAGTGGATTTAAAACACCTCGTATTTTCTCTGTAAGTGCTCATGTTAGGTTATTTCTTAGGCCGTCAAGTAACAAAGAGCCAGTGAAAAGAAACTAAGTATCGGTGTGCATGATACAAATACACATGTGGAAACCAGGGGTTCAGGTGTGTGTGTGGGTGTCTTTCTTGATTGCTGTCTACCTTTTATTTTGTGGGAGGATCTTTTGAGTCCCAAACTTGTTGGCTTCAGCTAGTTTGGCTAAGTGCCTCACACTGGGAATCCCTTGCATCTCCTCCTCAAACACTAGGCTCACAGGACAGTGCCACGCCTGACTAGCTTTAACCTGAGTCCTCACATTTGCATAAACTTTACCCCCAAGCCCCAAATCGCTATTTTTTTTTTCAGGTGTATTTATTGTCTTGTACCACACACAGGCTTGGTGCCTTAGAGGGCATCAGATTCCCTGGGACTGGAGTTGCAGATGGCTGTGAGCTGCCATGTGGGTGCTGGGAATCCTATCTGGGTCCTCTGCAAAAAGCAATGAGTATCTTGGATCCAAGAATTTAGATTTTTATCTACTCAATCAACTCTACGGTCCCTTCACATCCCAGCCCAAATTTATTTCTTAGCAATTAAACACAAGTACATACAATTCAGTGAAACAGCAATCCTTACCCCAGACCTGAGCTATGATCTGTGCTGAGAGACAGAGGACTAGAGCAAACCCAAGGCTGGACTTCTTTCTACACATCATTCTTCCAGAATGTGGACCACCAGGAGGGCACCATCTCATCACTGGGATGGATTTCCTTTCCCAGAAATGAAGGATCAAAATTCCCACTTGTTTAAATGCAATAGGGAGAATAGAGCAAAGTACCCTTTCGGACCAAAACAAACAAACAAACAAACAAACAAACAAACAAACAAGTAACAGATACATGCTATATATATGTACAATATGTACACGTAGATTCTATGATATATACAATGTATATGTACATGTACACAATACATGTATGCTATATGTATATATGTACACATACTATACTGTCCAAGAGAGGATAAGTGGAGATAGACAAAGGAGTTAGGTTCTCCTATCTTTAGTTTCCAAAACAGTAAACATGGCTGACATCCACTAAGCACTCAGCAGCCGCATATGCAAGCTTAATGAACTTAGTAAGTTAACAAAAATCCAAACTTTGCAGGCTAATAATGAAAAAAAAATTAAACCACCAATTGGTGATTAAGTTATGTTGATCTGGGTTGACTCAGATCCACTTCAACTGTACTATTTATGAGAAAAGGAGACTTCCCAGGAGGTGACAATAGGAATTACAGGACCCATTGGTACACCAAGGATGAGCACGTGCCATTGTGAAGCAGGTGGCCATGACCAAGACAAGCCTCCTCACACCAGGATCGATTTCATTATCATGTAGATCCACTTCAGTATATTGAATTTCATGTTCAATATACTGACTGCTTCATACAGACAGAAATTAGGGCAATCTTAGTTATTATTGAAGGCAAACTTCTTACCATGTAAACTGATATTAAAATATAATTTTAATCATATTTCCCTATTCTCCAACAGTTTTACCACATTGTCTCTAAGTAAATATTTAATAATTAAATAATTAAATATTAATATTTAAAATTAAAAAAAATTATAAAAGATCATGTCCCCAAAGGCAATTTCAATTAGAGTAGAGCTGGCTAAAAATAAAAAGATGGCTACCAGTAATTTCTGTCAAGTTGAACAAAGTACCATTCTAGCTATAAGTCAGATTCTGTGAGAGAAACAACAGGGTTTGGACCCATTTTGCGTTTCACTAGGACAACAGGCATTTTGCCTTGAACACAATCATTTGGCTGTGGTAACGCTATAGGTCTGTATTAACTTGAGTACAGACTTCTACTTGAGTAATTTAGTCAGTGCCCTAGAGAATTAGTGACTCTGAAAGAGAAACAGAAGCAAGACATCCACATTTGAAATCCTTTGAGCTGCACAGATCACAATTTTCCAGACTTCAACTCTGAGACCCCAGGAAAGCCAAGAATTTGGATTTGGAGCAATCTCCTCAAGCTACTTTAGAACCCAACTGCTCATTTCTTCTAATGAAACAGAATAGTTGAAAGAAGAGGAGGAGGAGGAGGAGGAGGAGGAGGAGGAGGAGGAGGAGGAGGAGGAGGAAGAGGAAGAGGAGGAGGAGGAACAGGAACTGGAAGTAGTAGTTGTTGTTCAGACCCAACCCCAATGGAATACTACAAAGTCTCTTGCAGTGGCACATACTCACTAACTCCTATGCTCCCAGCAGTCTCCGGGCTCTGAGTTACATGTCTCAGTAGATGCATACAATGCTTTGCGTACTTTCAGATCAGCTTCCCATTTGAAACAAGGCAGACAACTTCGTATAAACTAGAATTCTACAGTCGTCCCAGTAGACTCAGACTGTGTAGGGGAGAATATAACCATCTCTCCCGAATACATTTGTACTGTCATGGACTCCACATTGCCGAGGCTCTACCTGAGGAAGTCACAGCGTTCCCTTGTATGGACTTACTGGAACAAGGCAGCTAGGAAAGGTGCATTCACCCCAGAATTGCCTCCACTGTGAATGACACTGACCGCATAGTCTCCCTCCTTCCAGCCAAGAGATGACATCTAGAAGCAGGAGCATGTAGACCAGGTATCTACTGAATTGATTCATCACTGGCAAGAATCACCCAAAGGGCAACATCCCTCACACATCCCTCTTTCGAGTACCACATAGATCATTTAAAAAAAAAATTGTTTCTGGGCTGGAGAGATGGCTCAGTGGTTAAGAGCACTGACTGTTCTTCCAAAGGTCCTGAGTTCAATTCCCGGCAACCACATGGTGGCTCACAATCATCTGTAATGGGATCTGATGCCCTCTTCTGGTGTGTCTGAAGATAGCAACAGTGTACTCACATACATGAATTAAATAAATAAATCTTTTAAAAAATTGTTTCAAATGGTTTGAATAAACATGATGTGTTTTGTGTGTGTGTGTGTGTGTGCAAATTATGACAGAATATTAAGATTAAATTTAGAAGACACAAAAACTCTTCCCAAGATTCAGAAGCATTGCTACCCTGGAAGGGCATGGAGGAATGGTGGGAATTGATTTTGTGAGAGGTTATTAAAGAAAGTGCTGTTCTCATCAGAAAAATCCCTCCCCCTTTTAACTGTATCAATAATTTAAAGAAAATCCCCAGATCACATTAACCAAAATGACCAAGAAAACTTTTGTCCTGTACAGCATAAGAGTATCTTCAAAATACTGCTCTTGAGAGAATTATTAGTTAAAAATTTTAAATCCTTTCCATTTTGTTCATTTGAAAAGAGATGCTCGAAGTATTAACAACAAAATAATCAAGTATATGTATCAAAATATCAATCTAGTACTTTATTATTCAGATATTTGATTTCCTGTCAAAAACTTACACTGTGTTATAGCTGAGACAGGCGTACAACATAATTCAGAATTTGGGTAATATAACTATAAAATATTTGCTTCTTCAGTGTAGCATATTTTTAATCCAAAGTTACAAAATCATCAGCAGGATTCTATGATGGTTAGGCTATAAATCAAACTGAACCAGCTCTTTATTTCAATGTGCCTTGTGCTCTGTGGGTATTGATTTGTGCCCTAAGGATATGAAGGCTTATTTAATATTTTAGCAGACTTTTTAAAAATCTGACATTTCAATCCAATGACTAACTCTTTGAAATGTACTAAGAGCTGTACGGTCTCTTTGTGCCCAATTCTCTTAAGTAGGCTAGGACACATCCCATGATGCTCTCGGCTCATGACTACAAACTAGAAAGAGCAGCAGAGTCTTAGAAAGTAAACGTTCACAATCCTGTTCGTGTCTACCCTGTTTCAAGAACTCTTCAAGCTTCGTGCTATCAACCACTGAACCTCTAAGAACCCTGTGTTTTCATCTAAGGACCCGGACTTTTGATCCTGAGTATGTGCCACGTAGCCATCTCTTTAGGACATAATGAGAGGGAATCAGAGGGAGAGATCTGAGAATAACATAAGGCCCCTTCAATTGTTAATACTCTGTCCTCTCCCATGGCTGTCCAATGAGGTTTTACATCCAAATACCAGTGTCCATCAGATGAAACCTATGTCCCAAACCTCAGTTTCCTTCTATGAAAACTACGAGTAATTTTAGTAACAGGTGTAGACAAGAGTGTTCCTCTGGAACCAAGAGCCATGGCCAACAGGACCAACTGACCATACACCCATGATTCACACCTGTCACAAGAGTTCCAAAACCATACCATGGCCACACACACAATGTCAACAGCTGTAGAGTCAGACTTGATCCAAGATGTCAGCTCCATTTTGATACATACTATGCTAAGTTCCAATGAATTCAATCTTAATTCTTCCCAATAAACAAGTCCTTCATTCTCAAATATAAGGGACTATGGTAAGGAATGTAAAATAAATGAAACCTTCTCTTCTGCCGTCCAAGTCTTTCTCACCCACTGGATTTGTCATTGTTTTACCCAATTAGTGAGGGGAAAAACTGGATTTGTTGTCGGGGTACGAAAGAGAGAGGAAGTTGACTTCTATTTATTGATGAGCATCATTAACTGGCAGGTAATTATTACTACCTGACCTGGACTCGCTGAGGGGGCAGTCATCCCATAATACTTTGCCTCCTTGGTACTTTTTAGGGGCCTTTGGCAGAAGGCAAGGCAAGGACAGCTCAGGGAGGGTATGTGCCACCCCATGTGCTGCAGCACATTGGAGTTGGCACAAAGGTTCCTTCTGGGTTGGACCTGTCTGAAGGCACAGTTCACTTCCTGGAAGCAAAACCCAAATCTCTGCATTTAAAAATCTATGCTTCCAAAAATTAAAGACTCTCCATCATCACTTAGCTCTTATAAAAACAATGCTCAGATGAGCTTAGTGGAAATCAATAAAACACAAGAGTTTTTAATTTCCCCTGAGGACAACAGAAAGCATACTTTTTTTCTCAAAGGCATCAGTTTCCCAAGCCAGCTATGCATTTACTTTGTTGACTTGCTTGCTTATTCATTCTCTACTACACTCTAATAAACAGTGCATAGAGACTTACAGACTGTGATGGTTTATATATACTTGGCCCAGAGAATGGCACTATTAGGAGGTGTGGCCTTGTTAGATTAGGTGTGTCACTGTGAGCATGGGCTTTATGGCCCTCACTCTAGCTGCCTGGAAGCCAGTCTTCTCCTAGCAGCCTTCAGATGAAGATGTAGAACTCTCAGCTCTGACTATACCATGCCTATCTGGATGCTGCCATGCTCCCACCTGAACCTGTAAGCCAGCCTCAATTAAATATTGTCCTTATAAGAGTTGCCTTGGTCATGGTGTCTGTTCACAGTAGTAAAATCCTAACACACCTAGACACAGGTGTGTACACTGTACAGACTATTCTACAACCTACTGAATTGGGTTCTCTTGCTATGCTGAGTTCAGATCTGTCATCACAGCTAACAGAACCAGAACCAGAACCAGAACCAGAACAGACACTGTTCTGGTTGATAAACCAGGAGTTGAAATAGTAGGAGTCCAATGGCATCAATCATTGAGGGTTCCAGAAAAGTGAGTCTGGGTCTAAAAGGGACCTACATAGGACTGTCTAATCAACTGGGAAAAGAAAAAAAAAAGGAAGCCAAGGAAGAGGAAGTATGAGGAGACAAAAAACAAAACCAAACAAACAAAACACCATGTAATAGGGTAACTATGTTGCGCCACAAGGGCGGTGAAGATGGACTTGGGAACACTGGGTTTAGTGCTGCAGAGACACACAGATCTTCCCGTAGCTACTCTGTCGTCACACAGTTCAAAGTCCTCTAAATTCCCAGGACTATAAAGGGATGGGACATAGACTCTGGTTATTAAGGCAAACCTTTGCCTCATCATTTTTTGCTCTCTTAGCCACGAATCTAAACCTTATCATCTTTATCTCTTTAAAAAGTTAATTTGTAAAAAGGCTTCCTTTCTGCAGATGGGCTGTAGCAAGGATTAAATGTCACCTTATTTGCAAGGAGCATACTATAGAGTAGATATTTAATAAATGGGTGTGATTCGTACTGAGCACAGGTTACAAATGAAGAAAGTGAATTTCTACAAGATTGACCGGTGACTGGCAATCTGAAGCCCATAACGGAAAGGTATGAAGAGCTTCAGCAAGACTGCTGCCACTCACAGACCAAGCAGAGGTTGTGGCAGGAATACCCGACACAGGTATTCGTTTCCATCTTTCTATGGGTATAACATATTCTTAAGTTCAGAACTACCGGAGTGATAGAACCCACTGCTTTTGGATGACCCTTCATCTTTTATCATCTATAAAGTCAGTGCTCCGCCTGCTGCATTAGCGGTGATCAGGAGCTTGGATCAGATCTATAACATTTTCCTTTACTCAAGGTCCAGTCTGTAGACTTAAAGGTAATACCTTAGACCAATGTCAGCACTAAGTCAAAGGAATTCCCGATGACTGTCACTAAAGCTTTGAGGCCTGAATTGCATATCCATCCGTGAGCATGCACTTTACACATATTTTGGGTCCTTGGTTTTTATATAAGCTCATCCAAACACTGCAGAAACAATTTGAGAAGGGCAATATAGACTTGGAAATGGGGAATCTGTCCTGGGGAGACAGCTCAGTGGGTGAAAGCATAATAAACAATGTCCCTCCAAAACACACACACACACACACACACACACACACACACACACACACACACACAAATAATAAACTTCTTAAATGAGAAAACTCATATTCAAAGATGTTTAATAACTTTCCAAAACCCAAATCATCTAAGCAACAGATTTATAGATACATTTATTCTCAAATATACTTTTTGCCTACTTTTGTAAGGTTGGAATGTGGTCAGAATAAGAAACACATTTTTCTATCATGATCCAGGAAACACACAAGTATTTACCAAACTGTAAAAATGTTTCATAAAATACTTAGCCTGAAGCCGACACTTTGCATCTTTGCTTCCAGTTAAGTCATGTGGGCAGCCTGAGAGGCGTTTGTTTTTTTGTGTGACAGTGCCAAGAAGCTTGAGCTGTAACCGCTGTCAGGGAGGATGGGTGGTTGGATGGGGGGTGGGGGGTGAGGGAGGGAGAGCCCAGCATTTCTACACACTACCATCTCAACTCTTTCAGACTTAACAGCTGCAGGAAATTCATGGAGGAAAAGCTTCACCCAGATGGCATCCAGACCAAACACGCCTTCAGACAGGAAATGGGTAGTGGGTCCAAGTGTGCTCATATGAGCCTAGGAACACAAATTAAACCATGGCATATGTCACCTCAAGTGACTCCACCATTTCAGAAGTGGTTTCTTATTGGTGCACTCCACACGGTATGGCATGGCTTCTTCTCCTAGTAGCCAAGACTCTGGGACTCAGGCCATGAAGGTGCAAGACGTGTTTATGAAAATATATATTTGAGGAAAAAGAAAACAAGAAACCCTTGGAAAGTGCCATCTTCAACTCACCTCTCCCCTTACCCACGCTATATCCAAGATATCACCAAGTCCTACAGACATGTCCTTTCATCTACTATGGACAGTCTCCATTCAGTTCAACTCAGTCCTTGTCAAGTCAACGTGATTTCTGTAAGACTCTCATTAGCTCCTGGTCTTCCTTGCCCCAGTAACTTAATCATTAATGTTGGTCATATCTTCAACAAACCTCATCTTATAAATGGTGCCCGTGGGGCTGAGGATGCAGCTCATGGGCAGAGCCCTGGCCTAGCACGCATTGGGTTCGATCCCTCTTGTCATAAAGTCAAAGCACAACAATCAAAGAAATGAACAGAGTGGGCACCTTTTCGCACAAACATTCACAAAGGTGAGTTCGAGTAAGCATTTGCCAATCTGGCTTCCGTGTACCTATTAACCATCTCCCTCACAATCAGGACCTGTAGACTCCCCTCTGCAACCAGACTGCTGGGAGCCTTGATTCTCGTACCAGAGTGAAAGTCCCTCAAAAGGAATTCAGGAAACCTCTAAGGCTATTCTAGTAATACTAAGACTTTGTATCACTTTTTCATGCTGACCTTTAAATGATAGAGCCTGCTGGGCAGTGGTGGTGCACACCTTTAATCCTAGCACTTGGGAGGCAGAGGCATGCGGATTTCTGAGTTCGAGGCCAGCCTGGTCTACAGAGTGAGTTCCGGGACAGCCAGAGCTATACAGAGAAACCCTGTCTCGAAAAACCAAAAAAAAAAAAAAAAAAAAAAAAAATTATGGAGCCATTGAGGAAGTAGAAACACTTATTAAACTGTCCTTAAATCCCAATCCTCAAGAGAACAACATCTTTTTAATGACGGTGTACACAGAGAACCTGTGACTAAGGTGGGCCCTTTCCTCTTTTTGTGGACAAAACAATGGACAGCCAAAATCTACTCTGTTCAGAGGTGCTGACTGGGCAGGCATTTGTAAACACTGCATCTAGTGTACCTGTCATTAAAATAGACAGCGAGTCTATGTGTTGTCAGTGATGAAATGCAAGCTTCCTGGATTTACTAACTCATATCTGTGATTGTGAGCTTGGCTTCCCAATAAGGACTTACTGATGGGATGGTAGAAGAACAAATGTGTCACTTTTACGTGGCATAAAGGAATGTGTCAACAATTGGAGACCTTCATAACTTACAACGCCAATATTCCAAATAACAAACAATCTCAAAATTATGTATGGAAAGCAGCTAGAGAGATGGCCCAGTGGTTAATAGATGCTCTTGCAGAGGACCTAGGTTTGGTTCCCAACACCGATATGGAGGCTCACAATCATCTGAACTCTAGTTCCAAGGAGTTCTAATGCCTTCTTCTGGTCTCTGTCAGCAATGCACGCTCATGACCCACAAAGCATACACGCAGGCAAATCACTCATACACACAAAATCAAAACGATTGAGTCTTGAAAAAATTATGTAGGAATAAACATCCATTCAAATGGGTGACATACAAATAGATTTTTATATAACAGAGTACCAAGTATCTATTGGGAGTTGGTTCTAATGCTTTGTCTTAATTCAGCTGCTAAAAAGTCACACTTCCAGACCTGAGGGTCCCTGCCCCCAGCTGGCTTTGACTGGTAATAAAGAACTGCCATAGAGTCAATGGCTGGGCAGGGAGAGAAAAGCAGGACTTTTAGATTTTGAGGACAAGGGACCAAGGTAGAGAGGGAAGAGAACAGGAAAATAGCCATGATGGGGTTGGGGGGTGGTGAGAAGAGATTTAAAGGCCTGCCAACATGTAAGATTCTGAGAAAGTGGCCCTAGGGGCCATTCTCCCGATTGGGTCTGTGATAGCAGAGCTGAAATATAGATTTTAAAAGATACTAACTCAGGAACACCAGGGAGAAGTGTGTACTAGCCTTAGGGAGGTTTAATAGTGGCCAGCCATTGAGCTAGTCAAGGCATATCAAAATTAGCTGGTGTGTGTAGACACTGTCTGTCTGTCTGTCTGTCTGTCTTCCATTAGCAAATCCAGAGAGCTCTTGAGAGGGTACAGCACACACGCTACCTGCCAGGGTCAAAGTGGTTTAACTAATTCACCATTACACTTATCACGAGGCATTCATATTTTATACTGTAACTAACCTATAAGGAACTATCTACTGTGGAACTGTCATGCACTTTCAGTGTGCAGTATTATCTACAGTGACCTGAAAATCTTCTACCTATGTACCTGAATGAGAGGAAGGACTTCCTTCATATATTTCTACCAAGATTATTTATCAAGCTACACTGAGGGTCAGGGAGCTGGGAAGGCAGCTCAGTGATGTAGCACATGGACAACAAGTGCAAGCCCTTGGTTTGAACCAGTCCCAGGGACCGAGGGTGTGAGATGATATCACATAGCTATATACAGCCAGCTATCTAAAGGGTAGAGTTGTGGAACCAGATAGGAGAACTGAGTTGCCTTGAAACATGCCAAACATTAAGGAGATTTTTTTTTTAAAGTCTCTTTTCTCAATACATTGAATTTTAGAAAACAAATATCCATAAAAGTTAACTTGTGACATTGACGTCAGTGGCTTTCTTACTTTTTAAATGAGCAATGCTATAAATATCAGCTTTAATTTCTAATACAATAAATATTGGAAGATAAAATCTACATATACAAAACTCGAGGATACAATGGACTCTCCGAGACTGAAACGTCCGAGTTAAGCGCTATCATTCTGGTAGCCCTCAAATGTCACCGTGAGGTTCTGCTGGGTCTGCTGGCATTCTGAGTTATGACTCAGCAGATGAAACTTTTCATTTCCTTTCTTTTCTAGTCTTCCCTTTCAGGTGCTGGCCAGAGCTGAGTCCACCTTTCCTGGCTTTCTGTGTGTCGTTACCCTTTCTTTGGATGCCCCCTCCCCAGTTTGCCACACAGCTGAACGTTGGCCAAGTGGCTGACCTTCACACCTAGCTCAAAAGGCATGGTGCACACATTTTCAGGCTCACAGTAGCTCTCTCTTGCTCTTGGGCGCCCTCTTTCTCTCCTTCCTTCTTTCCTCCCTCCTTCTCTCTCCCTTATACTTCAATCTATAAACTTCTCACTAGAATTGAAAAAAAAAAAAGGCATTAACATTCTCCAGTCTGACCTCTACCTATCTACTGACCGCCTTAACTTTTACTTCCCTGAAGTTCACTTATATTCAATTTTTTTCTTTTCTTTGATTCAACATGAATCCAATAAGTAATTATTTAACTGGAACCTCATGATCCTTTTCTGCTCTGTTTACTTAGTTATTGACCGAAATCTACTTGGCAACATTACTAATATGCTAAAGTGAGTGTATTTGTTTTCAAACTGTATTTTGAATACAGGCATATACCAGGCATTCTTTATTCTAGGTGCTAGAAACAAAGCAAGCAAGATGCTTTCCGCTACAGCTTACAGCCTTGACTCACTGCTCACCAGAAGTTGAAATCATCAAAGTTAGCCTGTAAGCCCTTCTTGCCTAAGGATAGATAACTTCCTGGAATGCTGGGGCTGTGGTTCTAGTGAAATAACAAGCCAGATGTCTTCACTCCCTTAAACAAATTTGTTTGACCCAACTTCACCAAGTATGCTTGATCACCTGTAGGTGGGAAGTATGTAGAAAGGAAATATGTCAAGGATGAACGTTTGTCCTGTTGAACACGATGGGAATACGGTGGCCTTATGAGTTCACCTTTATAAACCTATGCCAAATGTGACTGGATGCCATTTTCTGGGAGCCCTGGAATGGACCTGGCCGGTATTTTAATTAAAGCTTACTTTGAATTGAACAAAGTATCAGTATCAACTGAGAATCTATTTAAAAATACAATTTCAGCCTAGACACGTGACACAAACCTTTAATCTCAGCACTCAGAAGGCAGAGGCAGGCAGATCTTTGTACTATAGTTCAAGAACAGTTAGGTCTACATAGCAAGTTCAAGGCTAAAAAGTCACAACCAACAAAACAAAACAAAATCCATCAAGATTTCACAATAAAAATGTAACGTCTTTTGTTGCTGCTGTTGTTGATGGTTTTTGTAATTGCCTCAGGCCCCAGTCTAGATGTAATGAGTCAATATCTATGCTTCAACAAGATCCACAAGACATTTTCCACACAGAAAGTTGAAAAGCAAAGGGCTGATACATCTCCCTAATTAATGTCAACATCTAGGAAGCTAGCCAGTTGCCATGAAATGGTCATTATTTTTAGTATGAGATAACAGCTTACTCCTTGTGCTAATCATTCATTCATGCAAGCATAATGATATAAACTCATTTCCAGGAATTAAAAGCAAAACAACAACAACAGGACTGGATGTAAAATAGTAGTAGATCAACTGCTTGTCTAGGGACACTTCAGCAGCAGCAACAGCAACAACAGGTGCCTGCCAAGGAACACCCTAGGTGGCAGCAACAACAATAACAACAGGACTGGATGCAACATAGTAGCAGAGTGCCTGTCTGTCAAGGGATAGCGTGGTTTCAATCCTCAGCATTGAAAAACAAAATACAAAGGGGACAAGACGGGCGTTTGGGGTGGAATATGATCAAATCACATATACACGTAAAAATGTTTAAAACGAGCCACATTACTTCATACAATGAACACAGGCTAATAAACTTAAAAAAAAAAAAACCAAACCTAGTCTAGACTCTGATGAAAATTTTCCATTTCAGAGCATAAATAATTACAGCAACAGCCAATATTTTCAGAAAATGTTTTCTATTTTAAGACTTTTACATTACATTCATTATGTGTATAACTCTGTGCGCACACATGCATGTGTGTATGTTCCAAGGTGCACATGTCGAGTCAGAGGACAACTTGTAGGAGTTGGCTTCCTTCTTCCACTATATGGGTCCCAGAAGATTGAACACGGACTGTAAGGCTTCTCACAACTCAGTGAAGATGCTTTCTATAGACTCAGAATTGTGCCTAGGGGCTGTAGGCAGTCTTACAAGGTGGATTATTACCATGACCATTTTCAATTCAAAGCTAAGGAATACTCAGGCATTGGGGGACTGGACGGCAATGAGGAAGTGTCGGAACAGCAATGAGGTAGATCTGACCCTGAACCTTGGAAAGTGGCAGATGCCTTATAAGAGTGTAGAAGATGGAAAAGGATTCAGAGGAAGGCACAGGTGAGCTCCCTGAAGGGAAGACTATGCCTGAGTCCTGAGTTCATTCAGAGTTCTGAACCCTGTAGATACTCACTGTCAAAAAACACATGAACAGATTACAGCCATCTTACCATCCTTACTAAAAGCACCATAAAAATATTTGTTTGTTTATTGTTTACTCACTCACCACCAAATCAGTGTCATCCATAAAAGAGACAAGGAAGCTGAGGTGAAAATGCTTCTCCATGATTTGTGATACATGGAGTTCATTCTCTGATTTGAGACCTTGCTCATAGTACACGAGGGAAAAACAAACAGGCAACTGAGGGCAGAAGAACGACTAAAGGATGAAAGCCACTCTGAAATCCTGAGGTTGATGCTTGTTCTGGGGAGAGAGATGAGTGAGAACACCCTGTGTTCTTTCCATCTTGGATGCTTGAAAGCAATGGTTAAAGGTTTCCCCTAAGAAGAGCAAAGCCAAGTCAGGAGGGTTAGAGCATTACTGAGAAGTGTTTCTAGAAGCTTCTGTTGCAAAGATGTGACCATCCCCAACCCCTTGAACTTCCTACTACACCTCCAACCAGTCTGTTCCCCACGATTTCAAGCTGGGAATCATCTTGGATTTTAGTTTTTGACAATTCCACTTAAAAAAAAAAAAAGGCCACATTTTCTTCTAGAACATTCTGAGAAAGGTTCTATTAATAATTTGCCTTTATGTCTGCTAGGGATTAAATGACTTTCATGGGTCAGGGATCTCATATAGTTTATATAGTCCTTTGTAAGAGGCATATTATCTAGGCAACCAATGACAGAGCAAAATCAATTTCCCCAGAAAGCTACCAATAGGCAAGAAGACCAAATACCCTAGGTGACCCAATTCAGTTCTATATGAAGTGTACAGTTCTATATGAAGAACTTGCCAAGTTACAATGATGGGGGAAAAAACCATCAACTAGCAATGCCCCCAAGAACACTAAGGGAAAATACTCTTCAGAAGATCCCACCCTGTCATATTCAAGAGTAACTGATAAAAGCCAAACAAAATAATGAACACCCACACACAGGCAGGTTCAGCTCTCCTTTTAGGTACCCACCACCGGTTAGAGTTCCTGTTCTCTCGCTGTGTGCCTCCAGATGCAGGCCATGTAACGTTTTCTAATAGCCAAATGATTTGACTGATTGCCAGTCATTTTTGAACATAAAGTTTTGATTTCATCATTTTGCGTTCAAAGGTTCTAACCGGGATGCACAATACATAAATTACACGGTTTGGGTTCTGGGGTGGAGCTCATGTAGGGCTCATGCTAAGCATGCACAAAGCTCAGGGTTCAACTCTCAGCACCGAACAAACAAGCAAGCACACAGAGACTGGGAGTGAGAGGTAATTGGTAACTACCCATATGATAACCCGCACGAACTGGGTGTGTATTAACTGAGTCAGCCTCAAGGCAAGGAATTTATGAGCCACCCACAGCCTAGCTTTTCAAAAGCTAGTGTTTACCCTCCTCTAACCAGATCCACAGATGGAGAACTCTTGAGAAGTAATCAGAAGATGTCTTCGGAAATTTCCATCATGTTTTGCTTAACAATTCGTGTCACACTTTACGATTCAACCAGAAGGCCTGGGACTGGGGCTTAGATGCCTATGATTAAAAGACTCAACCTGACGATTAGACTTACATGCCGCTGCAAGAGCAAAGATCAATGTTATCCTGCTTCTTTCTAGTATAATATTCCTCTCTCTCTCCCTCTCCCTCTCTCTCTCTCTGTGTCTGTGTTGAAGCAGAGGCCCCCAGACCTGACAAATGTCATGACAATGGAGAGGGAGGACCCTACCCCAAAGATGTTCTTGTCTGTCATTTACACTCTGGGCTGTGAGATTTCTGAATTTACAAGAATAGCAAGTGGTTCATGTTTTTATGGACCTGTCAATATTTTCTCTTTTAAAGGTTTCTTTTAATATTTTATATGTATGTTTATATACATGTATGTTTGGATACTATATTCATGGGACTGAGTTACAGATGGGTGCGGGTTGCCATGTGGGTGCCAGGAGCTAGACCCAGGTCCTCTTCAAGAGCACCAAGTATTCTGTACCACTGAGGCACCACTCCAGCTCCTGATTCAGTATTTTCGACAACACTATCTATGGAGCAACATAGTTTGGAGCTGCCTTTCTTCCTAGAGTACCCCAGATACATCAGGAGTACAGGAAGAGAGGCAGGAAACGTATCACACAGGCACAAAAACACATTTTTAGAGGCTCTTACTATGAGGTTGTAGTTAGCCTGGAACTTACTATGTAGATTAGGCTGGCCTGAAACTCACAAAGATCTGCCTGCTTCTGACTCCTGGATGATGGAATTAATTAAAAGCTTATTGTACCATGTGGGGCTGTAACTCGCACGTGGGCGTGGGTCCTGTTGGGCTGAGTTGTGGATTCCGTGTGTCTGCCACAGATCAAGGAGGCAGAAGTGCGGGAATTTGAATGAGTTCACTCCACGCGGAGCTGGGAGGACGCTGGGCCATGAGAAGCTACCGAGTTCTACTCTGGGCATGGGGAGATCTCAGTCTGAGACCCTCGGGAGCAGAGCTTTTGGGTGGGGACCCCCAGGCAAGAAGGCTTGCTGGGATCGACTGGTCTCAGACTCCTGGGCTACTAGGTGCTGCTGGAAGCCGAGGAAGAGTTGAGATTGGGGGTGTATTGGCTGGACTGGCCCACAGCCGAGAGGGACAAGGGAGAGAAGCTCTGGCAGTGCCCTGCAGGGTAATGAGACTCTTGGTCATGGCTACTCGCTTGGCTGGGTCATGACTGGCTCGGCTAGCTTCCTTGAGTTGGCGGGCCTCAGTGGCTGGAACGCAGAGAGGTCCTCCATGGGAGATTAGGTAGCGGCTCATTGGTTAAAGGCCCCTCTATGGTTCTCCACAGCAGGTCCCAAAGTCAAGAGGAAGTCCATGGTTTTAAGTTCTTTTTTTTTTTTTTTTTTTTTTTTGGGTTTTTTTTTTTTTTTTTTTTTGGTTTTTTTCGAGACAGGGTTTCTCTGTGTAGTCCTGGCTGTCCTGGAACTCACTCTGTAGACCAGGCTGGCCTCGAACTCAGAAATCCGCCTGCCTCTGCCTCCCAAGTGCTGGGATTAAAGGCGTGCGCCACCACCGCCCGGCAAGTCCATGGTTTTAAAAAGTTTATTGTCATGGCGGAAAGTGGATGTAGCTGCACCCACCCTGCTCTCAGGGTGAGCCTGAGGTTAAATACACTTTTGCAAGGAGGAGGGTCTGGGAAGAAATGCTTAATTGGCTACGCCCTCTGGCCTTTAGGTATCTCATTAATATGGAGATCTCTTGAGGCTCTGAGGCCTGTAGTTATGCTCTCTACCTGTGGAGAGGCTGGTAGGTAGGTGCGTTGCCCTACATAACTGAATGGCACAGATCAATGGAGGTCTTGGCCTCCTGTCAGAAGCCTGGAGTCTGGGAGCCTGGCGAAATGCATGCTGTCCCTTGCAGGGTTACCTGTTGCATCTCTGGCCATCTCTAGCCAGTTCTTGGCCAGAAACCATGTTATCCTTTCACGGTCCTCCACCCCACAGTCCCACATCTGTTTGAAATATACTTTTGGTGTAAAAATTTCAAAGACTAAATTGGGCAAAATTTTCTTCCTGAAAATTTGTTGGGTGCCTGGGGTAAGATAAGATACAAATATTTTTATTCATGTTACCCTGGAAGCAATAATATCTAATTCAGAAAACATAAAATCTACCCCAGAATCCAGTGTGCCTCAACTATTTTAGTTACATCTTACATCCCTGTCCCAATTCGTTCCCATCACACCATGGGGCTCTCAAGTGAGAAGACGAACCAGAAGGAAGCCTAGTGAATCACCACAACTGAGAGATCCCAGTGAATACAGGAGGGCAAATGAGTTGAAAACTGCACTTTTCTGACCTTCTGGATGTTTTTGTTGTTTTGTTTTTTGTTGTTGTTTCAGGGAAAATTACAAATAAATTATTAAAAAGCAGTCTGAGATAAGATGGACATTTAGAAGAGATTTCTAAAAGTCTGAGAGCCATGAATTTCTCCACAGCTGACTGGACTCAGTGCCAGTGGTGGCCCTTGATAGATTAGGTTTATGCCTGGCTGTCACCTCCATCTGACTATTCACAATGACAAAACCAAAAACCATGTATGCAAATGAGTTCTCTTTTGTCCCTGGGTAGGATTATCTTTAAGTCCAGGCAAAAGTAATGGCTCCTGTCCTTGGCTCTGACTCCTCTCACTGAAAAGGCTCTGATAGGAAGGCTGTGGTAGATCAAAATACTGATTCCAAACTCACCCTCCCTGCAACCTCAAATATGAGTAAGACTCTTGCCCAAGTGCTCTTGACAATTCTGTTACATAGGCTATGCTCACTTGTTCTGTGAAAGCACGTATGTGGTAAACCTCAGAGAGTGTGTACAACTATCATGAGCCAGCCACATCCATCCAATCAACAAATAGGTATTCTATATGGATCCTCTTACAGTGTACCATGAGGTGCAAGGGAGAGCCTCATACACGCATCATGGAGGCCTGTCTCTTGCTTTCATGGAGCTTGAGTCTAAGAGGCACTGTCAGAGCTGGGCAGCACATGATGGGAGGAACATGGCAGCACACTTGGAAATGTTGGGGGCTGGGGTACAGAGACTGGATCTCCTAAATGTTCTATAGAGGTGACAGCCTTTGAATCAAATCTTAATTGCCTATAGACATGGGCATATCCACCAAGACATAATTTCCATTTTCCAGCTTCTTTTGATGACTGCCATACATTCAGTGAGCAGAATAAAGTCAGAGGTATCTAGCCCTGAGGATCCATTCAACATGCCTAAATCCCAAGACTATGGGACAATGGAAGTTCTGAACAGTGTGTCCAAGGACCTGGCTTCAAATGCCAGCAACAGTCACCTATGTTTGAAAAGAACAGGACTGGACACACTTTCCTGATAGTCTTAGTCATTCTGTTATCATTCAGTAGGAGGCAGTGTGATCAGTTAAGTTATAAATATATAGACAATACCCGGATCAGATATTGATTAAAAACATGACATCAAATGGCCCATTCAACACATCAGGGTTATTTGGGGATATGCAGATAATCTCCATTTTCATTTGATTTATCATAACTATTTACCAAGCTCACCTGTATTCCAGGTACTGACAACACACAGACCCAGATGTACCAGTGTCTTTCAGGTTTACAAAGTCTTAACTAAGATCATCTCTCTATATGGGTAATTCACAATTTAAAAAGCAAACTTTTGGAGGCTAAAGCCCAGTGTTTAAGAGTTAATGGTCAATGTTGCTCTTGCAGAGGAAACTAGTTCAGTTCCAAGAACCCGCAACTCCAGGGTATCCAACATCCTCTTCTGGCCTCCATCGGCAGCCACCCCTTCCCCCAGCATGCACATACGCCTTCACAGACTCATATACACATAAATAAAAAAAATTTTAATATCCACAAGGTAAATTTAACTCTTATATCCTACCACCGTACTGATAAAGATCACCAATGGCAGCATTTATATTTGGTAAACCTTCGTCCCTGCTGCACCCTAGTCCAAGACCTCTTTCTATATGCTCTCTTTTCATCTTTAACAGCGAGTCTATGCAAAAGCTGTGACCACCCCATGCTTCAGCCCTGCAGGCAGCATGTCTGGAAAATGAACGAGGGAAGCTAACGCTGGAGCCCATGCTCTCTACAAGCTAATGGAGTACTGCAACCACAGTCACACTCTCTGGGCTCTGCTAGTTTCTGTGTATCCTGGCTTTGTGCACCTCAGCCGTGGGTTTACACAGCTATTATGCATGTTCCATCTCAGACTGCAGTTATAGTTTAGTTGTAGAGACAGTTGCTTAGCTTTTGCAAGGTTTTTATGAGGTGAGGATTAGAGGCACATGGGGCAGCAACAGATATCCATATCCTGTCTCTCAAATCTGGGAGGCTAATAGACATCTTAAGTTACAACTTTGAGTCCTGGAAGAGTCTAAACGAGGTGCCTAACAGAATGCCAAGCAATTTACAGAGAGACGACACAGGGTCTGAGCAGTGTGTACTCACCTGACTCATTCTATCTACCTGGTGCCTCTGAAGGAAACAGACCTGTGACAAAACTCTAACCAGATCCAAAGCCCTCACTTTAAAGACCCACTTTAAAGACCCAAACAATGTGATTTGTTCCAGAACCAGGGTTAAGGGACACTAACTTCCCCAAAGCCCCGTAAAAGCCCAGTAATGTCAGAGATGCTTTTCTTTTTGCAAACAGCCTCTTGTTTTCTCAAAGGACAAACAACGCAGGAGAAAAGGCAGCAACATATTGTACACATGATTCATCAAGCAAATATGTCACTGCAAAGCTGGAGGGGACAATTCAGAAAGAAAGAAGAATATGGAGCGGTCAGTCCCAGGGTTGGGAAATGCATTTTATTTTATAAACAGCTCTCTAACTCAGAGAGGATGCCCTAAGGTACATAAGAGGCTCTTCTGGTTTTCCGAGGTTCCCCAAAATGCAGCTCAAGATCCAAAGACAACTCTATTGTGACTTAGTCATAAAACAGACACTATTGTGATCCCTGTGTACTTAACACAAACCAAACCAAAATTTCAGTGCACACGTTTTACACACAACTAGGGTACTGCATGCTAATGCCTAAAGAATATTCACTATCACTTTTTGTTTTCTTTCAAGAGGAAGTATTCAAATTTACCATTATTATCTTGAGTAAACAGACCGTATAAAACTTATACTAATTTGCCTTTATAAGAGAAACATGCAATTCTTCATTTAAACTTGTGGTTTAAATGAACACTAACAGTATTCATCAAGTGTGAGGTCGAGACATACTGATGCTGAAGAATCACTCAATTTCTTTCACTGTTTCAGATTCACTTTTAGAAACTCTGACAGAAAAGAGAGTGTCCATTTCATGAGGAGTCTACACACTGGCTCTAAGGCAGTTCTAAGAGGGTTCCCCAAATTATTAATGGCACTAGACTGAAACACCAGAGCCTGCCCAGTAAAATGGGGTCCAGGATCTCAAAGTGCCCATTTTGAAGGAAAATACAAAATTGGTTTACAGTTCTTTTTTAAAAGATCTATCTATCTATCTATCTATCTATCTATCTATCTATCTATCTATCTATCTATCTATCTGAGTGCACTGTAGCTGTCTTCAGACACACCAGAAGGGGGCATTGGATCCCATTACGGATGGTTGTGAGCCACCATGTGGTTGCTGAGAATTGAATCCAGGACCTCTGAAAGAGCAGTCAGTGCTCTTAATCTCTGAGCCATCTCTCTGGCCCTGATTTATAGTTCTTGAAAAGGTTATATATTTACCTTTT
Source organism: Grammomys surdaster (assembly GCF_004785775.1). Taxonomy (NCBI): domain Eukaryota; kingdom Metazoa; phylum Chordata; class Mammalia; order Rodentia; family Muridae; genus Grammomys; species Grammomys surdaster. Next base: position 20,445,490 of record NW_021604608.1, read on the forward strand.
TAAAGAATGTGTATGGGTGTTTTGCCTGTGTCTACTTCTGTACAGACATGCACACAGTGCCCATGGAGGGCAGTCAGAAAAGGGCATGAGGACACTTGCAAGCTGTATTATAGGCAGCTGTGAATGTCTATGTGGGTGCTGGGGACTGAACCAGGGTCCTCTGGAAGAACAGTTAAGCCTCTAATTGCAGCCTTGGCTTATAGTACTTTCTTCATTGTTTGTTTGTTTGACATAATCTTGAATAACAGCTAGCACATTCTTCTGAATCCCTCAGATGTAAAATGCCTATTATAAGTAACTCATCAAGAGCCAGAATACAGTGATGAAGTCAGAACACCTGATGTTAGAGGCCTCCCTGTATCTCAGTAATGAAGGGTCTCTAATACCAACTGTGAGAGTAAAAACCAACCACACCTTCTCACCAGGTCAGAAACAGCCAATCCACCAACACTACAGGCCAAGTACTGAGCCCGAAATGCAAGTGGGCATGGGGTGAATGTATAGGCTTCAGAGCACAGAAGCCTCACCACATCCTCTTGGCAAAGAAATGAAAGACATATTTCAGGAGTCACAAATAGGTGAGGTAAGGTTTACATGTGGTCCTCATCACAGGTCCTTCTTGACTGACACAATCAATACACAAAAGAGCAGAATTACACTAAGGATTCATGGATGAGGAAACCTTTAAAATAACTCACTGAACTTGTCCATGGTAGCTCAGTACATAAGAGACTGAAGCCGGAGCTGGGGAGATGCTTAGTGGGGAAAGCATTTGTTGTATTACACACTAAGTTCAGATCCCTAGAACCCAGGGAAAAAGCTGGGTATGATGGCACACTGGGGTGAGGAGCAGGCAGATTCCTGGAACCCATGGGACAGGCAATCTAGCCAATGTGAAGACAAGGCTCAGAAAGAGACCCTGTTTCTGAATGAATGAATGAATGAATGAATGAGCGAGCGAGTGAGCGAGCGAGCGAGCGAGCAAGCAAGCAAGCAAACAAGCAAGCAGTGGAAGGCCAGCAAATGGCTCAGCAAGTAAAGATGCTTACTGCCAAACTAGAGAATCTGAGTTTAATATCCAGACCTAATGGCAAGAGAGAATTGACTCTTACAAGCTGTCCGCTCATCTCTCCAAGTGCACTGTGGCATGCAACATGAATGCGTACACTTGTGTACACACACAAACAATAATAAATAAACAAACAAATATACAATTATTTTTTCTTAAGCAGTGAAGAGCAATAGAAGACACCCGGCATTTCTGTGTACAACACGCAGATGTAGGTACCCACATGCATACGTGTGGTCCCCAACACAAATCCACACCAAAAAATTATAATAACAACTTAAAGCTCTTTAACTTGGCTGTTGGAAATAACAGTATTGCAATAAATACTTCTATGCAAAAATATCCCCCGAAACAAATAGACAAACAAACAGACAAACAAACAAAAACAACTACAACAAAACCAGAGAAAAAGTCACTAGAATAGAAAAATGGAAGGAAAGGCCATCCAGAGACTGCCCCATCTAAGAATCTATCCCAACTGCAGACACCAAACCTAGACACTATTGCTGATGCCAGGAAGCGCTTGCTGACAGGAGCCTGGTATAGCTGTTCCCTGAGAGGCTCTGCCAGAGCCTGACCAATACAGATGCGGATGCTTGCAGCTGACCATCAGACTAAGCACAGGGACCCCAATGGAGGAGTTAGGCAAAGGACTGAAGTAGCTGAAGGGGTTTGAAACCCCATAGGAAGAACAGCAATATCAACCAACCAGACCCCCCAAAGCTCCCAGGGACTAAACCACCAACCAAAGCGTACACAAGGGGGTAACCATGGCTCCAGCTGAATATGTAGCAGAGGATGGCCTTATCTGGCATTAATGGGAGGGGAGGCCCTTTGGTCCTGTGGAGGCTTGATGATCCAAGATAGGGGAAAGCTAGGACACTGAGGTAGGAGTCGGTGGGTGGGTGGGGGAAAACCCTCATGGAGGTAGTGGGGAGGGAGGAGGGAATAGGGGGCTTGTGGAAGGGAAACTGGGAAGGGGGATAACATTTGAAATGTAAATAAATAAAATAAACAATTAAAGAATACCAAACTATCTCCCTCTCTCCCATACCTTTTGCTGAAATCCAGAGCCTTGTGTAGGATGAGCAAGTGATCTACCTCTGAGCTACCTCTCCTCTCCAATCCACATACAAAATACATCCTCTAAAATGTGAAGCATCGACAGTCTCACCCGAAAATATTTTGTTTTAACTTTTGACATGGAATTTTTACAAACAAAATGTTAAGAACAAAACAACAAACCCTTGTAACAATAACCCAGCTTTAATAATTAGTAGTTTATGTATTTCTGTGGGGATTTTTAAATCCCCATCATAGTGCCCACCCTACCTCAAGTATTACTTATATACAGTTATCTCTTGGTGTCTGCAGGGACATTTGTTCCAGGACCCCCATGGACACCAAGATTAGAGGCTGTATGGAACATTGTAATATACATGTATGTAAATTATTATTCTACTATTTTAGAAAACAAGGCCCAGAAGAGTCCAAGTACATGCAGGAAAGCTGTAATTTTACCCCAAATATTTTCATGCCACAGTTTGTTGAGTCCACAGCTATGGAACCAATAGCTATGCAAGGTCATCTGTATCATGTAAATTATGTCATCACATACATTATTTATATTTCTAAGAGGTGAGATCTCTAGAAATAATATCCCCAAAGTTTGATAAATTTTTCAAAAATGATTATAAATGTAGCCATATGCCTAAAACGTTTTCTAGAGGAAATACTCTCCCTAAGTGGTGCTCATCACTAAGGGGAGGGGCCTAGAGTAGGGGAAAGGCTTCAACTCTTCACTCGCCATTTTCTAGTCCATTTGAACTGGACTGCAGCGGACACAGCATGTCTGCAAGAGCCGTGAAAGGCTATGGCAACCACAGAAAGGTCTTGAGTCTGGCTGGATGTTCAAGGACCAGTTTGAACAGATTCAACCACTAGCAGGTGACAGTATCCATTCCACAGGACAGGAATTCTCTAAATGGGTAAAAAGTCACAGAGCACTGAGGCCACAATGCCATTACTAAGCACGATTATGACTCTGACTATGTGCAGGGCCAGACAATGGGAGGATGAACTCACTGGCTCAGCCTCCCTCCTGCCAGAGCCAGTTCCAGCAGGCTAATGAAACTTAATGCAGAAAGAACCAGGGTTTACAGGCATTTCAAACCACTCCTTTTTTCTTCCTCTTTTGAAAAAGTCAATTAACTCTCTCCTCTTTTTAAAATTCATTCCTTGTGCCTTTTCTGCCTAACCTGTTGGAAAATGTTATTTTGCTCCCTGGTGTGCCATCTGGTCTACCTGACTCTGAGCTGTGAGTGCAGGTGCTAGGCCACATGTGTGGATGTTATTTACACTGAATTCATTCAGCACAAAGGGCTCTAGAGCTTACAATTTTCTGATTGGTCGAGTGGGAACTCTGAGACCATGAGGTAGAAGAGGGGCTGAGTTTCAGGACTCTCTGCAACGCTGTCACATAGTTCTTACAAACAGATACAGACACAGACAGAAGTACTGACAGCAGAATCACCAAAACTTAAAATCCTGAATGTCTAAATATATTTGAGAGTACCACCTTTCACTTCCAAATTTTGCTTAAACAGACTAATAAAATATTCCCCAGTAAAGGTCAAAAAGAAAATGTCTCTAAAGACCTGACTTTTAATGTTCTGAACTTTTTAAGTTTTCAAAGGCTTGAACAGGAGAAAGTTCTAAGAATTTCAAAATAGTTGGTTCTTTTAGTTCAATTACAGCCTGCCCTTGGCAACTATTTTTTTCTTTTATTATCAAGTTTAACAAAACTTGATGCTTCTAGTCAGAACACCCAAGACCAATTCTCCCAAGCGCTAGCAGTCAAATGACTACTACAGTGATGACAATTTGACACAGCTACAACCAATGGCTACTTCTTTTATGAAAATGTGTACCAGAACAACTTACAGATGACCCGAAATGAAGCAAGCCCACAGTGTGCTTGAGAAGCATAATGATAGTTTCCATATACTGCCTGACTTTACTCCTCTAGCTGGAGACAACTACTCACAGCCAGGAGAGATTTACTCCACTGCTGGTTAAAAACACCAATGGAAAAGTACCAGGTGGGGTTGTCCTATTCCCAGGGGTACCTGTTTCATCTGGGGAGCTGGGGGAGGCACTGTCTTGGGACAACGTCGTCCAGCTGGATTCCTCATCACTTGGTGCCAGGTTCTGGATCCGATGGAGAGCACAGTCAGTTTTGGCTCCTGTTTTAGGGTGGTCTTTCTTGGTCTCTGGGCTGGACGATACTGTGGCTACTTGGCCATCCTCAGGGCTGGACTGGGGTTTGTTTGGTTTCTGTGGCAGCAAGTCCCCATTCCCAATGACTACTGGGGCCTGGCCTGGGCCTGGCTGGGCTTTCTCCTCTCCAACCCCTTGGCAGGGGCCCAGGTTCTGCCCTAGCTCTCTAGCCGAGGTTTCCAGGTCTGCATAGTAATTGAGGAAGCTCTTAGTTCTCCTAGGCTGGGAGGGCAAAATCTCACAGCCTGAGGACTCCTGTGGGTGGACATCTTTAACCTCCAGTTTTTCAGAGGTTAAGCTGATGACCGCTGCAGGACTGAGGTTCTTGTTGGGGTCCTGTTGCCCCTGTTCTGCAGCCTTGCGGAGCTGGTTCTCCCCATTCTTAACCAGCTTGATGTTGGCAGAGCCGTTTCCCAGCAGAGGCTGTACAGCCGGATCCGAGAGGCCCATGGCCGCCTGAATATTAGTCAGTGCATATTTTTTCCTGCATTTGGGGGGTGTGCTGTTCTTGGCATCTGAGTGTTTGATCTCTGCATTTAATAGTTCATTGTGGGAGGATCGGAGATTAAGGGTATTCGGTGGTGTGGCTGGGCTGTTCCGATTTGCAATGTCTGTGGTTCCGCTGCTGGCCATAAACACTGCCAAGGTGCCAACACCTGAGTCAGCTGTGGGGAACAGAAAGGAAATTGGTTGTAAGTCACAGGTCATGACCAAACACCTTAGCTAGTATAATGTGAGTGACCACTTCTAACAGAAGACTGTAAGAACAAACACTTCTGTCAATGAGACCTTCTTATGGAAATGACCTACTTCATTTCATAATGGATTCCTATGTTAAACAGAAGCAAAGAAAGGCTTTATTGTGGAAACCTAAAAGCTAATTTACCCAGAAGTTGCGAAGTCATAGGGTCTACATTTTTTACTTAGCATAAAGAACTTGTTTTTCCACATTTGTGTTTGAGTATTTTCATCTGGTCAGCAGTCTTTAATCGCCACAAGTTTGAACACTATCCTCTTTCCAAACCGCAACCTCAGATCTTTAGCTTTAAGCCTATAGTTTCTTTTGGTAACATCATCATCAACAAGAAAATTGCTCTGACATTCTTTCTGAGCTTCAGGATTCTTAACTAGCCCAAAAGGTCATTGTTTAATGACGGTTTCCTCTAGTTATGTTTCAGATTGTATTCTGAAAACCTCCATTAGAACGTGCTAGCATCTTCGTGAACACCTTTAATTTGGGCACAGTGCTACTACTTGTAGAATTAAAACAAAAAAGCTTTGAATAAACAGCTTCGTTTCTCAAGAACACAAGCAAGTATACATATGCATTCACACATGCATACACAAACAAAACTATTACTAGAGATGCAGCCCTGGGCTATAGGCAACATGTTAGAGCCCCCCAAGGAGCCTGAATGTATACTACTGAATTAAAATAAAACACAGGCTTGGCTGTTTGCAGTCATCACGTGCTGTGGCAAAAAATGCCTAGGAAACGAACTGACACTTGCATTTATCTCAAACGCTCTTTGTACCACCAGAGATTTATTTCGTATGTCTCCTGCTAGGAAGAAAGAAAGGATTCTCAAGCTGCTGTCTGTGAGCGATGGCTTCCTTCTTATCTGATTCTTGGCCATTCAGACTTATGTGATCTCCACAGCAGTAGCAGAGGGACCAAGGACAGCTTCTTCCATTCATGAAATTGTATTCTGGCCACGCCCTCTCCCTGTCCTGGGCAAACAAGGATCCTCATAGAGGTATGGGCAAGAATATCCCTGTGATGGGGCGCTGAGAGGCATCTTTGTATCATCAATATACACAGGGTTGGCCATTTTAGAAAGAGCTGTCACAGTTTCTTGAAGTACCCATTCACTGCAGGCATTCCTTAGTAACAGATGCTCACGTGGCCCATGAGACAGTTAAGGACTGTAATGCCCAGTGGTCAGACTTTGGATCCTCTCCTTCAAGGCTATTAGTTATAAAGACCACTGCTTCCTTAGGCAGCATTCCAATCCTGAGCTCTGGTGTCTTGTTTTAAAGTAATAAAAATTACAGTGCTTTTTCCTTTTAAACAATATTCTGTCAATTAATTTTTACATTTCAAAAATGACAGACTACAAACCCACATAAAGTTTTTCTCAAGACTTATCTATGGCATAGGGAGTTACTTTTATACTCTTGGGTATTACGAGAAAGAGGAGCCTAAGTAGTTTCCCAAAAGGCATGGCAGAAGTTTCTAGGAGGCTGTTTTATAATGTTAGGTATTGAACCCTGAGAATGTTACTAGGAAAACATTCTAGTCTACTTTCACTCATAACCAAAAATGTTTCTAGTCAGAAGACAGGCAGCTTAAGGATTCCTTGCTGAAATGTCAACATTCAGAAGTAGGAAGATGTGTCTGAGAATATACCTCCTCTCCCAGTTCCTCAACTGATTGCCTATCCCACCCACTCACAGACAAAACAGAAGGGCTGGCTTTAGAAGGAAGCACACAGGCTAATCCCTAGAGGTGGAGGATTGCTTATGGGAGTTAGCGCATCAGCTAGGACAGATCATGAAATAGCTTAAGGTTACCAAGGACAGTTCTAGAAAGCATGAGGCTATGGGAAAGAGGCTCCCAAAGTGAAAGGTGATAAAGTTAAGACCACAGACCCCCAACATCAGTGAGGGCGAATGCTAACAATCTGCCTAGGCTTCTTGTACACCGAGTCTAGGACAAATTACTTCTCTGAGAAATGGGTTCAATATGCCTGGTTGATAGAGAATTCTGATGAACACTGGCAGGAAGCCCAGCATAGTGCCTCACAATACACCTGTGCCCCTCACGTCTGTGTGTTCGAGTTCTAGGCAGTAGAAATGATTCTTACTGCAGACACATGGAGAGTTGAGCAGGCAAGAAAGGGACAAAGAAGCTGGGTCTATAAGGGCTTCATTATAGGGTAGGCATCCAGAAAATTCCAAAGGTTGCTGCAATAGGCCAGTCAAGACAACTAAGAGAGGACAGAAGGACTGAGAAAGGTCACTTAAAGTCTGACTGACTTCCAGTTCTTATCCCATCCCTCTTGACCAGGCCATACTGATGGAGGTAGGTGCTCATCAGCCACAGGATTTAGGGGCAAGACTGAGTTGAACCCAGTGACCTAAACAATAGGCTGACTTCCACCGTATCAGCCCCAGAGCAATGACACAAGTGGGTGGAAAGTGACCTGTATAAGACATGCCATGAAGAATCGAGTAGGAAAAGACACCAGCGTGAGGACGGGTGGGGTCCAGGAAGCAATGGGGGTCTTGATTGGGTTTCATTGAGAGGGAGGGCTGGCAAGATAGAACAGCATTTGCTAAGAAGTTCAGTCCGGGCGATAAGAAAAGAGATGGACACAGTGGGCCTTCCCTAGCAAGGATACATACATGAAGAGGGAGAAGAGAAGGAAATACCACAGAGGGAAATGGACCCTGGGATCTAGAGTGGGACAAAGTCACAAAAGGGTAAGGAATTGGGAGAAGAAAAGATCACAGGATTAGAAGTACAAGGAACAAAGGGACAAAGAAGTGTTATCTACCCCTTAAAAGAACCCCAGTGATTTGGACGCTTTTAGGCCAGGACCGGGACTGCGAGGGTGCAGTGTCCTGTGGATGGTTCTTAGGCAGAGTCAAGGCTCAGGAGCCCTGGAGTCAGAAGGCCAAAGGTTTGGAAGAATAAGCTGTCCACACCTGACACGCCAAGGACAGAAGCAAGCAATGCTCTGACTCTACACGTTCTTGTCCTCCTTCCCCGTTAGCAAACTCCACTCTTCTGTGAGTCACAGTAGACACTGCCTCTTTGTAAAGATCTCTCCAGGCAGGACTCCAGGGCTCCTGGCCTCCACTCCCTGGGTCTTTATGAAAACATCTCTGGTACACTTTAGTAAGTTTGGAGGAAAATGAATATTCTCTGTCTATAGAAATGAAAGGCCGGCATGTCCTCTCTTGCACTATAATCTTGGCTTCTTTTGATCTCTCTACTCACTCAGTTTCAAATGTTCATCTTTATCCTGCTGTATTTCCCTACAAGACCGTGGCGTCCGCAACCAGCATGGCAGAATATAACAACAGATATCTGTAGGTTAGGTTGTAAGTAACACTAAGAGAGCATGTGTTTCATTAACATCTCAAGAAATAAAATTTCAGTCAACTGTGATGGGACATGCCTACAATCTAACACTTCAAGGGATGAGGCAGGAGGATTGTCACAAGTTTGCAAGCAGCATGATCTATATGGTGAGATTCAATCCAGCCTGGGTTACAGCAAGAGCCTGTCTTAATACCTACTATCCTAAATAAAAGTCTAGGCAGCCGATTACTACTGTTCAGTTAACAGAAGGTTCATTTTTTCTGGAAATGGGGATCAATGGTCATTATCTCAGCTTTACCCACACACAGAAGCTGAGCAGGAGTTAAATGAAGCCCTTCAATCTAATATCTAGGTCAATTTGTCTTGCTTCTTTGGTCTCAGCTCAAGGAAATTCTTGCTGAAATCTGCCACAACTCCAGAGACCAGAGAGCAGCCGGTGGATGTTTTGTGACAGAGCTGGCTGCTGTATTCCTCTCTCAAACATGACTGGTCCTCAGAAGCCAGCCGACTGAACCTCGTGCCTCCATGTGGGAGCCCCGGGAGGCCCAGCCAAAGGTCTGCTGAATGTACATGAATGTTCTGGTTACTTCTGTGATATCCACTAATCCAACTCTGGGCCTTCTCTAATCCTTGCCTTTAACACATCTGGCACCCGCACCTTTAGTAAAATGGAAGGGAAGAAAATTGAATAGACTAGGAAAGCACATCATACCACTTTAGTAAGTTCAGAGAAAACGGATATTCTCTGTCTATAAAAATGAAAAGACGGCACATCCTCTCTTGAACTATAATCTCGGCTTCTTTCCATCTCTCTTGTCAATGTTTAGGACTCTTCAGCCTGTCATTTTCAACACTGGAGCCATGCTCAGACTACAATCGATAGCTTGTGACTTTAATCAACTCCATGCTAGTATTTATTTCTTATAGTCTCAGGAAGGGTCTTATTGAGAGCAGAATGGTCGCACACTTGTTCTGCAGTCAAGGATAACCATAACTGTGAGCTACTCACCTATACCCAAGTGATGGGACAGGGAGTTTACTATCATGCCCTGTTCTTCCTCCTCCTCCTCCCCCATTTTTTTTTAATATATATTACCAGAATTTCCTTTTTATAAACTCTGGCATCCTTGTGAATCTATTTTCTCATTCATAAAGTATTTATCAAGCATCTACTGTTCAGCAGACTCTTGCAGTCCAGGAAGACAGCATTAAACAGGGTAAGCACAGCTGGTGAAGATGAACACACAATGCCAGTGGCCACAAGGACAGGCCTTCCACTCCAAGAAGGATTTTCGTTGGGATTCGTGACTAGCTAGCACACCCACCATGACTCTCTAATAACACTGTCCAGTCAGACTGTGACTGACAGTTAATAGTATTGTCTATTTGACAAAGTCTAATGTCAGCTAGGAGACAAATCTCTGTTCAGATCTATAAGAGACTTTCCCAGGTTGTGTAGGCATGGAGATCTGCACTAAATATGGTGGTCATATTCAGTCACTATTCCAGGGCCTGGGGGCCTGGGGCCCTGGACTGACTAGAAAGTGTTGTGAGCATCAACATTCAGGGCTCTCTCCACTTCCGGGCTGCAGAGGGACTGTATCCATCATCTGCTGCCATGACTCCTGCAGTGATGGATCTCGTCCTCAGACTGACAGCCAGAGGAAACCCTTCATTCCCTCCCTTGTTTTAGGTATTTTATCACAACCTGAGAAAAGTAACTAATACAAAGGCCCAGCACTAATTCAAGGGGATCAATTTCTATTTCAGAGATACAACCAAGCTTAGATTTAAGAGAGTGACAAAAACAAGTGTCATGATTCTCCTGTATCCCTGAGAAATAACTGTTACCTTTGACACACACGTCTTCCTCCCTTTCCTGTTAATACATTCTTGGGGAAGAAAACCTTCCCGGCACCCATTCCCTCTCATTCATTTCATCTTTCCCCCACTACTCTGCTTTAGACATGTTGTAACAGTGAACAAAACTATCAGTCTAACAAATGAGAAGGCAGAGAGAAAAGATGAACGGAAGGCAATGCTCAGATCCCTGCAATAGACTGAGCCTAAATCTGATAACTCTGGGTTTCTCAGGCCAGCACAATGATGTATCTGTTTATCTTGCATAAATCTTGAACTTTTTTGCAACTACAATAGCTTCATCTAGAACAAAAGTATCTTTTGTATAAAGCCTATCAAGACTAAGTAAGCCTGAGCCTTTTTAATCCCATAAAGACAGCCTCTTCCACCTAAGGGCCCCAACACAGGTATAGCCAGCCATGGAGGCCTTCCGCTAACCCAGAGATCTAACTGGTGAAGACCTGGGTTGGATCCCACAATGAGAAGTATGAGAAGTGGCCGCCCATAATTTTTTTTTTTTTGTGGAGACTTCTAGGCTCCATCTAAGATGACAAGCTCCCCTTTCTTCAGACAGACTGCCCTTTCTCTCCCATGACATGGGGTGGGGTTAACACATACACCAAAGAGCATACAGTGTACCCCCCACTGGAAGAAAACATGCATATTTCTTTCATATTTCTTTCTTTTCTGCCACAAAATTTTATTCCTACTGAGAAATTAAGAGTAAAACTTTCTACCCTGCGGAATGTTGCCTTTTGAACTATGCCTCAAAGTACAAAGGAAATGAAATAAACTTAGGTTTTCCACCCCCTCTTCCTTTTAGGGAGGGAGAGGCAAAATAAAGCGGTTTCCTGGTATTATCTACAAAACCAAACCCTCAATGTGCCAGGGGTGGTAAGAGGCCCTCTGTGAACAGAGGCCAAAGTTAGGAGAAGGCAAGCCGGGCCACAGGGTCAGGGAGAAGGCAGGGTTAGTTAGTACCATGGACTACTGTAGAGCTGGGAAAGGGATTTCACAGACTGACTCCTTGAGTCCATGAGAAAGCTGTTTTAGCTTCTATGCCTTACCCACCTGAGGGTTTCCTGTGCCCTTTGCTCCCAAACTGCCCGAGGACTAGCTCTGTTCAACAATGCAAGGGAATTTAAGAGATCGGAGACCCGCAGAACAGACGAAGAAACTGAGACCTTATTTAGCACAGGTTAGTCATTAATAAGTAATACATTTTAGACAGTATGTTTGACATAGGGAATGTACATAACTTCTATTTGTCAGTTATAGAAATGAATATGACATGTTTTTTAAGGAGCAACATGATCTGGACAGCGAGAGAGGAAATGATTGCACAAACTCATCGTGTCTGAAGTGGGTAAGGAAACTCTTATCACAACACGGTATTTGAGATGGATATACAAGGTTAGAGAAGGGACAGCTGGATTAGATTGAGGGATGGGCAGGAAGCCACTGGTGGCTAAGAAGAAAAATATCACACCCTGTGGTTGTACTGAGTGGCTGCTTGGGAAATACAATGCGGAACGGGTGCATCTCAGTGAGAATTAGAAAATTATACAGATGTGATTCCTATCCCAAGGAATCTTTGTTCATTTTAAGGCTACATCCATGCTTTGGAAAAGCCTCTGTGTCTTTTAGAGAATTTATTTATTATTTAGAATTTATTTCTAATGACACTCTGAACTTCCATGGTCATGTCTGGTGAACACAGTCAGTGCGCAATTGCGGGAACACTGATGTGGACGGAGAAAGCAGGCCTGCTGAAGAGGAACACTGCATGCTTTCTTGAGCAACCGATCCGCTGACTCTCAAGCCAATTCCAAATGGAAATAACATTAAGAAAAAACAAACAGCAAAATCTGTGAAACAGGAAAATCATTTTACTTTGCTGTGTCCTGAGACCTGCCCAGAGGAACTTCTGAGCTCAGTCTACAAAGACAAACAGGAATTTTCTAGACAGATGACAATATAAAATCTAGAAGGCTTGCTTTGAAAAGCTGGCCTGTGATCACAGCCCCCTGGAGCTGGAAGATGGGACTGAAGGCAGACCTCATCCCAGATGGATGTCGGACGGATTTCCCCTCACCAGTTGCCATGTGAATTTCTAGGGTTGGAGCTTAGAACAAGATACATCATGGAAATAAGACACTTGATTTTCTTCTAAATGTTGGTATCTGCTACATCAACACCCGAGAGTACTAGCTTTCTTTTAAAATTAAGTTTGATAACTGTTTCTGTACCTTACTGTGGTGATCTGAATAATAACGGCCTCCACAGGATCCTATATTTGAATGCTAAGTCATCAGGGAGTGGTACTACTTGAGAAGATTTAATTTAAGAGGTATGGCCTTGTTGGAGTGGGTGTGTCACTGTGGGTGTGGGGTTTAAGACCCTTATCCTAGCTGCCTGGAAGCCAGTATTCTGTTAGCAGCCTTCAGATGAAGATGTAGAACTCTCAGCTCCTCCTGTACCATGCCTGCCTGGATGCTGCCATGTTCCTGCCTTGATAATAATGGACTGAACCTCTGAACCTGAAAGCCAGCCCCAATTAAATGTTGTGCTTTGTAAGACTTGTCTTCTTCATAGTCTTTCACAGCAGAAAAATCCTAATTAAAATACCCTCCATCCCATGCACCTCCTGGGGAGTAGCAACAATCCCATTAAGATTACCTAAAATCTCTTTTATTTTATTTTGTTTCTTTATTTGTTTAGTTGTTTGATTTTTCAAGACAGGGTTTCCTCTCTGTATCCTTGGCTATCCTGGAACTCACTCTGTAGACCAGGCTGGCCTCAAACTCACAGAAATCTGCCTGCCTCTGCCTTCTGAGAGCTAGGATTAAAGGCATACACTACCACTACCCAACTTTAAAAAGACATATGTATTTGTTTTGAGTTTCTAGAATTAACATATGTATTTAAATATGTATTTATTTAAAACCCATTCCCTCTTCAACCATGGCAGCATATTTAGGGGCCTCTAAGAATCAGCTCTAAACCTGGTTCTCCTGCAGGAGCTAAGTTTTATACTATTTTCTCTACAGTTTTTTCTTAGTAAAAGTGGCTTTAGAGGGGCTAGAGAGATGGCTTGGTGGTTAAGAGCATTTGCTCTTCCAGAGGACCTGGATTCTATTCCCAGCACCCATACGGTAGCTCACAATCATCTGTAATTATAATTTCAGGGTTTCCCATGCCTTCTTCTGACTTCTGCAGGCAACAGGCACATATGTGATATACATACATACATACACGTAAACAAATATATACATATAGAATAAAAATAAATGAACCTTAAAATAAATTTCTTCCCTTTATATACTAATAGCAAGTTCAGTGTTCACTTTGTTGTTGTTGTTTTTTTAACCTCTCTGTGGAAACATAATACAGAGTTTTATGTAACAGAGAAAGAGGTTTGAAATTATTTAATGATAAGGTTAACTTTAGACTTACTTAGACACTGACCCATGGCTAAGTCTAACTGGTTTAAAAACTCAGAACAGGTACCTTTCCAGGGAAACAGAAGCTACGTACTGTTTGGCACTTAGCTCTGAGTTCAACTCAAAGGTCACTGCAACTGCTTGCTTCTTCTATCACTGTGAGGTCCAGAATTAAAGCCCATCCCACACTATGTGTAGAGTAGCATCTGCCACAACATAAAAAGAGGGACATGCAATAAAATCAAGGTAGTCTTCTTTAGGCCTGGAAGTAATCAGATTTAGGGTCATGGAGAACCCTGATTTGGGGAACTCTTGTCTTGATAAACCCTATGACCAGAGAAGCTGTTTACAAGACTCAACAGCAATACCTTGTCTTCTGCCCACAGGGCAATAATCAACATACAATGCCAGGTGGTGAAAATTGAGTTGAATTTCCTGCTATAATCAACTACAACCTCTTTACATGACATTGGTGGTAAATAACAATATCCATGTGGTTAATTCAAATGACCTTTTATTTTTTTAAATACTTTTTCTATTATAAGTATAAAGAACATTGAGAATGTTAAAATGCTATTTTAGTAAAACAGGAGTTTAAGTAAAATAACCCTCTACCGCACACTTTATCAAGCTTTGACGTGCAACCGTTTCTGCGTGTTGAAGTATATAGAATCATATCTGACCTGGAAGTACTTCTGACATGGATCGCTCTGACCTGGAAGTACTTCTGACATGGATCGCTGGGCGCCAGCAATGGTGCAGGAAACGGGTTATAATTTGCAATCTAAAATTGAAAAAAGCAAAAAATCATTTGAGATGTTAGAACCTCAAATTACACAACACAAGGGGAAACAGGCACAGGACAAAAATCCCTTCCAATTACAGTGGAGAGTATAAAAAAAAAAAAAAAGGTAGATGTAGATTATGCGTAAACGTTTGCTGACTTACAATGCTCATGCCACTTTTCGTTTGAATTTCAATTGCCATGTAACTGCATTTTTCACATTAAGGTCTCGCCCACCCCAGGCATGTCTGCCTGTCTCAAGCTTCCAGTGTATTTTCTTGCCAAACAGACACACAAAGCAGAAGGCCATAATAATAATAATAATAATAATAATAATAATAAAATCTAGTGAACTTTGCCTTGTGAAATTTAAAACTTGGCTGAAAACAAAAGGGGGCAAAAATCATGGTAAATTTTTTTTTTTTTTACAGAGCTGACAAAAATTATCATTGGGTGAGTGTTCTATATAGAGCTCCTTGAAATTATTAAGAAAACTATGAACAAATCTGCAGAAAAGTAAGCCAGAGATGGGGATAAGAGCATGACAGACACAAGCGTCCAGTAGACAGAGAAAGATCGGTCCAAAGTAAATAAATGGTGACCTGAGCCATGGCGGCCCTGCCGGGTGAGACTTCAAAGACTGAGAAACTTAGTGAAAACTTAGTGGATCTGGGTGTGCGGATAGGAAAAGTGCACTAAGGCGTATCACTGAGAAACGAATATTATGCACCACCCCATGGCCTCATCTAACTTTGTAAAACTTTATTTATTTATTTATTTATTTATTTATTCATATTTTTCATATTATCGGGGGCAGGGCAGGGGCAGAGGCTGACCTTGAGTGCCCTCCACTGTTGTTTCCATTTTACCTTTTGAGACAGATTCTCATCTCTCAGTGAACACAAAGCTCAAACGACTGGCTAGACTGGTTGGCCAGTGGGCTCCAGGGACTGGCCTGCATCTCTGTTCCCTCTCCCCTTCTCTCTCCCCTCCCCACCAGCCCACCGCCAACGCTAGGGTTACAGACATGCACCATCACATGCGTTTACATCGGTGCTAGGAATCTCAATTCAGATCCTCACGCTTGCGAGACAAACACGTTACCCTTTGATCCATTTCCCCAACGCCTAATCTGAGTAAAATTAGGCATGTACACGAGTGCAGACAAACGCACACTCACACAAACATGTACTTTCATAGACATTTTCCTAAATAGGGGCTGAGGAGATCCCTCAGTAAGTGAAGTACTTGCCATAAAAGCATGAGAAATTGTTTAGATCCCCTAAACACACAAGCAAACAAACAAAAACAAACAAACAAAAAAACAAAGGCCAGGCATTATGGGGTATGCTTTAATACCTGTGCCAGGGAGGTAAAGATAAAAGAACCCTGGCCCTACCTTAGCTGAATTAGCAAGCCTCAGTTCCAGACCCTGCCTCACAAAACAAAGTATGCACGCAGTTTTTAAGGAAAGACTGTTAAGGGTGACCACTGGCCTAAACACACACACACACACACACACACACACACACACACACACACCATGCCTGCCTGCTTGCTTCCCTGCTTCCTGCTATGATGGTCATAAACTCACCCTCTAGAACACGAACACGAACACACATACACACACACACACACACACACACACACTTTCTCCATTATGTAAAGTACAAAATGAGGAGAAACTTGTGTGTCAGAACAAGGGTCAGGGGTCAGGAGATGAAGAGGAAGTAGCAAGAGAGCAGCCCCCAGGGATTCTGATCAAGAAGATGCACTTCCTGACTGATGCGGAAATCCATCAAGTTGTGTCTCCCTGAGCTGTGCCCTCAGGTGCACATTTCTGTGTGCACATTACACTTCCATGAAAAGTTACATGCTGGAGGGTTTCTAAAGTGCCATACAAATTGAAAAAACTCTTACCTCCTAAGACTCTTGCATTCTAATCTACCCTTTTCCAAACTAGTAACCTTTAATGGCATGCCTTCCAACTTTATGATTTAGATAATGACCCGACACCTGGTCTGCTGGCCCACAGTCCATTTCTAATTATGTTTCCACATGCTGTGGAGCAGGCTCATTACTCTTTCATAATTGCAGGGGTGGGTTTGTTTGGCTGTCCTGAAACACCAGGAGATGCCGCTTCTGCATCCAACCGTCTTTGCTCTGTGCACGTCTCTGCTCCTTAAAGCATTTCACAATTCCATCTTTGTCTTCAGCATGGTGCCTTATATAACATGCACAAAGAAGAGGCAATAGATATTCCAGGAAAGTGAACACAGAGAAAGCAATACAAGAAGCCAAGAAGAGACTCAGTTGCATAAGTGCTTCCTGCATACTTCTATTGTAGACAATCCATAAAATAAAATATTTCTGTTCCCTTGACCTGAATAAGTCTCTTACCTTTAATATAGGTCAGGATCGGATATTCTTCTAGTCAGGGCTGTTAGCTATGCAGTATCTATTACATATTCTGAGCTTGGCCTGCACTGTGACCATATATGATTATTGTTATTTAGTCAATGCTTGCTCTGTGCCATTATTTATAGTACTATGTATTATATATTCCCTGCTTGTCTTAGGCTGGTAACCATAGATTACCCATTACACAGTGCACACTTGCCTGCACTGTGCATTACGCATACATCAGGGATTCCTCTAGTGAACAAAAGTCCTTCTTTTTCTCACAGAACATGCAGCTAGTAGGGAAAGGGGTATTAACACGAAAGTGCTTAAGCGAAGAAGTGCGTGCCTTCTAGAGGCAAAGAACCCAGCTAAGGGACATAAAGAAGGAAAGAAGAGGTGCCAGACCTAACACCCAGGATAATGATGTTCAAGACGCATCGTAAGGCAGGATCAGAACGTAGCTGAGAAAACATTTATCCGACCCTACTATGAGCAAGGCATCCCTGGCCTTGAAACTGAAAACACAAATTTTGAACTATTTTTCCTTGGTAATGTGGAGGCTTAAAAGTGAACAGTCACACCGATATGTTTACATTTCTGTATACTTGATCTCCAGCTGTGAAACTGTTGGGGATAGCTCAGGAGGTGTGGCCTCATGGGGAAGGTGTATTAATGAGGGCAGACTTTTGAGGTTTTGAAAGCTCACCCCATTGCAGTTAATTCTCTAGCTTTCTCTCTCTGCTTCATGCTTGTGGACCAGATGTAAGCCCCTTAGCTTCAGCACCATGCCTGCCTGCTTGCCGCCATGCTCCCCGCCATGATGGCCAGAAACTCACTCTCTAGAACTGTAAGCCTCAATAAACTATTTCTTCTATAAGTTGCTTTGGTCATGACAATTCTTCACACCAATAGAAAAGTAGCCAGGAAAGGCTTCAATAACACAGCCTGACTCTACAGTGACAGCATCTTGAGAAGTTATAAAAGCAGCACACAGACACACTACTTATGTGTGTAGTTTAAGAACGATCTTCAGTTGTACAACAGGGCAGCCGCTGGTAGCAACACAGTTATTCAAAGCTTACAATGTAACAAGCGCAGTTTAAGAACTGAATTTTTAATTTTATTAAACTGTAATAAATTTAGACATAATTTGATAAGTTGATATCTGTCAGTGGAAAATATTTAATTAAGTTTGTGACTTTATGTATAGATGAGTTTAATTGTTCAAATACATTTTATGAAACCTGAACACAAACTGGGTACTGCCAATCAGTGTTTTTTGCAGCTGAGTCCAGTGCTGTTGAGTGTAGAACAAATTGAGTTAAGGGAAATTGTTTAACTTCACTTTCATTTTAATGTGGTACTGGGGATTTTAAACAACTCATGTGGGCTGTGTGACATTTCTTTTGAAGAAAAAGTTAATCAAAATATTAACATTAAAGCCCAGCAGAAATGCCACCTCAGCAGTAATGTGATGGATTCTGCCAGCATTCACTGCAGGTGCCCAGCTTTCTGTAAAATCACACTAAGGTAAAAAGAACAAAAACACCAAACAAACAAACAAACAAACAAACAAACAAAAAACACATAAAAACCCCCTTAGGTATTAGTGCCAAGCCACTCCAAGTTTTGCATTAAGAATATACTTGTGGGGGCTGGGGAGATGGCTCTGTCAACATAAGAACCTAGGTTCATATCTCCAGCACCCAAGTAAGGAGCCACCAGGCACAGTGGTATGTATGGAGACAGGAGGCTCCGTGGGGCTTGCCAGCCACCCAAGACTAATGAGAAAGCCCCAGGTTATCTCTGAAGGGACAGGGACAGCTCCTGATGAGCTCCTGATGAAGTTGCTCTCTAACCTTCCCACGCATGTACACACATGCACACATGAACACAGCACACAGCACACACAGAGTTGTGACTCTCAGATGAAGCATAAAGGCACTGAAGACAAACAATAGCATCAGCATTTCCCCCTCAAACAGAATTTTCAAGTGTGTCATCAATGAAGTTCCAGTGTACGGACATGTTTCATGTTAACCAAGGCTAAGTTAAAGCCAGCAGGACTACAAAGAGAGCCGGCCACAGAGATCATAAAGCACTGTAACAGAAATACACTGGTGAATAAATGAGTGGATGAATGAATGAATGACCCAATTACATTACTAGTTACGTACATTACATAGTACATAAGTAGTATATACTTTTAAATGACTCAAAAGAAAAATGAAACTGAACTTTAAAAAAAAAAAAAGAATTCTAGTTTACCTCACCCACCCCCAAATACTGACAAACAGTCTGATCATTCTCCTCTCTGAACTCACTCTATTGTCTCTCCTGTCCACTCACTTCAAACATTGCTAGGTTTTAGATATAAACTGTGTTCTCCAAGTGTCCATCAAAGTCTTGACCATAAGGGTGGAACTGCTGGTAGGTAGTGCATCCTCTGGGAAGTGGAATCTAGTGGAAGTTCCTTAGATTGCTGAAAGTGTTTCTTCGTTCTGGTTAGTTTTTTGTTTGTTTGTATCAATTTGACACAAGCTAGAGTCATTTGGAAAGATGAAATCTCAGTTGAGTATCTGACCACAGGTAGGTCTGTTTAACGATTGATGTGGGTGCCCAGCTCACTGTGGGCGGTGCCAACCGTAGGCAAATGGTCCCGGGGTATAAGAAAGTAGGCTGAGCAAGCCATGAGAGCAAGCTAATAGGTAGCATTCTCCCATGGCCTCTGCTTCAGTTCTTGCCTTGAGCTACTGTCCTGATTTCCCTCAGTGATGGACCGTGACCTGAGAGTTTAAAGAAGAAATAAATTCTTCCCTTCCCAAGTTGCTTTTGGTCATAGTGTTTCACCACCACAATAGAAACCCTAAGACATTAACCTATAACCTTCTGATAATTCTAGCTAGAGGTTTATTATAAAAGCCTGAGCCTGGCTCCTGACCAATTGCATATCTCTGCTTCTGGTTCAAAATGCAACCACTTGGTTACTCCCACAGTCACTTTCCCCACTGCCAGCCATTGTAACTTGACTTTGTTAATTTTCTGCTACTGTAACAAAATACTTGAGACATTTAACCTATAAACAAGAAAGGTCTGTTTTGGCTCACAGTTTCTTAAGTTTCAATTCAGAGTTGTTTTGCTTCATGGTTTGGGGCTGTGGCAAGGCAGGACAACACAGCTGTAAGTAAAACTGCTTACCTTAGGGCAAGGATGGTGAAGGGAAGAGACTGGAGTTCTACAAGCCCATCTGAGAGAACAAAAGTGAATGAAATAAATCTCCCACTAAGCCCTCACTTCCAAATACCCCAAGGGCTTGGCACCAAGGGAATTAGGGAATATTCTAGATCAAAACTACAGCTGTGACACAGTTCTCAAAAGAATGGAGATAGCGTAGGAACCACGGCCACAGCCTTTCTTTTTCTTTGTGTTAGCTGACTCTGATATTACAGTACCACAGCTGAAGGACATTACATTTGTTTGCACAACTCCTCTCTGGCCTCTATGCAAACCTTCATCTCTTCTCAAATCCACACTTACACCTTACCCTCAAACGGCAGGAACTAAGTTCTTTAGACCACTGACAATCTTCAATCTTTCACTAGCCCCAAATACCTGCTTTCCTAGAGCACATCCCCAATACGATCTTGTCAGATTTCACATCTCTCCCAGCCTAAGACTTTATAAGACTTTACTTTCTTGAAGGAAATTTCATTAGGTGATTTACTGACATAAAAAAAACTAATTTTTTTAGAAAGAAAAAAATAAAGTTGGGGTTCATCTCAAAGGGCAGATTATCAGGCAAAGAACACCAAGGCTCCTGAGGAAAAGCCACCTGAGGCTCTCCTATGTGCAGAATCCTGTTCTTAACACTGCTGTTCATCATACTGAGGAATATATGTGTGTGTGTGTGTATGTATACACAGATACATATCTCTGTCAACTCAGACAGGATGCTATGCACTAGAGTCATTAATTCAAAATGCTAGTAAATTCTGAGGAAAGCCCCCAAAATATTCAGTACAATTATCTTTTATTTAGAATCTTTGACTTCTGGAGTCTTCAGTGTATATTATCACAGTAAGCAATAACTTACATTAACTTACATTCAGGACTTCTAGGCATGGCTATCTATAAAGATACGTGTGGTTTACTTGAAAGAGTATGCGGTCGTGCTCCAGAGTACACAGTAATCCTGGATACTGTGACACACATCATTCCAGCCCACCACCCTTTCTTTACCCCCTAAGGAGGTCAAGCCACACCTCAGCTTCTCAGCTTTGAAAATCAGGACCTTAGCTTTGGGTTCTGACTTGTCACTTGGTTCCTTTATGGTGCCTGGTGTTTGTCAGGGGTTCAGATGTCTTCAATCTGACAGTTTCCCTGAGGATCAAATGGGCAATTGTATGTTTGTTGCTTGCTTGCTTGCTTGCTTACTTGCTTTTGTACCTTGTATGTTCTAAACACTCATAAATGACAACTGCTACTACTGTTGCCAACATCTTAAACATACATGATCTGTTTCCTCCTCTAGGCTGAAAACTTTTTGAAGAAAATCCAAGTGTTCTGGAAAGCTCTGTACACCCAACATAAGCACCCTAAAAACCTTGGTGGGTTCAGTCTTTCTTCCTTCCCTGCCTTGTCCTAAATTTTTGTGACAATGTTCACAAATAATAAAGTGAGTTCAATTTTTAATGAAAAAATTTCTCCTGACATTATTGAGATAATCATCATTTTACGCTGTCGAGCAAGAAGAGATGGGCTGTCAAAAAAACTTTATCAGTGTACAACTGAACTTGAAAATCTGCAAGCTTACGTTAGTTGAGAAATGCTTTTAGACACTGTATGCCGGGATTAAACCTTTCTATGGATGATACTGTGCTCTCCATCTACAAACACGTACTGAGTCAATCTTCAGGATTTTCAATATTTTCCCCTAAGAGCTACATCTCCATTTCAAGGTCTGTAAAATGGAGCAGCTATATCAAATGACCAGGGACCAGCACTCGTGTGACACTGACAGGGCCCTTATATCAATCCCTCTACCAAGGACGATCATATTTCTCACTTCCAGCAGCCCTGCTCAAGAGGTCCTCTGATGATGTTACAACTACAGACTGAGAAGCAGACACGCAGAGTTCGATAGCCTGGCAGGGGTCCCAGCAAAGGCGGTCCCAAGCCATTATCGTGACTTGGACCTGTTTATCTCCAACACGGTCTTGGCCACTGTGCCGCACTCATCAGGACTTTTTGCACAGTCTTGGCTCCACCTGAAGTCATTGATGCTGCCAGAGAATTCTTGCCACATTTTCAGGTTCTTTTCGAGTTGATATCTAACAGTTTCAAACACAGGCAAATGGAAACAGCTGCCGGAAAGCAAAACCTGAGTCCTTTTCCCTTACAGTTCAGGAAAACAAAACAATACAATTGAGAGGAAGTACATGAAATCTTATCTGACTCTGGAGGTAGCTTCTAAAGTCAGAGAATGAGCAAAACTCAACTTTAACCTACATGTTTAGTACAATACACAGTGCAAGTTAGGCGACTAGCGTGTGTTTACTTTTTTGATGTGCACATAATGAAAAGAATTTGATAAGCACATATACAGCAGAATTTTATTTCTACAGGGTAAAGAGTAAAAGTGCACACGCTGAATTCACATATGATGCTGTGCTCCATGGAGAGAGACTTTAATTTTTTATTCTGACGGACATTAATTATAATTACTAATATTATTTTGCCATCTACATAACTAAGCACACTACATATTTGCTGTAAACCACTGTTTTTTGGAGAGCCTACATTGAAAAACAGAGTAAAAACTGTAGCTCTCCTAAGGCCCCCAAGAGCCAATCCCACATTTGACTTTCTTGCCTTACAAAAACCCTTACTATAGATTCTAGTCTGTATCTCCCTCATTAAGCCTTCGCTAAGAAAGATTCCAAAACCAATCCTAAGAATAAATCAGAGAATGAATGTTACACACGGCCAGGAGAAGGATGCTGTCTGAGATGTCTGGGGAAAACAAAAACCAGAAAAGAAATACTCAACAGAGATCATTACACATAGGTTTCTTTTCCACATAAGGGTTCCTTCTCTAACTGCACCAGAAAATCTTAAGAGGAAGTAAAAGAATTATGCTTCCTTTATTCCCGTACCTGATCCTCACCTTCTGTATCTCACAGGCACTGTAACTGTGGTTTATAAGTAACAGCAATGCTTACTGCTTCTAACTAGTACCACTTCCAAATGCACTGCCGGGTCCATGGCACCAGCATATCCATCACCAGGCGCCTGTAGCCTCACCCTCTCTCCTCACTGTGCTGCCTTTCTCCACTGGTTCTGCCCTCAGCTCCTTGTCTCCGTTTGGTTAACTGGATGTTACCAAATGGGAGGACAAAGGTCCTCATCATAGAGGGCAGGCTCATTTCTAGTCCCCAGGGTCTCTGCTACTGTCATGAGAACATGCACAGGCTGGCCTGCCAATAACGTGTTAGAGATTCTGGTAAGATGGCTGAGATCTCTTGGTCAAGGTCATATGATGGTAGCCTAGGCTGACCAAAGAGAGGACATGTTGGGGCATGCTGCAAAGATGAGTACCTCTGCACCCGAGGCTGACTTGCACACAGTGAGCAGGGCAGACTCCCCAAAGACTCACTAAACATCTCAAGACGCTGATGATAGTGTGAGCAACTGAATGGCTAAAGGCTTTCATCTACATTATGAAGGAGAGAGACAGTGATACACTGATTACACCCAGAGCAATCAGATACGATGGTACAGGATGAACTGCTGGGGTTAAAGCAGAATCTAGGAGAGAGAGGATGTGATGTGAAATATTTTTCTGAGATTCAAGTCCTCCCCAGGAGCTGGCTTGGTCGACACGGACACATTAGCTTCTTCTGTCCTGCTTACCCATGCACCCTGCCATTTATGCTGTCCAAAACAAAACGCTCTGGGGGAGGACATTCTAACTGTGCATAATAAGGACATATACTCATCATAATATCCATTAGGCTACCTGGCCAGCGACACCTAGGGGTCTATCTGTCTCTGTCTCCCTGGCACAGGGGTTACAAATGGACAGTACCATCCATGCCCAGTCTTTTTGAGGTTGATTCTAGAGATCAAACTCAGGTCTTCATGTCTGGATAGCAAATGCTTCATTGTGTTATCTTCTTACTCAAACTATAAAGTCTACTGATGGTAAGACACAACATGACTAAGAAATCACACAAATAACTTATAAAGAAAATGTTCTTATAGAATTACTGCCCAGATCACAACAAAGACTTCACTACCTATCCCAGAAGGCCTGTGCCCTGCACCCCTCTCCCTCTAAAAATAAACTCTTGAATTGACGGTATTTGTATTTCTTTATCAAAGGATACAACATAGTTAAATGCTACCCATTTGAAAAATCTGATGTATGTTAAATAATAGTTAGTCCATACCCTTCTCCCATCCTTTGTGTTTCATGACCATGTTTTCATTGAAGACTGGGTCATAGGAACTGAGTCTCCACAGTAGTGACTTGCTGATGCATGTTTGACATGTCCCCTCGCCCTCTGAGTTCCCTCCACAGGCAGCTAGAGTTAGAGGCTTAGAACATCTGAGATCCAGCCCAGTTGGAGGCGTGGTGTTCCCTCGGGAAACATGACATCCAGTTTCCACTCATTTCTCAGGTTAAGTCACCATTGTTGGTTGATGCGTGGATCTCCAGACTGCTTTTCCCTTTGCTCATCCAGTCTCCACTTTCTGTGTAGAAATGGCTCAGGGCATTTGCCTCCTCATATAGTACCTGGTTTTCCAACAGTGATTCAACTAATGAGCCAGGCAAGTCCTCCACTCTTTCCTCCTCTCAAGACAACCTACGGTGTCTCCAGCAACCACTGAAGGTAAACAAGATATATTTTGATCCATGTCACCAACATCTTGTGGATTTAAACACTCAACTCTTAGTTTTCCAGCAGCAGCAGCCTGGGTTTGATATGCCCTAACAGGCTGTGATAGAATTCCTGATACCAGAGCTGTTTCAGGCTCTTCTTACTGACAACACTGGTGGTCCAAAGCTCACTGTTTAGGCAGTTCCTTAGGAAGAGTTCAGAGGAACAACCTACTGCTTGACTTTTTCACAGAGTCATAGTAAATTTCATCTTCTTCTGAAATAATACATTGTTGTATTATTGATTTTTGTTTGGAGCATATATTTTCAGAGTATTTTTATTATCTTCAGGGACATGCTAAGCTAGCTTTATTCAGTTATCTTTAGGATGTATTTTTAATATTTTTGACTATTTAGTATGCATAGGTGTGAGTTTGCACATGCGTGCAGGTACTCATGTATGAGTCCTTGGATGTCTGGGTTCTGGGAACTGAACGTGAGTCTTCTAGAAAAGCAGGCAATGTTCTTAACCACTGAACCTTCTTCCAGCCCTACCGCTATACTTTTAATACTAAGTTTAAATGGAGGCTTGTAAAGACAAATTCTTTTCATGTGTCTTGAATTTGTAATCCTCCTATCTCTGTCTTCACAGTGCTGTGGTTACAGATGACATTTTACCACCCTTAGTGGTACACCACTGTACTTTTATAACATTCCACTACTTGTAATTCAAACTATCTTTCTACTGTCTCTTCTCACCATGAAGTCACAGGCTATGTGTATCAATATATTCCTAGTAGCCGGCACATGGCAGGTTCTCGATTAAGATTTGCTAAAAGAATGACTAGAAAAACTTGAAAAGCTTTAGACAATCATTTCCTAATGCTTCAGGCACTCTCAACTTACATAATGTTTTACACAGAGACTAGGAATGCACTTTAAAATTAATAACAAGTTATTTCAGTTTTGCTTTTCTTTACTTTTTTTTTTTTTTTGGAGGGGGAGGACAAGGTTTAACTATATAGCCTGCACTAGACTCAAAGTCATGACCATTCCCTTGCCTCAGCTTCCTATGTGCCACAGTTAACAAATGTGCACCACCATGCCAGTTATTTAACTCATTTTAAGAGCTAACCAAGAAGAGGCAAGTCTGTACTTAAAACTATACATGCACACACCTTATATGCTTTAAAAACTGAAGAAGGCACTCCCCCTTTTTGTTCTGCCCGCTTCCTCCATCACACGTGGCTTTTATTCATTAATGGAAAGTCTGGAGAAACCAGAGGTGAACCTGACTACAGAACACACAGCCACCATCTGCTTCCCGTGCTCCGTTTGACAGATGTAACTGTGTGGCTCAGAAAGCAGGTCAACAGGATTTCTTGTGAGCAGAGCCATTCAAACGGCAAAGAGCCCTGGAGGGACAATGTGGCAACACTCACAAGTGACTCCCCCAGCCTGCAACAGTTCACAGAACAAAGGAAGCATGTCTCTTTGTAAAGCTGACACTCCAAGACACCAGAAACATGCCACTGGGATACCCAGGCAGTGTGACTGGATGGTACCCAACAGATCTGCCCCAGACAAGAGCAAGGTAGAAAACAGAAAAAAAAAAAATGACACTAATTTCTCTGAACAGAACGCAAGTTTTGTGTTTTAATTTCTCTTCCTTACTAGCATATATGAATTATAAAAAGAATATTGCATTTTGTGATGACATTACCATACATGTAAATCATCCATTTTAACCATTTTTCTCCTTGCTGTCTCTGCTCCCTGCTCCCAGTGGTGTGGTTCTATACTCCATTTCACCCTTGCTGGGGTATGTGAACTCCATTTGGGCAGACAAAAGGGGAGAGTGCTGGGCTGCATTCCATCCTCTCTGCCATCAGGTGTGGGGGTGTCGGAACACAGCCTAGGATTGGGGCCCCTGCCTGGGTGAGAATGGCAGGCTGAAGCAGAGGAGGCAGGAGTTCCTAAACTCCTGGGAGGCTTAGCTCAGGGGGTGAGTGTTCATGTCCAGAGGGCAGAGGGGCCTTCTTCAGGAGACTTAGGCAGAATGGCTCTGTATGAGAAAGCTTCCCCTGCGGAGGCAGTTCTTGATTGACCTTGTTTGTCCGAAACTTTACTCATTCTTCATGGAAAATGGGTATGTAACCACTTATTCAGGGTGGACCAGAGATTAAATACCTTTTGCAGGAAGAAATGTCCAGGAAGGGAAGCTTGTTCGCTAACGCCTTGGGGCCTGCTCATCCAGATACCTCATCAGTATGGAGAACTCTGTGCTACTAGCTGTCATGATCCTCAGGTGATGTTTCATGGTTATGTGCTCCAGGCCAGGAACTGGGTCAGGGGTAGATGAAACTCCTACCATTCTCAGATACGAGAAATACTGGAGTTTCTGAATCTGCTCAACATTCCCAGTTTTTGTCTGGTGACACGGTTCCACTTGCCCTATCTACTGGTACCCTTCTTCTTCTCAGACGATCTTTCTACTTTTGTATCTTTTGTATGAACCTTGATTCCATATGAGTGAACAGAAGGCTAGAGGTTTTGAAGGATCTCATATTTCTCATGAGCCCAGTAGGTCTTCAATGAAATCCTCCCTCAAACAGACAAACCTGCACAAGGGACCAGGCTCCTGGAGAGCCTGGGATGCCTTAGCAGACTGTCAGTAGATATGGGAGAGGACACTGAGGACAACGTAACATTGTAAAGGAGGAATGGGTGGTGAGCCAGGACAGGTGGGAGCTGGTGCCTCCCTCTCCGTCTCCCCCACCACCCCATGCTGGGGACCAAGGCATTGCACAGGCTAAGCACCTGCCCCAGCACACAACCCTACCCATACTCCTGACAACCAGTTCCCTGAACTTCTTTGTGAACTGTCTTTACTTTTGTCATCTGCTAATTTCTCTTGGCAAAACCTGCTCTCCACTCACCTATACTGCTTTCGGTGCTGAGAGTAAATAAGGAAAGTCTCCAGAGAGATGACATAGGCCTTAAGTATAAAATCTCTTGGTCTCAAATGCACTTTCCTTATAGAGTTCCAACTGGCAGAAGTGAAAAATCTCAGTGTGGGGGGAAAGGAAATGGGTCAGGGTGTCTGGGACCCAATAAAGAAACAGATTGCTCTAGGATGACCTCTCATCTTTCTGAGGGAGAGACAAGAACTTGGGAGATGGCTCAGTGTGTACAGAGCTTGACACACAAGTATGAGGGCCTGAGTTCTGATCCCTGGCACAATCACAGAGCCTGAAGACTCTGTACCACAACACTGGGGTGTGGAATGGGAGTCAGGAGGAACATTGAAAATGCAGTGGTCACCCCAGCCAAGATGAGCTCCCAGTTTACTGAGAGAAAATGTCTCAAAAGTAAGGCTGGGGAGGGGTAGATCTATAACATTGACTCATGTGTATACACATGCACCCCCCCACACACACACATAGTGTACCTCAGAGTACCCCAGGGATTCCATGCTGAAATTCTCGACTAAAACAAGACCCAGGGCTATTTAGGGTCCCGGAGAAATTTCACCCAGAGATGCTGTCTCTGAACATCATCATTTCTGCCCTGCCTGCTGGGCCTCAGTTTCCAACTTCAAACCAGGGGACAGGGACCAGGCAGTATGAGAAAACTCATATTGCTGAGGACATTTCTGTGGGCCGAACAAGAGCTGAGCATGGTCTTGATTCTCACACAAACGCTAGTGGAGGTACCTACCCCACCTTGGTCGTTTTATAGAGAAGGGTGCTCAGCTTCAGTGAGATGAAGGTTCCAACATCAGGGGAGTGAGGTGCAGGTCCCACCTGCAGAGAAGAACTCTCTGACCATTGCTTCTGGATAACAGTGTGGCATAACAATAACACTGGGGACCCGCTCCTGGGCCACCTCACATAGCCACACAGCTGTCTCCCAGACCCACTCTCTGGTCGTCTCCTGGTCACACCTATTACCCTCACACTATCAAAGTCCTGAAGCTTCTTTTCTTTGGAAAGGGGGCTAGAAGGAGACACAGGGTCTCACCATACAGCCCCAAACAGCCTAGAACTCACTCTGTAGACCAGGCTGGCCTCAAACTCAGAGATCCTCCTGCCTCTGCCTCCTGAGTGCTGGGATTAAAACCATGCATCACCACAGCCTGGCTTTCCTGAAGCTTCTATCATTACTTCATTATTTCCCCAGTCATTCTCCATTAAAACCAAATCTATTCTACCTTCACAAACTGGCAGTGAAACTCCAACACACTAGCGTGTTCAACCAATCCTGATGCTACCACAATGGCTTAGAAGACACCTGGGGATTTTTATAATGACAGGAATGTCTACCGTCATACCACCCTGAACACACTCGCTCTCATCTGACTGCAGACGCTAAGTAGGAGTGGACCTGGTCAGAACTTGGACAGGAGAGAATGGTCTCTAAACCCCGTTATCACAGCTGGGCTAATTTACCAGGCATCGTGCTAAAGCTTTCTACGTATCTACCACCTGGATCTTCCTGATCCACTTCATTTAGAAACAAGGTGATGTCTATGAAATCAAGAGCCAAATATTAGGAGGTGATGAAACTATTCTGTCTCAAACTTCCTGACCGTGAGTAATCATCTGGAACAAAAGCAACACTTACTTTGCATGGCTACTATGTAGCAACAGAATAAACACACATATAAAGCAACAAACACACATATAAAGCAACGGAAGGCAATGCTTAGAATTCCCTGTGCATTGGTCCCAGGTACTGCTCACAATTTTTTTACCGAGAAGACAGCAAGATGTGAGATATGCTTGGCTCCGTGTCATACATCTGTTCTGAAATAAATATCCCATCTCTATCAAACACATGGGACATAAGGAACTTATGCCAGACGTTCTATTGGTGACAGAACAGGATCAAAACAAGCATTGAAAATTGCTTTTCCAGAGATTCTAAAGGGAGCTGACAACAGGTTAGTTCCTTTCATGTTCCCCACGTAGCTGAGCCCAGAGCACTGTGCAGCTGGGTCAGTTCCATGGTATGTGTGGAACTTGACAGTGCCATCTTTCCCTATGACATCATGACTGGATGTCATAACTGAAGGCGAAAATAAGTGTCATCACACTGACCAATCTCAAGCACCCAGAAACGCCTGATAAGGGAAAAAAGAAATGCTAGTGGAGGGGAAGGAAGCAGGGAAGGGGGGGGGGAGGAGAAGAAACTGCTCTAGAGAAATAGGAACGAAATACAAACCCAAATTGAAACCCCTATGTTTTCTAGTCCCCTTCAGTGAACTTTGGAGTCTTTTGCACAAAGGTATCAGCTGATCCTTCTCAGTCCTTTGTCTGAGATTGAGCTTTGAGGGGACACATGGATTAGGGAAGCAGGAAGAAAGAAAATACTTTTAGTTCTGACCTGGGCTAAGGATCCAGGAAGAACAGGAGTTTGTCCCAGCATGGAGTATGTGTGCACAGGGAAACTGTAAGATCTTCCCCCGCCTCGGGCCACCATGGTTTTTCCTCATGTGGCCTCTAGCCAAGGGGCTGGGGAAGTAACTCGGTGAGTAAAGCACTTTGCACACAACCATGGGCACCTGAGTTCAATCAGCAGTATCTACAGAAAAGGCCGGGGAAGGTGGGGTGGGCTTATAGTGTGTATACTGGGGAGGTGAAGGAGGCTCCCTGGAACCTGCTGACCACCCAGCCTTGCCATCTGGTCCCAGCTTGCCAGCTTGCCTAGGTCCCAAGAAGGACCTTTCTCAAAATACAAGCTGCACGGCTTCTAGGGAATGATACTTGCAGCTAACCTCTGGCCTCCATCTGTGTGTACACACAGGTGTCCCCTGAGGTGTGACCTCACTTCCTCTTCCTTCTCACCTTCTTCAGCTTCTCATGGTGGAAGGTGAGCTGCTGTCTAGGTGTCCCATTTACAGCTGTCTAAAAAGGCTGCAGAGACTCCAACAGGCCGCAGATGACACTGAGGTGAAGGAGCTTAGGAAAGTCTGTCAGCTTAAAGAACTTCCACTTGGGATGCTTCTTTCTCGATGGTTTCCCCCAAAATTCTCGGGGTTAGGACCCTGTGCTGGTTGATCACAAAGTGTAAAAATGGGGTTCTTTAAAAACTCTTTCAGTTTGAAAGGTCCTCCACAGACTCGTGTTCCAACTGTTGGTCCTCAGCTGGTTCTGGGGTGCAAGAACCTTTGGGGTCACTGGACCTAGTGGGAAGGTTGGCCACTAGGGGTGACAGCTCAGCCTAGCTTTGAATCCAGCTCTCTGTGTCTCCATCAGTCAAGCTGTCGCACACAGCCACCTCATACTGGCCCTTCCACCGAGCTACTTGCTTTCAATGCCTTTGTGTACTGTGAGCCAAAATAAATCCTATTAGCTGAAGCTCTTGCTTTCTATCAGGTATTTGGTCACAGTGACGAAAAAAGTAACTAATCCAACCACCCTCCCAATGTATCTCATTTACTACTATCCTAAGTCAACTGCAGGGGTGGGGGGTGGGGGTGGGGGGGTAGGGGAAAGGAACCAAATCACATCCCAGCCATCTGTCACCCCAACAGTCCTAAGACCTCACGACTGATCAGAGACCGGACACCATCAATCTGTCCCACAAAGCTATGAGTTGAGTGTCCCTGCTGTCACCTCCACTGTCACCATTCAGATCTAGGTGAGATGTCGCTGATACCCAGGGAAACCTGTGATGCTTTCTCCCCTTGCTGTCTGCCCCACCCCCACCTGCACAGTCCTGACTCTTCCATCACCGCCGTACACACACATACACACACACACACACACACACACACACACACACACACACCAGACCACCACGAGCTCACCTTGGGGTGGGGGGAGGCACACTGTCTCTCCTGATCTCCATCTCACTACTTTCTGGGTGTTGTCTAACCTCACCTTCCTCCCTAGAAAGTGCAGGGTGTAGGGGTAATCTTTTTGTGCACTGTGCAAAGGTTGTCTTTTCTGATTGTACTTGCAGAGAGTAGAGTGTAGGACCGTACTTTGGTATTGTTATTTCTATGAAGCATCACCTGTCTCAGTGTTCTGTAACATTCTTCTCTCTCTCTTTCTGATTGGTCAATAAAGAACTGATTCACAGCCCCAAGTTGAGGGAGGGGGCCACCCACCCACCTCAAAAATATTAATCCAGAATTTCTCCTGTCAAAAGGAAATGCAGGAACAAAGAGTAGAGCAGAAACTGAAGGAAAGGCCATTCAGAGACTGTCCCACCTAGGAATCCATCCTATCTTCTGAAACCAAACCCAGACACTATTGCTGATGCCAAGAAGTGCTTACTGATAGGAGCCTGATACAGCTGTCATCTGAGGGGCTCTGCCAGAGCTGGACCAATACAGATGTGGATGTGCACAGTCAAACATTGGACTGAGCACGGGTTCCCCAATGGAGGAGTTAGAGAAAGGACTGAAGGAAACGAAGGGATTTGCAACCCCATAGGAAGAACAACAATATAAATCCGACCCCACCCAAAGCTCCCAGGGACTAAACCACCAACCAAAGAATACATAATGGGGTACCCATGGCTCCAGCTGAATATGTAGCAGAAGATTGCCTTCTCTAGCATCAATGGGAGGGGAGGCCCTTTGGTCCTGTGGAGGCTTGATGACCCAAGACAGAGGAAAATGCTAGGGCACTGAGGTAGGAGTCGGTGGGTGGGTAGGGGAAAACCCTCACAAAGGCAGGGGAGAGGGAGGAGGGGCTTGTGGAAGGGAAACTGGGAAGGGGGATAACATTTGAAATGTAAATAAATAAAGTAACCAATAAAAAAAATGAAAGAAAAAAGAGCTGATTCAGTCAGAGGAGATAGGAAGGCTAGACTTCCCAATCCCAGCCAAGAGTCCCAGGTAGAGAGAGGTAGGAGGAGGACCACAAGGAGAGAAGTGGGGGCAGAGAGAGCATGTGGTAGGACCAGAAAGATTTCCCGCTAAGAGATAAGAGAGTTGCCATGAGGGCACACATGGACCAGATCGAGACAGGGCATGACCAGATTGGCAAGGAGCAGGATATTTTTCTAGGTACTAGCAGCCTTAGAGGGTTAGAATAGCTTAGAACCTGCCCAGCATAGTGCCAACAGCTAATTAATAAAATATCATAGATCTCTGTGTCATTCACTCAGGAGCTAAAACTGGCCCGAGAGGGTACAGCAATGCCCTGCAGTTATTTGGGAGCAAGGGGGCATAGCAACCCTCCTGAAAATTTCACTGTGCAGAGTACCTAACACTTAAGGCTTGTGTGGGAGTTAGACAGGCCAGCATGTATAAAGCACTCAAAGCAGTGGCAATACACAGTGAATTCTTTGTGCTAACAACCAGCATGACGTGATGTCCCTATCACAGTAACACCATCTCTAGGTGGTAACCAAAAGCTCTCTAATGAGGCTTAAGGCACATTCAACAGGAAGAAAATCATGTCTGCTATTGCAAGCCTAGGCAACTACCTAAAGACTGTAAGGTCATGAATTTTAGAGGGGAACCTACCACCATAAATTTATAAATTGAGCCTAATTGAGCCTAATTCCTAACCACATTCCAAATACTTATCCTGTCACCCCTCATCTAGGAAATTTCTCTTTGTAGCAGCTGAAGACCAGTATAGAAACCCCTACCAGTCAAAATGCATCTACAAACACAAAATATATCTACAACACAATCCCTGTACCTAAGAATCAGGGAACATTCTGGAAGAAGTGGAGGAAAGACTGCAATCGCTAAAGGACCAGGAAAGTCTCCTAGAAATGACAGAGAAGCTTCACCTGTGACACCTCAACAATATGGCTTCCAAACAAGACCTAACAAAGACAAACACCTACAGATATGCTCATATGGCAGGGGACATCTCACACCCCTAGACAAAGGACTACAGGCAAGGATGTGAAGAGCAGGAGAAAGTCTCCGGGGAAGAGGGGCCCCGAGTTGGCTATCCAATACCAAGTGGTCAGAACTAAAACTACATGTAACATACATGTAACACTAAATGAACTGTGTGTGTGTGTGTGTGTGTGTGTGTGTGTGTGTAACAATAATTATGAAGGAAAATGAGTCCATGAATTCAAGAGGGAGCAAGGGAAGATATATGGGAGAGGTTAGAATGAGGAAAGGTAAGGGGGAAATTCATGTAATTGTATTTTAGTTTTTAAAATAATAATAATATAATAAACTGTCACCATCTTCACATCTTAAGTTATTTTAAGAGTTTCCACCTACCAACTTAAAAAACAAAAACCATAATGAGCTCTTAAGAACACCTCAGTGCCAGCTCAATCTGGCCAAACTAACCAATTCACTGCAGTTCACCCCTAGTGTGTACCCACATAATCTGTTTTCTACCACTTGGTTCCTACAAGGCTCCTGACCTGACACCCAGCCCTCCTGGGAACCGCTGAACGCTTCCTACTTGCACGGGTCTATGTTTTTTGTGTTTGGGCTGGACAGCCTCTTATGGGATCTGTGAAGCACCTCCTAGTTCCTGAGTTTGCTCTCCAGTATTCCCTGACAAAAGCATCATGAACCCCCAAGAATGTACTGAGGTGAGCCCACTGGTTTCTGTAATCCTGTCCAAAAGTGCCATGGGGCTGCAAGAAATCAACTTTCCATGGGAAAAAGGAGGCAGTCCAAACACGTGGCTGTGCCTTGGAGTTCTGGGTTCCAGTTCTTTGAAATGCTCTCCTCGGAATGTCAGAAACTATATCCATCAAGTTTCTCGCTTACACGGCTGCCTAAATATGAACTGATCAGGGACAGCACACATGCTTACATGGATGGTGGAAGTCATGGAGGCCTCACCCTACACAAAGAACTACAGGCAACTAAGGAATGCTTCGAGGAGGAGAAACAGTCTTCCCAGGGAAGAGCACTGACTGTTTATCCAACACCAATGCTCATCCCTGAAAACATACACATACAGGAAACATTATACAGACTGAACAGGTTGCTTCATAGAGTTAGGAGTGGCTATGTAAATACATATATGACTATAGAATACATTAATGAAAAAATGACGTCACGAATTTGAAAGACAGCAAGGGAGAGCTCGGAGGAGGAGAGAGAAGGGGGAAGCGACGTAATTGCATTCTAATCCCCCCCCAAAAGAAATAATTACAAAACAAAGAAGTAAGAAAGTGCAGAAAGTAACCCCAAGTCTTTCCTTTTTCAGCGAACCACCTAAATCCTTCTAGTTCTCAAATTACGAGGCTATGACTGAAAAGTAGGAGTTTTCTTAGATGACGTTCCGAGTCGAGTTCTCTTTACAGTGTGTTTCCTGTGCTCCCCAATGGAGCACATAATTTTCATTTCAAGCCTTTCTCCATGAGGCGTGTCCACGACCATTTTTACCTTCCACATCTGTATGAGGCATGCAAAGTCTGACATGATACAGAAGAAAATCCAATTATTTTCTTTACTCCACCCGAGCAATTGAGCATCCCAAGATGATAAAAAAAAAAAAATTCTCCCATAAATGTATAGAGCCTCAAATTTCTCTAAGTCACCAGCTTGGAACCCAGCCACAATATATTTTGGAAAGAGGTAGAGAATTTAATAACACCATTACCCTGAAATCCAATAAAGCCTGTAGGAGCTCCACATTTTCAAGAAATCAGACTATTTATGCTATTACCCTGAGTGTAGCTATCATTTCCACCATAGCTATAAACACCCACAATGTACTCCACCAGAAACCTAGACTGCCATTAAAAAAAAAAAAGGCTCTAAGAAGATACCGCCCGTGAATAGTAGCTTGGCAGGACTTGCTAAAAAGAGTTCATACACATTACTTCATTTATTCTGAAAATTACATTTCTAAGTCCATAACTCATCACTCCCAACTGCGAACACTTTCAATACAAGGTCTTAAACTCTCCTTTCAGAGGTTGTTTTCTAGCAGGCTAAAGGTCACCCTGAAGATCACCGACATTTGTGAATCCACCACAGCACGTAGGAAAGGCTCATAACAGCTTTCAATGTACTCCATCTAACATTGTTTGGTTTTAGGTACCAGAAAACTACCTATCTAAGAACAGATTCAACAAATAAGGAGTTGGAATGTTCCAGACTGCTGGGGATGGCCAGATAGCAACGATGTCAGGGCAGCCATTTCTCTAAGGCTCTTTTCCTTCCCGTTTTTCCTATCCTCCTCATGGAGACAGGATGGCTGCTCTGATTCAGTCACCTCATCAGCATCCAAAGATAAAAAAAGAAGGGAAAACCAACACTGACTGGCTAATTTGTCATGACGCTAAACACTTTGTCTGAAGCCCCACCCTCATCCTAATGGACTTACTTATTCTAGGGTCTTAATGGTTAGAATCAAATCATTACCTGTGTTCATTACAGGGAATTCTGGGAAACTAGGCCTTGGGGTTATTATGTTGCTTAGACTATCTATTGCCAGGCTCACAAATGTGCCAGTCTCAATTCAGCCAAGTTTTTGTTTGAAAATGGAACAGGTTATGGGCACTGAGTGAGCAATTCAATGTGTCCCTGTTTTGAGGCTCCATTTTGGAAAGAAGAGAAGCCTCCAACAAAGAAAGCAATCAGTATTTCCAGGTATTGTATCAGAGCCACTACTACACAGAAAACAATATGGTGTAAGTATCAATGCCAATAACAACAACAACAATAGGAACTGGAAGGGGAGTAGTTAAATCTTTGAGCTCACATGGTCTGGTTTTCCTCTGCATACACGAACAGGCATAAACTGTCAGTCAAATGGCTACCAAGGGCATGAAGTCTTGCTGCTGTGAACCCAGACACAACCTGAGCACTAGGAGGCTTTGCTTGGGGCCAGGCTCCTCATGCCTCACAGTGAAGGCATGTGAGCTGCAGCGCGGATGCTTAGGATGTTAGGCAGGGAAGACGCCCAGTGATGCTCCCAGAGATGTTCAGTTCTCCACTGAAAGGTGCTGTCCCAGAGATGCTCAGTTCTCCTCTGAAGGTGCTATCCAGTGATGCTCAGTTCCCATCCCGTCCTGCCCCTTTCCAATCACACAGGTCCACATGTGATCAGCATCCTGCATCTCCCATTGCATCAAGCCCCACGCCTCACTGACCTTCAGTGCCTTCTCACCGCTCTTGGGAAACATCCAACACTCCCCAGAGAGATCCTTGAGTCCCATTGCTCAGGTACCTTTTCCAAGTTCACCTGCCCACCCACTATGCACACTCTGCTCTGGCCACCTTGCCCCATCCCAAGCCCTGAACTCACTCACTCTCAGTTTCTTCAGCTAAGACAAAGCTTTCCACAGTTCTGCTCAGAAT
This sequence comes from Grammomys surdaster, assembly GCF_004785775.1. Taxonomy (NCBI): domain Eukaryota; kingdom Metazoa; phylum Chordata; class Mammalia; order Rodentia; family Muridae; genus Grammomys; species Grammomys surdaster. Next base: position 20,482,583 of record NW_021604608.1, read on the forward strand.
GTGCTCTTTACCCATGCTTCTGGTCTCTTGATAACATCCTTCGGTAATACCAACCATAGCCACCCAACATTATATGGCCCCTGTAACCGTCTATCTAGTTGTTCTATACTATTGACCATGATCCATAATGCTTTCGGCTGGGAGTCTGTTTAATGTCCATTCTCCACCACTTCAGGCCTTCTCTATCCTTCTCAATTCTCCAGCTCCAGAATCGAGCCCATACTCACCATCCAGGACTTGCTTGACAGGCTTCACCTCTAATTTCTCTGGTGACACAGTCCCCAGAAAACAGCCTGCTTTAGTTATTGTTCTTATGGCTTTAAACAAATATCTGACAAGTCACATAACGGAGAATGGGCTTATTTTGGGTCCTGGATTGAGGAGCACCGTCTACCGTGGCAGACAGCTCTGTGACAGTGGGAATTCCTCACCCCTTCACACATCTATGGACCAGGAAGCAGGGGTGGCACGCAGCACACACAGTGCCTGGCTTTTGTATAGCATCACCCACCAGATCCTGGCCTTGGAACGTTTGCCCTTCCAACGTCTCAGTCTTCTCCCATCTATAGGAAGCGGCTCACCGTGGTTCACAACAGAGACTGTAGAGCTACATTCAAATTTTATCTCTACCATTTTCTGTATATCTTAAACAACTTGTTTACTGTCTCTGTGCCTCAGTTTCTTTGTATATTGACGATATTGATTGATGTTGACGGACGACAGCAGTAACTATTTCACAAGATGAAAACAATATACATGAAGAATTATGAGCTGTTTCTATGTTTTACACATTAATGTTATTATAAACACACATGCTCTATAATCGGCTCAAAGTACCTCCTGCTGTTAACCAGTTCACCAGGCCCTGGCCAGGCAAACAGCTACTCAGCTGCGTAAGCTTGCCCACAAGTACAGGCCAGAGACAAAGCAAGAGAAGAAGCAAAGGCTACTGGCCTGTGCTGAGAAGAATGCTGCTGGCAAAGGGGACATCCCAACTAAGAGACCATCTGTCCCCAGAGCAGGAGTCAATACAGTCACCACCTTGGTGGAGAACAAGAAGGCTCAACAGGTAGTGATTGCCCAGGATGTAGACCCCATTGAGCTGGTGGTTTTCCTGCCTGCCCTGTGCAGAAAGATGGAGGTGCCCTACTGCATCATCAAGGGAAAGGCCAGGCTGAGGCACCTGGTCCACAGGAAGACATGCACCACTGTTGCCTTCACACAGGTTAACTTGGAAGACAAGGGTGCTCTGGCTAAGCTGGTGGAAGCTATTAGAACCAATTATAATGATATGACAAGATCCGCCATCACTGGGGAGGCAATGTCTTGGGTCCTAAGTCTGTGGCTCGCATTGCCAAGCTGGAAAGGGCAAAGGCTAAAGAACTAAACTGGGTTAAATGTACACTAAGTTTTCTGTACATAAATATTACAAAATTATCTCCCCCCCCCAAAAAAAGAAAAGAAACCAAACTACTATAAGGCACAGCCAATGCGCGTAACAAATTAACCTAGAAATAGTATATCAGTCTACAAAAAGTTAAAAATATAAAGAAGATAAATATGCATTCACTTAACTGAACAATTAAATGGCTCTCCAAGGCCAACATATAAAAAATCATTTCCAAATACTACAATAAATAATTTAAAATCCAGGGCTTGGGATGTAGCTCAGTCAGTAAAGTGTTTGCTGTACAAGCCCAAGGCCTGGAATTTGATCCCCAGCACCCATACAAAAGCCAGGCACTGTGTGTGCTGCGTGCCTATGATCCCAACGCTGAGGGGCGGGGAGAATCCCGAACCTCACTGGCCAGGAAGCCTAGCTGAATCAGCAAGCCCCTAGTTCCCGGAGAGTCTGTGTCAAGAAATGCAGATGGCTCCCAAGGAAACTAGGCCTGTGGATGGCCAACTGGCTCCATGTATTTACATACGTGGTGTACATACATGCATGCCATGTACAGTACAGACGGATACGCACACTCACACACAAATGCACATATACTGGCAGACACACACAAAAAAGTACATTAAACAGAGAGAGAGAGAGAAAAGTGTCCTATCATTTACAATGGCATCAAAAATATTTAGGAAGAAATCTTGTCGACAGGAGAGCAAGCTGTATACTGCAAACTACAAGATACCAGTGAGAGAAATTAAAGACAGCTGAAATAAATAGAAAATGAGTTTCTGTCTGGAAGAAAATTATGCTTTAAAAGGGTCCCAAATGACCTAGTGAGAAAGCACACTTCCTGTCAAAGTCCACCAGGGTTCTCTGTAGAGAGCCAAACTGGTCCTCAAGGAAGTCTGTTTCAACGAATACCAAACAGTAAACTCAGACAACAACACAGGCTTACGTCCAAACTTAACACTAATTAATGAAACTTAATTGCAAGAGCTAAAAATATAAAATTCTGAGGAAAAAAGAAGTCTGTGGGTCAATCTCCAATAGCTTGGTAATGATTTCTTAGTCATCTTATAAAAACAGAAACACAGCGGGGTTGGGGGGAGAGGTGGGGAGATGGCAAATAAATTGTGCACCACCAAAATTCCAAACTGCTGTACTTTACTCACAGGGGTGAAAAAACGTCTACAGGAAGACAGGGGACTGGGGAGAGTCTGCGAGCCAACAAACAGAATCCCTACAGTGTTAACAACAAATAGCCCAAGTTTGCAAAGAAATAGGGATTTGAGTATTTTCCAAAGTGAGCACCAAAAAAAAAACAGATAAAAAAAAAAGATAACAACCAACATTGTTATTAGAGAAATGCAAATGATTTCTACAGTAAGGCCTTGGTAGAATGGTTATAACTAACACACACACACAGAGTAACAGGGTGGAAAGAAAGTAAAGAAATAGGAGCCCATAGGCCACCATGATCACAAAATGGGCCAATTATTCTCGAAGACTCTTGAGCAGCTCCTCAGAACGCTAAGCAGAGCAAAGCAGCACTCACCATCTCAGATAAAGCCTGAGAGAAATGAACACATGTATTACATGAAAAACCATAGAGAAATGTCACAATTACGTTATTCATTGTGACAAAAAGTAGAAGTAACTCAAATGCCCGTGACCAATAAATGGGTAACAAATGCTTCATGTCTATTAACTGCTAATTGTTTGGCAATGTTAAAGAGTGGGATGCAACACGCTGAAAATACGACTCTATGTGACAACCATTTACAGACGTAATTCCATTTATATAACATGGTAAGCAAGGCAAATCCACTGGGATAAGACAGATGTGTGATTTTGTAGAAAGAAGAGGAGGAGTGTGAATGATACCCACTGCCAATTGTGGTGAGTTCATATCTTTTAGTGTAAAAAATATCCCAGAATTCCACAATGGTGCTGGCCACACAGTGTTGTAAACATATTAAATACCTATAAACTTTGTATTTTAAGAGGATAAACAATATGTGGACGAATTGTATCCTGTGAAAGGTGCAACTTCAATAATGCACTAGAAACAGTCAAAGAGAATTCATGACCTAGAAGACAATTGGTCAGTGGCTATAGCAGCTCAGCTAACACACAGAGTTTGCTCCAAAAGGACATGTGTCAACAAAACAATGTCTGGAGCCTCAGACTTGCTTTTACTGTACACTTGCCTGTTCACCTTATGAAGCAACAGAAAGTCTAACCCTTCTGGTTGGGTAACCATACCAATTCCAACAGGGTCATTTGTGAGCAGGGGTCTATAATTTTCCTAGGTATGTCTGTATACAAGCATTCATGTGGAAAATTACAAATATTTGATTTATATAATAAACTTATATAATTTGCTTCTAAGTAGTATAAGCAAAGGAAAGGATTGAGGCAAGGAAGAAAGATGGATGAATATTGCCTCTGTCTCTGGATGTCTACTTCCTCAAACACAGGATGTGAATGTTGCTTTGCATGGCCCCACAAACTCTTGTGTTTAAAGGCTTCAGAAGAGGAAGTACTCTGGATTATCTTAGACCCTAACTCACAGCCACAACTGTCTTTAAAAGACCAAGATCTGACTACCAAGGGAGAAAGGAATGTAAGCCAGGGTTGGCTTGATCCTCCTTGACGCTAAGGGAGGCAGTTCTATCAGGTTCAAAGAGCATGAGCGGCCATTATCAACAGGGAGTCAAGTCAAAGCTGTGCACTCTCTGGAGTTCCCACGAGGAGCCCACCCTACTCACACTATGGCCTGTGAACCCTGTGGCTCTTGTAAACTTCTAGTCTCCAAAATAGTAAGAGAATATGGCTTGTTGTTTTATGCCATTAAATGTGCAGCAATTTGGGAGAGCAGCAATAAGAAACACTAGAGCAGAAAGGGAGGCTTTTGTGATACATCCTTGAGAGCTATAAAGAAAACCCCAAATAAAACACAGCAGGACATGCAGATGACCTCCCGGTGTGCAGAGAAGGGCATCTGGGAAATAATCAGGAGAGAGATGAGGAATTCAGATAAAGGGCTGTCTCCTGAACACAAGCGAGGCTGTGGAACCAAAGGCCCTGAAAGATGTGGGGAAGGAGGGGCACACAGAACAAGCCCCCCTTCCTGTGGCTGTGCAAGTTCAGGTGCCCACTGGGTGGCCCAGCATTTCTCTAATGAGCTTGGATTATGGGTCAGGTCCTAGTCTCTGATCACATTCAGAATGGTTTCTCTGAATCTCTGCTATCAGAAGCATGTGTACAATTGCACCAGGAAATGGATGTAGATCCATGTGTTTAGCAAACAAAGGCACTACTGTGTAAGAGCATTTACTGTTTCTGTTAACTGCCATTGCCATTATATGTACTTGACTGTGATCTCTTTCCTTTAAATGGTCTTTGTCTTGGCCTATTTGCAGTTATTTTAAGCAGTTAAAATCCCCAGGTTAAATACTACTTACTAGCCTTGCTGGCTGGTTTTATGTCAACTTGACACAAGCTAGCTAGAGTCTTTGGAGAGGAGGCAGCCTCAGTTGTGAAAATGTCTCCAAAAGATTGAGCTATATATAGCCAAGCCTATAGGGCATTTTCATAATTAGTGATTCATGTTGGAGGGCCTAGTTAATTTGCTATCCCTGGCCTGTGATCCTGTGTTCTATAAGAAAGGCTGAGCAAGCCAGGGAAAGCAAGCCAGTATGCAGCATCTCCCCATGGCCTCTGCATCAGCTCCTGCCTCCAGGTTCCTGCCCTGTTTGAGTTTCTGCCCTGACTTTCTTCAATAAAGAACAGGAATATGGAAGTGTAAGCCAAATAAATTTCTTTCCTCCCTAACTTGCTTTTGGTCATTCATCATAGCAACAGTAACCCTGACTAAGACATTGGCTATTAATAGCCTCAGTTCTGTCTTGAGTAGATTTGCTAGCTCTGACTTGGTTTTCCCTAGAGCCAAATTTCATGTGCATGTTTCTTTGGAAAGCAAAAATGGTAGAATTTTGGAGCCAGTGCTTTCTTCCTGACAGCCAGTCCAGTTCCTCAGCTTACAAATGTCAAAAGTGATACTCAAGCTGGGTAACACAAATTGATCACCTCGCTGTAAGATAGAGAGATACAGTGTTGGGACTAAAGGCCACACCTCCCAGGGAGAACCTCTCCCACCTTGAAAAGATGCTGCCCTAGAACGTCAGCTCAAGGAATCTGTCCTATATTTTACTTCCCTAACCTGCTGAAACATAGACAGTCAGACCACTTGTCTCTTCAAAGATCGACTTGAACTGTCAAACTAAGATACACCAGAAATAATGAAAACCAGACACACTTTCAATACATATCCAAAAGTGACATTTTCTCATGTGGGACCACACACACCTAAAGGGACCAATTCTGGGCTGTTGGATGGGGGTGGAGGGGTAGGAGAGTGTGAAGCCTAGGTGTGGCAATTTGCATGAAAATGGGCCCCACCGGCTCATAGTGAATGGCATTATTTGAAAGAATTAGAACTGGGGAGTAGGTGTGGCCTTGTTGGAGGAAATGTGTCACTAGGAGCCAGCTTCCAGGATTCAGATGCTCAAGTCAGCCCCAGTGTCACTCTCTCTTCCTGCTGTCTGCAGATCCAGATGTAGAACTGAGATCTCAGCTGCCTGTCCAGCACTGTGTCTGCCTGCCCGCTGCTGCCATACTTCCCTTCATGATGATAATCAAGTAAACCTCTGAAACATAAGCCAGCCTTAATTAAATGCTTTCCTTTACGAGAATCACCATGGCTGTGTTATCTCTTCGTAGCAATAGGATGCTAACTAAAATACTCAGTTTTAGGAAAATAGGAGGAAATAAAGGTTATTCAAACAGTTAACAGGATCAGCTGGGGGATAGCCCTGTCTCTCTTTTCTACAGTGAGATGGACCCACAGGAAGATGCTGGAGCTGGGAGGGACACACACCACTAATAGCACCTGCACAGACCCAGTAAGTTCTTGGCATGTGTGCAAGTAAAGCTTTCAGCTGAACAATTTCACACTCAGATACTGATTTTTTTGTGTGTGTGTGGAAAATCTTTTACTTTACAACTTCTATTTCTTTTTAGAAAACAAACTGGCCCCAAAACACAGCGATAATAAATGTTGCTGTCATTTAAGTTTTGTTGTCTTTAACCTCTCCCAACTCACACACTCACTCATGCGTGGAATCTTAATACTAAAACCATGAGCTTCCCCAGGGATCCCAAGCCTTTCTGATCTTCACAATTCTCTGTAGCTGACTCATGCACAGGGCACACTGCCTTAGCAAGGTCCCCTGCTTGGGGACCATATCTTGTCTTGGCCTTTCAGTCATTAAGACCCACTTGGCTGCTGCTATCAACCTTGAACATGGTGCTAAGTTTTCTGGGTTTTGCCAAAATCCAAATGTTCCCTCAAAGCCAGGCTGAGCAGAGAACAGATTCCTTGCCTGAGAACCCCAGTTCTACACAAGCTTGCCCTTCAGTATTTTCAGGTATCTAGGTGATGCTTTTCAACTGGGAGCTGAGATCAAAGCATGGATGTAGAAATCAATTTAGAAGCCTGGCCTAATCCGGTGAAAGTTTCTCCCTCCACAGCAGGGAACTCAGCACTACCCATAATCACGATCTCTGACCCGGGAGGTTCTGGACCACTAGGAAAGTAAATGAACTGGTTAAAAGGAGACTTATAGGGTGAAGGATGAAGCTTAGAGATAAAATGTGTTCTCCGAGTAAAAAGCAAAAATGATACTTTGTTGCACAAGCATCACAAAATGATTCCACTGATGTCAGCAAAGACACAGCTAGTAAGGAAACATCTCTACATGCTCTACTCACTGGGCAAAGAATCCAACAAAGTGTTTAAAAGTTATCTTTTGGGTTGTAGCATTGTGAACTTCTTATTCTCTCTTTATGGTTTTCATTTTCTTTGTGGAACCCTTATTCAGGGCACGTGTTATGGTAAAACACTATCCTTGGTCTCAGAAGAGAGGAGGTAATGAGTATTTTGTGTCAAGGTCCAAAAAAAGTATACACATCCATCCCAAACAAGAAGAAATCAGGGCACCAGTTTCTAGAGGGATCAAGCCTCTTAAGTGGAACTATAGGAATCTGTACTTTCAGGGGAGAAACCATGAAGCTCCCAGAAAAAAGACACGGTCACTCTTCTGTATCCTAAAGAGAGCAGGGTGCTAGCAGGTTATGGAAATCAGATCGTCATTCCAGGGAGGGCACAGAATGAGTGCCAACACAATGACCAAAGGACAAAAAGTAGGTACATTACTACAAAGGGAAGTCCCAAGCCAGGTATAAGATTTTAGCTGTTAATTATGAGGAATGGGTATTAAAGATAAAGAGAGAAAGAAAATATAGCTGATACAAGTATAAAAGGGTGACTTTTGGACTGATGAGAAAGCCCGAAGCCTTTCAGCAGGGGTGTGGCCTGAGCAGAGACATTCCCCCAGAAGGATTAACTTGCCTTCTATGATCAATTTTGAAGGCAGAGGGATTTCAGGGCCTGCAGATGGGTAAGTATCCAAAAGTTCAGGGCCTGTGTCCAGCTACAGTGGTGGCTTCAGTCGTGCAATAGGAGAGACGTTTGGACATAAACAATAATAAACTATGATGCAAATACATTAGCAATTTCTGGAATATTTTCAAACTGTGGTCTTAAGAACAAGCACAAAGAACGGTTTTTTTAAAATAAGGAAAGGCCAGCTGTGCTGACTTCAGTTCTTATTCTGGAGCTCAGAGGATACCATTCCACATCCCATTACAGAGAAGCACCCTCCCGTGTAAAAAGATCCTGAGGAAAGGCAGATCCCCGAACAGAAAGGAAATAAAAACTCCAATTCAACACAAGAGCCTCAGAAAACAACCAAAAATATAGCAGTGTGTACTGCCAACCCTTGGCCGTTATTCTGATCACACTTGATGATAAAATTATAAACAGAAGAGATATTTTGGTTGTTTTCTGTGAAATACTATACAGGGAGCAGTATGACCCCTTCTGAGAAGACAGGCCTGGCACTGGGGGCTCGAGTTATCTTAGTTTCCTTGTCTTTTGTGAGACCAGAAAGAGCCTCTGAGTCTGAGGGCTCCTAGAAGCTAGGCGGCAGATCTCCACCAGCAAACCTCACGGAGTAATCTGGATAAGCAAGAAACAAAGGAGGGAGGGAGAGAATGGGAAAGAAACCACACAGGAGGCTACTGAGAGACAACACTAAGAACTGATGACAGAAAAAAAAAGAAGAAGAAGAAGACAGAGATAGAAACAAAGTGAGAGCCACTGACTAGAACTGCTCAAAGAAGGGCGGTTCCGGGTGACATACAACCCTGGAAAAGGGACCACTTACTCTCCTTCCATCACAAACAGATGCAAGTGACCATTTTAGCAGACTCCTTGGAGCAATTGGAAGCCAGCTCCACTCAGAGGCCAGCTAGACACTTGTGGCCCAGTAAAAAAAGAGGGAGGGGCAATGTTCTTCAGGAGAGCAATTGGTAAGAAACTTATCAGGAGAGAAAGAAGTGTTTCCTTAAAAGTCATGGGCAGCGCAGGCCTGTGGAACTCAGAGTCTATAGTACACTCTAGAAAGTCACATCCCTGGCAGGTAGTGTGTTTGGTCCCAGACGGTGGGAAAAAGAGCATGCCTTCAAACATGAGTCTCCCGTATGGATTTATTTCTTCTGCTTTCCCCAGAGCCCAAGCAACAGAAATGTAACCATTTTGGTGGTTACAGAAGAATCTCCCCTCACAACATTTTTGGGTGGACCATGTGAAAGTAACATTTTTCTGGGCCAAGATAAAAAAAAAATGTCAGATTCTACCAAGGCAAAAAGTAGATCAACTGTGGTACTTGCTTTTCAGCTTTCTCTTACAGAAGGGGCAGGGAATCCCTGTCTGCCAGCAAGATCACAGATTATTTAAGTTTTAAGGGCCAAGAGATAAAATAGAGATTACATAGATACTTACATAATCACTTAAAATGTTAAAGTTTAAAAATATAGAAATCCACCCTCGGCTCCCACAGGCATTGGCCACAGTGTGTCCGACTCCCTCTACAGCACCCAGGTACATGTTACCCTGGTGATGTTCTTTGTGAGAGTGGCTCATTTTACTTCTGGGTTTTAATTATGTTTTTAAAGATTTATTTATGTTTATTTCATGTCTACGGGTGCTTTGGCTGCGTGCATGTGCACCATAGGTGTGTCTGGTATCATCAGAGGCCAGAAGAGGACAAGGATCTCCTGGATGACAGTCACAGATGCTTGTGAGTCACCACCTGGGTGCTGCAGAGCAAACCCAGGTCCTGGAGAAGAACAGCTACTTGACCACTGAGCCGTCTCTCCAACAACACCGGAGTTCTTAGAGATACCCGATTGCCCCAGTGCTGCTAGCTCACTGCAAGTGGTTGGTGGGAACCTCAGCTACTCCATGGGCAGTTTCCATAGCTACTGAAACACCACCACTCTGATGCCCAGGTTTGCTACACAAGCACTCCTGAAGAGGTTTCTAACAACACCTGAGCTGTATGAAGAAATGGAGCTACACTGTGAAGATAAATAAATATCACTACAGGAGCAAAGCGGAGGAGAGACATCCCAATACATCCCTGACCTGAGGCCACAATTCTACAGAACCCATCGGGAAGTAATAAAAAAATAAATGAATTATCCACACAGCTGGAAGACCAAAGGAAGCAGAAAAGAAGATAATCAAGAGCTTCCACAATAGGAGAGGATCTAGATGAGAGGTGATACCTTCTCTTCCTTCAGTGTGGCATCAGTCAGGGGGTAGGGGCCATCAGAAGATCAGCCATGACACTTCCCAAAACCTGGTGCATGGACTCCAGTGTGAAAGACAGAGGAGCCATGTCCTGGGCGTGTCTGTCTTCAGAGAGTGAGGAGGAGTCGAGAACCAAGCAAGGATTGCCAGGCAGTGGTGGCACACGCCTTTAATCTCAGCACTTGGGAGGCAGAGGCAGGCGGATTTCTGAGTTCTAGGCCAGCCTGGTCTACAGAGTGAGTTCCAGGACAGCCAGAGGAGCTACACAGAGAAACCCTGTCTTGAAAAACCTAAAAAAAAAAAAAAAAAAAAAACCAAGCAAGGATACCCAAAGCTAATAAAACAAAGTGGGTCTTTTTTAACTAGAAGTGAAACAGTCACTAGGAAATGCTTTGAATTTGTGGCATTCCTATTGTTTTAAGTGTTTCAAATATTGTGACAAAAAGGGGAAATTATTTTAAAGCCAGTGTATGAATGACTACACTGAAACACAAAAGAGTCATCTGGTATTATAGGACTACTTGATTACAGGAATACTAATTTAGATAACATTTTTTTTTCACTATCTGATATGAAAAACAGCACGGAACAAAATATTCTCCTGTATTTCTACATACTCTCATTTATATCTTATAAGTAAGTATTTGGCAGGTTAGTGTCCTGGGATATTCTACAACAAGAGAAGAGAAAGGAAGAGAAGAGAGATGGGAAGGCGGAGGAAGAAAAGGTAGTGGGAGAGAGAAGAGGAGACGGAAAGGCATGCATGTGTGGCGACATACGTACATGAGCTGCCTGGACACCCGCGAGCCTCTGGGTACCTTCTGCCCATAGCGACAGTCAGCGTGTTAGCAGGGGACTCAGGAACTCCCAAGGACTCAGGAAACAGTGAGAAGGCTAGCTGTTGAGGGAGAGGACGAAAAAATAAAAAAAAAAAAATGAAAAGATGGAAATAAAACAGTCTTAGGATAATCATCACTTTTTTTTCATTAAAATGCTAATGATGACCACCACCTTTCAGATAACCGTGTTTATGAATTATTCATGGTCACATGCGGGAAGAAATCGATCTGTCCCTGCAGGCAGGCATGGAGCCTGCAGAGGGTCAGCATGTGGCCCCTGCAGTAAGTGTGACAAAAGGGTGTGTCCCCAAGAATTCCTGGACGGGGATGTAAAGTCCAGCCATTCCCACAACACTGGGCTCATCACTCTGCGTCTTCTTATTGAACAGCAAGAATGGTACCGGCTTGGCCCTTTGTTGTGGCTCCTGAAATAACATCCTACCAATCTAAAAACTCAAAAGAAAAAAAACAAAAATTTATTGAAGTGGCTATATGCCAAAATGATTAAAAAAGAAAAGCCCATCTGAACACATCAAGTCCACTCTGTACAGAAGGCCCTTCTGTGCTCCCTTCTAAGGGTAACACATATGCACTGGGCATTCTTACACGCTTTTGTGGACATTAAATTGATGTACTATCAAAAACACAGGCTGCATCCTTACTCGAAGTCAAGCTGTCAGCTATAAAATGAATAAAACAGTGTCTCCAATTCTAAGGACAGTGGTCAGTCCACTGGGCTGAGGGACTTGCACAGAATGGGCCCTGTAGGGCAGTGGGAGAGTGGAAATGATATGACTGCCATCCAGCAGGGACCTCCAGCCCAGACAAGAGGAGGTCAGGGAAGGCACCCAGGAACAAAGGGTGTCTGACACATCTAAGGCTGGGCTAGAGTTAGGTAAGCTTTGTGAGTGACAGACAACAGAAGAGGCAGCGGGGAGACACCAACGTGGCTTATTGTTCTTGATCCCACTCTAGAGTGGTCCTGTGTTATCAGGCCAGGAAGGAAAGAAGACTGGAGCCAATCGGCAACTCTGTGCCTCTCTCAGAGATCTCTGACTAGACCTGGTTGCATACAGATAAGCCTGCATCAGATGTGGGTTTTGGATGCATTACTCTCTCAGGATGGATCTAAGCAGTAAGAGAGGCTGGCCTGCTCGTTACATCATCCAGACACAGAGGCAGGGCAGAGATGAGACAGTACAGGTGAGCAGGGAAAGGGTGACACAAATTAGCATCTGGAAACTCCTGGATCAGTGGCTCTCAACCTTCTTAACCCCACCATCCTTTAATACAGTTCCTCATGTTGTAGTGACCCTCAACCATGAAATTATTGTCATTGCTACTTCATAACTGTAAATCTGCTGCTGCTGTGAACTGTAATATAAAAATTGGTATGCAATGCCTGTGAAAGGGTCATGTGACACCCCCCTCAAGGGGTCAGGACCCCCAGGTTGAGAACCACTGATCTAGAAGCTAAAGGGAGAACCATTGCACAACTACACAGACCAACAGTAGTAGATCTGAGACGTGGAATACCAGAGAAGGAAAAGTAGATCAAAAGGAGGACAGTCTACAGCATTAAAACCTGAGGTGTCAAAGACTCAAGGCCTGGGGAAGGAGACAGAACAAGATACAAACCTAGTTTAAAACACACACACACACACACACACACACACACACACATTCATAGAGAGGCAGAGACAATGTCAGAGAATCACTGAAGGGCTGTGGGCAGAGAGATTTCCTGGTTAGTGCCAAGAGACAGGCACTAGCAATGGCAGACCAGGAAGCTGAGCATGATCTTGTAGGAAACAAACAAGCAAACAAACAACAACCACCTTAATTTCAAAGGTGGAGAAGTACCAAGGGATACAAAAGAAAATGAAGATAAAGATGGAAAATACTCTTGGTGTTGACATTTGAAAAGTCACTGGGCCCCTAGACTGAGGAATGGGTTTGTGGCATGAAGAGACAGAGAACAGCATCAAAAGAATAAGGGAAGGGCGTGTAGGGGGACAGGCCACTTTGGAAGGTCTGAAGTGCTGGCAGATGGAATCTGCAGAGAGGAAGAATGCAGAGAACCAGAGAGAGAAAGAATGAACTAGATCTTCAGAAGCAAGAAAGTAGAGTCCAGATGAAATGACTAGCTTTGAAAACAACAATCCACACCCTCTGATACTGGAAGCAGCATAAAGGTAAATCTGGTCAGACTACATTCACATCGGTGCTGGAATATTAGAGAAAACAGCAAATGATATCACCATGCTTGAGAATACATGGCAGGCAATGGGCTGGGGAGATGGGTCATTGGTAAAAGCCCTTGGGATGAAAGCAAGAGGACCTGAGTTCAAATCCCCAGAGGCCACATAAAAGCTAGGTAAGGCCTCATGTACCTATAAACAGGGGGTTTTTTGAGGGGAAAGGGTGGAGCAGTCCCAGAGATGAGCAGATCCCAGTAGCTCACTGGTCCAAATAAGCTCACTGGTCCAACAGCATAGCTTAAAACAGTAAGCTTCAGGTTCAGCAAGAGGCCCTGTAGCAGAAAAAGACATAGAGACACAGACACAGAGGCTGACAGAGACAGAGAATAGAGAGGAAGACTTTCAGTGTCCTCCTCTGGCCCCTACATTTGTACACAGACACCTACCCATGTTCACACACACACACACACACACACACACACACACACACCATGCACAGGAGGCAAAAAGGAGAAAAGAGAGAAAGAGCTTGGGATAGTTCCTTGTCAAGAATGTGGCAACAAGTAAACACTTGAGGACACAGATCTTGTCATAGGTGTTCTCTGGTATGCGACCCCTGCTCCACCCCTAAAGGAAAACCATCAAACCCTGTTTAAAGGCAAACAAACGCGCATGCCTGTGCGTATCAAAGCAGGGAAGCACGTATACTGGCAGAACTAAGGCAGAGCATGGGCGAAGGATGTAGAAGAAAGCTCTTCCAAAGACAGCTTTAGGATTGGGGTGCCAATGTTTCTGTGTTTCCAGGGTTCGCTTATAGTTATAGCCTTGGCCATGTCTCACCGTCTGCCAGTCTTTGTGAGCCACCATAAAAGCATAACCAACCTAAGCAGCAGCAGGCTGACACTAGCAAATAAAAGCAGGAAGAATGGGGGGGCGGGGGGAGGAAAGGGGAGTGGAAGCAGGGGGTGACAGTGTCACCTGCTGGAGCCTCCGAAGCTCAGTGCCTCAAAACATACACGTTCCCACTTAAAGCTTTTCCCGGGAGGGTTAGGAATGGCACGGGGCAACACACAGGGAAACACCTTGAGGAGCAGATGTGTAGCCTCTATGATCTCAGAAGCCCTGGGGCTCTTTTAAAGGTTTGTCTATTCTATATATGAATGAGATCTAGGCCACCACTGGAGTGACAACCTCGTAGAACCATGTGTTTTCCACTGGCTTTGGTACCACCTCAGAGCTGGTATCAGAGCCAGCAGAAGTCACTAACTGGGCCATTCGTTTTTGTATCCCTGGAGCACGGAAGACAGTCAGCACGCAATAAATGTGGAATGGATCCATAAACCGGTATATGACTGAATAATTTTCCCAACTAAGAGGTAAGAAGGCCAATTAAAGGGTGAGAACAAAAACAGCCTGGCTGTCTTACCCCTCACTGACTCAGAGGAAAACTGTAAATCACATCCAACTACATTTATTTTACAAAACAACAAAAAAGAGTTTTTATTAATTCATAAATAAATAGCACAAGGCTGGTCTCAGAAATTATAAAAAGATGCTCTTTAAACAGGAAACAGGTAGGTACAAAGATTCTGAGCAAAAACAAAGGACCAGAACGTGGAGGCTACATCAGTCTTCCTGCTTTGCCATCCTTCTGAAGGACGGGATCATCACTCTAGCGGTCCAGTGCCTCTCCTCCCAGGGCTCATCCTCAGCAGCTTGCTTGGCTCTCACCCGTGAGGACCACAAGATATGAAGTGAGGAGAGCACCAAGCCTCACCACCTCGAAAATTCATCCCAGGGGCAGGCTGTGTTTCTGTCCTGATGTGTATGCAATTCTACTACAGTTTCCCTTATAATACATAAGGCCCACGGCACCAAGGGTCCAATGCAGCATACCTTACTTATAGACGGAACACTGTAGTATCTGTCTGGAAAGGACCTCAGTAACTGAGCTTACAAATGTGAGGGGTGGGTTACTAGCGTGCACTATGTGACAGCATTTTATTTTTTTGTGTTTGTGCTTTTGATGTTGTTTCCCTTGACTGTGAGAAAGTAGCTTGATCCTTCCAGTCTGATTCTGTCATGTTGGTTAATAACACACACACACACACACACACACACACACACACACTTTTCTCCAGTACTCAGGTGTAGAGCACCTTGTACACTACTCCTGGCTTGCCCTTGGCCATGGAGTGCACAGGCAGCACAGAAAAGGACCTCTGAACCAGTCGTTTCCCTTTCCACTCTCAAGAAGGAATGGAGGCAGAATAAACATACTACTCACTTGACTGCAAGCCAGGGGATGAAAGGAATCTATCGGCCAGTCCAAAGTGTTTAGTGTGCAGCTTTTTAATTACTGTATTTATGATGCTACCCATAACATATTCCCCACCACGAATGTTCCGGCAGGTCATTAATCCTTGACAAATACATTAATGTGCCTTCCCCCACCCCCACCCCATCCTCCTGCAAATTCTTGTTGTGCTGACGTGGGGCAAAAATGCTAAGAATTCTCTTCAAAGTAAATACTTTATGTCAACAGCCCTAGCTGCCACTGGTCCCTGGTTAACTATTTCCAGCTAGTATTCCAGTGTAAGTATTTGGTACTGCTGACCTTAAAGATGAATTTGCAAACAAAATTCGTAAAACTAGCTTTGCCTGATACTACATTTTTGTCAGAGGAACCTTGGTGTGAACTCCCAAGAAGGTGGCTTGTGCTCTTCAAAAATAACATGTTCTGTGACTCATTAATTCACAACACACCATTGCCTGTTACGACATGGTAAGACTTCTGCTTTTAAAACTCTCCAGAAGTAAGTGATTAAGAATGGTCAAGACTCTCAAAATAATTGAAGGATTACCTGTCTCAGCACTAAATGGGTTTAATTTCAACCACAGAGCATTAATGTTTCTTTCAGAGAATTCAAAGTATGATTAATCATTGTTTGGGAGCTCGTGATCGTCGGTGATGCCACTAATTATTGTGCTGGGTTGGAACACGAGCACAGGCGCTCCAAGGAAAAGGAACAAGTCTGCCGTGACCAGGCAGGAGTTGGTTTCTTCTGCCACGAGGCACACAGGACAAACTGAGTCAGAATAGCGGCTGAAGCTCCATGACCAGCTATAACTGTACTACACAGAACCAGAAGTGAACGCAAGTTACTGACCCAGGCCTGGAGGCAAGATCACAGAGACAGACTGATGTCACCTGTGCACTGCTGGGGTCTGGTCTAGGTGACCTGGCAAGGTTCTCAGAACCTAGGGGTGCACAGGGCTTTTGTCCTCTGGCTCAAGGTCTGTCTGCCTGCCTGCCTGCCTGCCTGTCGTCTGTCTGTCTGTCTGTCTGTGTTGTGTTGCCTTATTAGTCAGGTGCCTCCGCACTCACCCCAAGGAGCTACACAGCAGCTAGGGTACCAACCTCACCTTTTCTTCAACTCAGCAATGATTTTAAAAATCAAAACATAAGAAAACGAAGTATAAGAAAATGAAGCTCAACATTACCAGGCTACACGCAAGGTCTGAAGTGTGCTAGACTGACTGAGCACACAGCTTGTTGAGATGCCTTCTTTATTTATTAGTTCTTAAAAAATTCCAGTATTAGTCTTTAAGCGTTTGAAGTCACATAGTACAAATAAAGGCAAACCTAACACAGACCCTTTGATGTTGCTTGTTGAGTGACCTCTGTTCTTCCACAAGACTTCTTGAGAAATTTAGCAAGCGAAAATCTCCAAAAACGATAGAAACAGTGGTTCTCCTGGGAGCTGTCTCTGGATATGCAGGAACATTCTAGAAACCTGGAGAAGGGAAGGCTTTGTCTCTGTTTCAGTAAGAGGCAGGGGGGGGGGGGCAGGAAGCGTCAAATAGACTTTGAAACTATTTCTGAAAAATGGGCTCAAGATGCCTTCTCTACAAAGTTCAGTGAGAACAAGACAAAAGGCTCTAGAGAGAGAAAACCACGAGCAAAACTTTTAAATAGAAACAGAGTACATAAGTCTGTACACCATGATACAGGCCTGGGTGATTTCCACTTCCTAACAAGGTTCTTTCTCAAAACATCAACAATAATGACTATAATACTAGTATTGAGACAAGGTCTCATGTAGTCTAGGCTGGCCTGAGTCAAATATTTTTTCTTTGATAAACACTGCTTCTTGGCTAATAAATAATAAAATGTTCTTAACTACTCAAATAGAAATTCAAGTACTATATTACTTCCAGATTTTTTTATTCTCTATTTTGTTTTCCTGGTTGTGTTTCTTCTTTAGCATCGAGCTGAACTTCTTTCTTTATAGAATCTTCATGGGCTTTTCCTCTTTGTAAGTATACACCTTGCAGTAACTATTACAGAACATGTCTGCTACCTAGGAGTGTGTGAAACCTTGTCATATACCTTATGCAGAGGGCACAGGGTTCTTACATATAAATGTCAAAAGTAAACTGCTTAGATCAGACTCTAAAACTGTGACCAGCACTGGCTAACTAAGTCATGTTGAACCTGACTTCCTTCTTGACTCTGGATTGCAGAGCCCTAGCAGGTTTTATTGTTTTGTGTTGTACTGCTTTGTTTTGTTGGGGGAGTCATGTCTTAGTTAGGGTCTCACTGCTGTGAAGAGACACCATGACCATAGCAACTCTTATAAAGGAAACTATTTCACTGGGGCTGGTCTACAGTTTTAGAGGTTTAGCTCATTGTCATCATGGCAGAAAACATGGCAGCGTGCAAGCAGACACGGTGCTGGAGAAGGAGCTAAGAGTTATACATCTTGATCCAAAGGCCAAAGAAAGAGACTATGTGTCATACTGAGCATATTTTGAGCATGGAGGACCTCAAAGTTCAACTCCACAGTGACAGTCTTCCTCCAACAAGGCCACACCTACTCTAATAAGGCTATATCTCCTAATAGTACATTCAAACACATGACTCTGTGGAGGCCATTCCTATTCAAACCACCATAGAGGCACATCTTATTTTTCTTAAATAACTTGTTTTTCTCTTTATATGCTTTTACTTCTGTTGGTTTTTCTGTTTTGTTTTTTTTAAAAAAAAACATACAACTTTTTATTGTTAAGTCAAAGAGATATCAAAATTAAAGCAAAACTTTCAGGGTAAGACTTAACGAAACTACTACAGAGCATCAAAGGAAGTGAAATGGAACTAGGCGCAGGGAAATTATGAATTAATGAACACAGGAAGGGTAAGGAGGGAGAGCAGTGAGAACGTGCAGAAGATTCTAGGGGAGAGGATCTGGCGTTACTTTGCTCTCTCACAAGCGCCTAGGGAAATGAATAACGGGAGAAGATGTCTAAGGTCCACTATGTACTTAAGAGTCATCTTCCCCATTGGCACTGTCTCTGTCATCTTCTCCCTCCTCAGGCTCTTTTTCATCATCCTTCAACTCCAGCTGGTCATCCCCCCGATCTTCATTATCATCATCGTCCAGCAGGTCACCCTCCTCAGCAGAGTCATCTGCACCTGCCTCAGACTCCAGCTTCACATCAGTCCCCTCTCTCTTCACAGAGGCACTGCTCTGCTCTTCTTCAGACTTTTCATTCTTCATCTCTACTGGGGATGAGAAGGACAAGTCTGCTTGTTTGCTTCGTTCTTTTTCAATTTTCTTCCAGGCTTTCCAGCAGAGAATCCACTTTTTGTTTTATCTGAGTCAGCTCCTTTCTAATGGCCTGAAGGTCATCACCTTTCAACTTTCCAGACTTGGAAGAAGATCCCCGTTGTCCACTCTTCGAATTGAATCCACTTTTGCCCCTTCGTGAGGTGTTCCCTGACACACGCTGGCGTTTGGAAGGCACCACAGCTCGAGCAATAGGAGGAGGAGGAGGAACACGTGCTGGGTAACTGTACATCCTGTCATAATAATCCCGCTGAAAGTCATAGTCCAAGTCAAATGAGGAACCGTACATCTCCGCTGCAGATCGTTTCACACCTGCTTTTCCTCGGTTCACTTTTGGCTCTGCAACCAGGTTAATATCTAAAACCTGGCCGGCGATCATTCTGCCATCCTCTCCAGCTACAGCAGCTCGCGCATTTCTTTCATTAACATACTGGACAAAGACAAAGCCCTTACGCACAGAGCAACCCACAGTTTTGCCATACTTTGAAAATATGGCCTCCACATCAGACTTCTTGACCACCAGAGTATTGAGATTCCCAATGAAAACACGGGAATTCATGGACCGTGGATCTGTCTTGTTGGTAACATTGCTAGCCATCTCCTTTGATGATGGGGTTCCTCACAAAGCTGAAAATGTAGCTGAAGATCAAAGAAATCTCACAAGACTTAGGAGAGAAGAGACTGCCTCTCCTACTGCAGGTCTACGCCGAGACACCGGAGCTACAACAGCAAGGAGCCACACGACCGTTCGCTCTCCGTCTCCTCACAGAATGGCCTGTTTTTTTTTTTGTTTTTTGTTTTTGTTTTTTTAAAGAAAAAACCAAAATCCCAAACGTTTGCTAATGAAGACTTGGGAGCCAGGTGCTGGGGTGAAAGAAAGCATGTTAGTTCACAGAGACAGAGAAAACACTCAGCTGACAGTACTATTCCACTGATGTCCCAGAGGGGGAAAAAGCCCCTTCTCCTTTTCCTTACTGTCTTAAAATTTCTTCATCTCAAAAACCCTCCTTTCTGTTAACTTATGTTCACTCCCAGTCAACTGGTTGCTTGCTCCCCCTCTTGACCTATGGTTGAGTTTATTTAATCCTGTTTACATAAAGCTCCTGGATTGAAGGAGTATGCAGGGCTGAGCCACACCACAACAAGAAACAGGCTTTTATAGTTCACCATCTTGGGGTTCACAATGTGATCAAATAACCTGCAACATACTTCACTTTCAGTGAACAGTGAACAGTGGCAGGACATTCTAGAACCAACAAAGCCACATGAAGCATGCTATCTGATACTCCACAGACCTTTCTGACACAAATTAGCCTGCTTTCCACATATTTAAAACCTAGCACACCCAACTGTTCTTGCAAATCTTTACTTTTCCCCCAAGGCAACAGTCTTTTGATGTTAAAACAGTGAGACAAGTATAAGTCTACCAAAACATATTAAAGTAACACAAGCAAGTCTCTTTAAGAATTCTCAAAAATAATAGATTAAAAAACACATTGAAGGAAAAACAAAAGGAAGGAGAATAAAGTTGTTATCCTAATTCCAGCAACATCTCCATCATCTGTTTCATCAAGGCCACTTCCCCCAGGCTCTGCATTAAACAATCTGATCATTAAATCTGCAAAAAACACAAGGGATGTGCCCGTCTCATTAAAAACTGCACGCACGTGAACTGTGATAATGAGGAAGAGCATCTATTTTGGTTTTAAGGACAGAAGTGCTTCCTGCCCGTTGCTTAGTGCAGAGACACTTGCAGTAAGTAAGCTGTAGCACAAGACAGACGCCCCGGGAGTCTGTCTCCACAGACTCTCAAACTCGATTTACCAACAAGAATCACAAGGTGTTCAAAGCAGAAACCACTAACTCCACAATAGGGAGCTGAATATTTCTTTGAGGAAGTATCAGCTCTCTGTGAAAGGCGAGATCACGCCGCTTTATAGACACTCAAACTCTACAGGACTCAAAACAACTGCCCTTTTGTTTTACAACAGACGAATAAGGCCAAATGATACTTCATACACCTCGTAATGTTAATTACATTCAACACTGCAAGAAATCTGTTATTATATTTCTATATCTTAGAAAAGTATATTGATAACTGGCCTAGAATTTGTTAGGGCCATATTCTATAATGTTGGAAAATTACATTTACGGTATTATTCTTACAGCTGGGTTTCAGGCTAGACTTGAATTTGTAGCATTAGTCCACTTCCCCCCATTATACATGCCAACGTAGTTAGGACACCACCACTCAGTTCATTTTGAAAGTAAAAGTAACAATCTCTGAATAAACTTGAAAAGAAGAGAGAGGGCTGGTGAGATGGCTCAGCGGTTAAGAGCACTGACTGACTGCTCTTCCAGAGGTCCTGAGTTCAATTCCCAGCAACCACATGGTGGCTCACAACCATCTGTAATGGGATCCGATGCCCTCTTCTGGTGTGTCTGAAGACAGCGACAGTGTAGACACATAAAATAAATAAATAAATCTTTAAAAGGAAAAGAAAAAAAAAGAAGAGAGAAAGCAGAAGGATCCTTCTGCAATGGACCAGACAGCCACGTATCCAGGTAATCAAACCTCGAAAGCTGATTAATTGGTGACTTCAGCTGCATGTGGCAGATTATAATCATGTGTGCATCTCCATTCCCTCAAAAAAAGTGAGAGCCAGAAATAAAGTCAGAAGATAAAAGTACTTGAAGACCCAGAAAACAAATAGGCCTCCCATGAGTGAGCCAGGGTGGGGAAAACTCAAATGTCTACCATCACAGCCATCAAGAAGTTGGGGAACAGAACCTTACAACTCTTAAGGTGCAAGTACACCAGAAATAAGAACTGTAAGAAATGGACAGGAGGGGATGGCTTTGAAAACTGGAGAGTCACCTGCAAATCATCTTAAGGATAACTTTCAACATCCTTCCTGCCGTATGGTTTAAATGAAAATGGCCCCCATAGGATCATAGGGAGTGGCATTATTAGGAGGTGTGGACCTGTTGAAGGAAGTGTGTCACTGGGGATAGGCTTTGAGATTTCAGAAGCTCAAGCCAGGCCCAGCGTCTCACTCTCAGCCTGCTGCCTGCTGATCCAGATGTAGAACCCTTGGTTCCTTCTCCAGCACCATGTCTGCTTGCAAGCCACCATGCTTCCCACCATAATGAGAGTGGACTAGACCTCTGAACTATAACCCAGGCCCAGTTCAATGTTTTCCTTTATGAGAGTTGTCATGGTCATGGTGTCTCTTCACGGCATTAGAAGAACTGAGATACTTCCATATCCATGGAGCTGTCTACTTCCCTTCTCTACCCTCAGTAGAAAGACACAGACTGACAAAGGACCCTGACAGCATCCAGATTCAAGGACCAGGAACAGTGGAGGGTCATGGTGCCAGAAAGAGAGAGAAAGGGAGAGAGAGAGAGACAGAGACAGAGACAGAGACAACAGATGTAAAATTTGCATGGGGGCAAGAGACCCCTATATCCCTTCCTCTTAGGCTCCCAGAGCACTTGCAGGTTAGGAGATGTGAGGACTTTTCTAGAAGAAACTACCAAGGTCATGACAAAGACCCACAGTTAGCACAACTAGGGGCACACGGGGTTCCAAAAGTCATTCTAGGCCAATGCCACTCGTTACCAAGCCTTGACCTTCACACAGGGGAAAAAGGATGGAGTGGGAGCAGCAGGCATGTGGCAGAGGGGCTGAAGTGACAGTTGGGAACATACGAAGGAAATGCAGTCCACCCTGAAGGCAAAGCTCAGATATACACAATCAGTGGCAATCTACAAACAACAAAAACAGTAACCCAAGTGGCCAAAGAGATGTTTTGGCTATCTAATGTCCCCTCTGGCCTCCATGGGCACACATGGCATAGACACATACATAAAAATGAAAACAAGCTCAAAGATGCTTTAAAGTCACACACAAGGAAAAGGTAATGAACAGCACCTCACAATACTTTATATAGATATGTCAATATCTATATATAGTGTATAGATAGATAGATAAATATAATATATAACATATAACATATAATATATAATATAAATAAATTGGAACAGAAGATGGCAGAAGCCCTCCAAATTTATCAGAAAAAATTGATCCCTACTTTAAATCCAACAACACATGAAAAGGGGGAACAAATGATATTGTTACATATGCCAGATTGTAGAAAATTATACCACTCACACCTAAAGAAGCGGCTGGGCAATGTGCCTCCCCAGAGGGTCAAAGTCAAGAGATGGCATCTAATGAGCAGGTCAATCAAGAATTCCCACGTAGGGGTTAAGGGAAATTGCAGGCCACCTGAGCAAACAGCCTCAAGGGTAGAGTCTAGAGGAGCAAGAGAGCAGAGGACACCAGGAAAATGTTACATGAAATGACTCACAGAAAGCCTGGAGGACAGGCCACTGTTTGACCTAATCTCAGAATATGAGGATAAATAAACTGGGTAGAAAAAAAATCACAAAGCAAACGCAGAAATTAGTATGATACATAAGAAAAAAAGATAAAGCCATAAAACAGTGCAGAGTCGACCTGTGAAAACACATTACCATGAAGAATAAAGGTCAGGCCTTACAGGGAGGGAGGATAACGGATCTAAACATTTAACACCAAACCTGGCTTGAGAAAAGTCAGTGTTTACTGTGTAAAACGGTGTCCCAGCTTCTCTTCCTGCTGCTGTGATAAAATATCCCCATCAAGGCTGTATTTCAGTTCCTAGTTCACGAGTCATGGCAGGGAGGTCAAGGTGGCAAGCGAGGGCTTGCAGAGGCTGATCACAGTTCATCTGTGATCAGGAAACAGAGATCTGTGATCAGCGTATACTGCTGCACAGTTCCACCTCACTTAGCATCGTCAGCAAGCTACCCTCTGTAAGCATGCTAGAGGACCACCTCGCGGGTGACCCTCCATCTGTGAAGATGCCAATTAACACTGACCAACACAACTCACAAGCAAACAAAAACTTCAATATAAACCTATCAATTTATTAACTAGAAGTTAACAACCAAAGAAGAGCTAAATGAGGTAAAGTAGTTGCTTATGACAAGCAACTACCCATGTGATAATGAAAATGAATAAAGCAGGAATTTCTAAGCTATCTATCTGTACTCCTGCAATTTAAAAATGAAATTTTAGGGGTAGGAGATGAATCAGTGGGTCAAAGGCTTTGTTGTATAAACCTGAGGACCTGAGTTCAGCTCTGCAGCCAGGCACAGCAAGGGTCTATAATCCCCCCGGTGTTGGGGAGTATGGGTTGGACAGGGGACAGGAAGATAGCTTGGAAGCCTCTGGCTTAGTTGGTAAATTTCAGCTCCAGGTTGAACAAGACAATTTCAAGAGAAATAAAGCAGAGAGAAAAAGTGGGCACCTGATGTTCTCGGCTGGCCTCTGAGCATTTAGTGGCATGCACACATTCATACACGCATGTAACACGTGCACGCATGTGGACACACACACACACAGGCCAATTTTTAAAGGACTAGAAATAAATCAATGAAACGAATAAAACCACCCAAGTACAAAAGATAAACTGATGGGAAGTATCATTTCTGGCTTATAAAAAAAGAAAACAAATAAATCTTAATTAGCTTCTTCTGGCCAGTCAAGCTGCTCAATCAATTTATTTCATTTTATCACTCTGAGGAATACAGTGAGAAGTCAAATATAACCAGTCTTCACAGTAGTTACCAGTTAGTGCAGGGCAAAAGCAAAGGGTCCCTTGGACACTAGTGCACCCAGGAAAACTGAATTGCCTGGCAAGATAGTTCACCGTGGGGAAAGCCACTTGCCACCAAGTCTGGCAGCCTCAGTTCAAGCTCAAAGACCCCTTTACTATGGAGAGAACAAGTTGCCCTCTGACCTCCATACATGCACCATTGTCTGTGTGATATACCTATCAACAAAAAACAGCCAATGTACTTTTTAAACAGTCAGCCATCTTTGTTTTAGACGTATAAATATCCCAGCTGCAACCTATCTCCTCTTCTGCAAAACGCCAGTGTAGCTTCTTTCAGGGGCTCTCATCTGATGTGCAAAGGAGAGAGAGAATGTTTAGCATTTGAACCCCATTTCTAGATATACAGAATCCCTCATTACGAGAGTTCTGCTAAGAGACGTATTTATCAACAAAAATTTATCAAGCAGAAATGGCCAGATACTCCTCTTCCCAGAGTCCTTTGCAACCAAGACATGAGTACATGACTCAGCATTACACCAACCAGGAACTGAGAGTCACAGGTGTGAAGAGGCCATCTGAAGCAGCAGGCATGCATCATGACAGGAGCGCCAGCAACATTCAGTGCCCGGAGGCATCAAGCGCTGAAGAGACAGGGCTGGCCCTGGGTGTCTGGTCCACATAGGGTAGGGTTGGCACTATAAACATCTAGCATTTAGTAGTGTCAACCCTACAAAGAACTAACCCTAATGGATGGGTTTGGCTATAAGCGGGTGGTACAGTCTCCTAATTCAGAGCCTACCTGGGGATGGTCAATAAATTTCCTCTCTTCTTCAAGCCCTCAGGCAGTCTCCATCGCTTCTATGTGTGAAGCCTGGTTCCTGTACTGCCTAGAAGGCACAGGTACAGAGTGGCAACTACAGGAAGGAAATGTTTGTGGTGCTTGAAATTCCAGAGCAGAACAGAGGACTGAGGGGGAAGGTCATATTTAATATACAAATAAGGCTGTTTCGGCCCGCTGTAAGTTAAGGACGTTTTTTTCATTAGCTCTCTATTCTTTGCCTCCTATGGTTTCAGATGGGTAAATATTCCATCAGTCATCACACTCCGAGGTCTAACTCTGATGGACTGCACACGAAGCATTCCGAATGGCATCCAATGGGAGTAGCCGTTGTTCCCTGCTCGCCCAGGATACTCATGAATTCTATTTTGAGGATAGAGGAGCAATGGGTGAGAAAGCACATTTTTCTTTGCTTTTCTGCTTAGGCTCAGTTTTCTTTGAAGTGAGGCACTTTGGAACCAGTGGTCAAGAACTACACGTGACAATGAAAATGCAAACCAAGACATCCAGAGATTTATGCTCGGCTCTGAGCCACCAACGCTGCTGAAAAGCTGCCTCTCTCAGCGCAGGGCATTGAGGCATCTTAACTTCCAAGGGTGAGAACGCTGAACCCAGACAATTTATCTGCACATGTCTTGGGCTAACTGCATGCATTTTGCAGATCAAGCTAGAAGTGCAGACAGATATCTCTGAATAAACTGTGGATGTGACCAAAAGGGCTTCATAAAAGAGTCAAATGCCGTAATAACATTAATAGAAATGAGGTCACAGAGAAAGACTGTGGTAACCATTTGTCTCTGGAAAATGACTTTGTGACAAAGAACAGCTAAATTTTTTTGTTGGCTGCACAAGACAATACACACTCTATAAAGACAGTTTACAGAACAAACAAATTTAAATAAATAAATAAACTCAGTGAATATATCCAAGTTTCTTTACTGTGGTATTTCCCTGAAAGACTTGCCAAGAGATCAGATTAGTCCCTCAGTCAGAGCAGTCAGGCTAAAAATCATTCTCAGGGATGGAGGACAATTTTATTTTGGATGGTGATGGAACCACCATCCCGAGTAAATGGCATTTAAATGAATGGCACCCAAATATGATGGCATTTAAATCCTACTTTAAATGCCATCAACTGCCAGGCCATCTTCTCTATAAACTCCCTGTGCTGTGAGTCCTCTTGAAATATCTAATGGCCGCTGGACAGTTTCACTCCACAGTTGTCCAGATAAGTTAGTGTCATATTCCCATGGTGTGTGTGTGTGTGTGTGTGCGCGCGCGTGCATTCAGAGACTAGAAAGACGATGCTGGGTGTCTCCTAGATCACTAATCTGTTGAGACAAAGCCTCTCACTCCAGTTGGAGTACACTGGTTGGCTCCAGTGGCTGGCCAGCTTCAGGAGTGGTCCTGTCTCTTCCTTACTTACACTGGCTGCTCCAGGTGACTCTGGTTGGTATCAGGGCATCCAAACGTCGGCCATCACACTGGCACAGCAGTTACTTTACCACCTGAGCTATCTCTTCAGTCTGCCTGCGTGTTTTACAATTTTTATTCTTTAAGTGAGTCTGTAAAGTGAAGCTTTCGCCATGGCATTTTCATATGTATCTTTGGTTTATCGTGTCTTCTATTCCCCCCACACCCTTTGCAACCTCCCACAGGAGTAGCTGCCTTTCCCCCTTCAGGCTGCCTGTGCTGTATCATCCTTCCTCCTCAAAGCCTCTTCTTCCCCACTTATGGTCCTCACTTCAGCTTCATGACCAATGGTCACAGTCATATCACATGTGTAAACACAAAAGCAAAGAGGGAGGACAGCAGGTGTCTTTCTGAGTCTGGATCACCTCACTTAATATAATCATTTCTACAGCTGTCTATTTTCCTGTAAATTTCACCATTTCGAGTTTCTTCGTGGTCTAATAAGATGCCAGTATGTATATGTTCCATCACTTATCTGCCGATGGGAGTTTACAGTAATTCTGCTTCCTTGCTATTATGAATAGAGCTACAATACACACACACACACACACACACACACACACACACACACACACACACCCCTGTATCAAGAAGTGAGAATGAATGAATTCAACAAAATTACCAGATATGAAAGTGTTCATGCAAAAATCAGTTGCATTTCTATATAGTAACAACAAATAATAATTTTTTTTTTAAAAAAGGAGGAAGCCTGATCTCCAAAAACTATTACTTCATGGTCAAAAGGAATTAAAGAAGAGCCAAACAAATGGAAAGGTATCATATATACATAGGCTAGAAGATTTAATATTAATTACATGTCAGTACCAATAAAGGCTCAACACAATATAATTCCTATTCAAAACCCCAAATGTTTCTTGCAGAAACTGAACTATACACACATTCTCTCCTTTTTTAAATTGTAGGGTTACTGTCCATGTAAACAGATGGCAAAACCCAGACAAGACAGCCACTTCCCATACTTCCTACCTTCCTCAATCCAAGAGCCCCACCTTTGCCTACTGGCAGAAAATCAGCAGAACAGTTCTTTGAAGACTTGTAAATGTCGTATATGTCCAATATGATTAAACTAACTCACCTCTGTCCTAGGAAGGGCTCGAATACAACGCTTCTACATTTATACTGGATTGAGGACAGCTGTGGCCGCTGCTATCCCATCCACACAGCACTGGGATGGTCCATGGGAGAGACAGAGTTCCTACTGTTAATCATCTAGGGATGAGGCAGAGCTCAGGGAAGAAGTGGGAGCCAGCAAGGGAAGACTTCAAAAAAGGAAAATGGAAGTCCTCTCCCTGCTCTACAGGCCCTTGATCTCTTTGCTGCCTAGATTCTTTATCTTGTTACGGTCACTTCCGTGGGTAGAGTCTAGTGGCCTAGCTTAGAAACCTGGTAAGTATGGGACATTGTAAGGCCACCCAAGGATGGGTCCAGACCTATAATTTTAGACTCTAAATCTTGTTGATAGTCATGAAACCCAACTTCTTTCTGTGGGGAATTAAAAACTTGTTTCCAGATGAGGATTGGAATGGAAAATGAAAATGCCTTGCAACTTGACTAGCGTGGTGCCCAGAGGATAGAGTCCCTTTGGGACAGAAGTCAAGCACAGAGGCCAGGCTTGCTTCAGCATATGAAAGTGTTTTCCTTCCCCAATCATGGCAGAAAAGGCCCATTCATCTAACCGGGAGAAACCATGGAATCTCCTGCAAACAAGCATATGCTAAACAGAAAGCTAGACCCTGACAATTTGAGCTGACATTTCAGGTGGGTGGGGGTGGGGCCTGCTGATCCTTCAGACTTGTTGACAGCCGGCATCTACTGAGATTTCTCAATACTGCCTGTTAGTGATCTCCAGTCTCACCCTCCCAACAGTTGTGTAGCTCTCCATCCTGAGCCTAGTAGGATACTGGATGTAAGATGGATTGCGGATTTGGGAATGAAGAAGCATACTGTTAATAAGCTGAGCAGGAGATATTTAGCATATTCACTGTACACGTTAGAAAGTCAGGAGAACGACCCTTTCACAAGCAACCAGGGCTAAATCAAAACTTAATTCAAGGTGATTAGCGCTTCAGGACTATCTACAAAGTGCCCTCTACTCTAGAAGTCTAACTGCCTT
Source organism: Grammomys surdaster (assembly GCF_004785775.1). Classification (NCBI taxonomy): domain Eukaryota; kingdom Metazoa; phylum Chordata; class Mammalia; order Rodentia; family Muridae; genus Grammomys; species Grammomys surdaster. The sequence goes on from NW_021604608.1 coordinate 20,511,545, forward strand.
TCGAAGACAACACCTCAGGGAACCAGTGAGTATAGGGCCTGAAGATGAATACATCACTGAATTGAAAAATATTAAGATGGAAAATGTTAATCAAAAGTACCTGTTTAATCCAATACAAAAATCTGGTACCGAAATGTTAAAGAAAAAAAAAAAGATCTATTGTTATTTTGTGTGTTGGGAGTGCTTGCCTGTTTGTATGTCTGTGCTCCTGTAGCACCGACCAAGGAGACCAGAAGAAGGTGTCAGATCCCCTGGAACAGGATCACAGATGGTTGTAAGCCACCATGCGAGTGCTGGGAATTGAACCTGGGTCCTCTAGAAAAGCAGCCACTGCTTGTACAACCACTGAGCCATCTCTTTAGCCCCTACACTGCAATTTTTGTGAAGCATTTCCTAAACACAAAAGCTCACAGCCATATATGTGAGCTATAAAGGCAACTCAACCTTCTTAACTAGGAGGAAAAAAACCCAGCATAGCTTCTATTAAAGCTCATGGAGTCACTGGGCAGTCCACTGGATTAAAGTGTTAACCCAAACCCCCACAAAAGATACGTCTAATGTGAAATTTAGGAGGATTTTTAATTTTAACTATTTTCCCTGCAGTCATTTCTTTGAACCTGACAAAACCTTTGTTCTAAAACAGTTTTTTTAATGTTCCATTTTGAAATGCATCTGCATTAAATCATCACTGGCGTGGAAACACGGAGACTCAATGAAAACCGGCCATCAGGCTTTGGAGGAGGGTGGACGAGTTCCTACACACGGCCCATCATCCCGTAACCTTTAGATGCCCTTTCTTGATGGCTCTGCCAGCAACCAGCTGCAATTACAGCTCTTTTTTAAACAACTGATTCTCCCACATCTGGCTCCTTTAGCTCTGTGCATTTTCTTTTCTTTTTCCCTACTTGTTATATGATATCAGACACTATTCTGATGTCATTGTACCGACAATACATTCACATTATGTTAATTGTCTGAAGGCCTTAAAGATTTTAGGATACGGAGCACTATGCAAGCTTTATTAGTAAGGATCCATTGAACTTATCATCTAAAGCAGTTCAAAAAAAAATTATACCAGAAGAACAAGAGCAGCTAGGATTGTACCAGAAAAATGGCCCACACGGTTAACAGTACACTAAGAAACCATGAGCTATCCTCCAAAGTAGAAGAAGCCTGGGAAACTAGTATGCTATCTATCTTGGGGGCTGAAGGACTCCTGCCTAGGCAGGAAATGAGAAGAGCCACTCTAGAAAGTAAAGAAAAAGCTGCAGTCTCTCTGTAGTTCTGAAAGCCGATGGTGTGTCCAGCTGACTACTGCCCTGCTTATCCTGGGATTAAACATAGTTTGTACATGTAAAGTCCACCATCACATGTCATGGTCTGTCCATTCTTATCTGCTGGTTTGTCTCCCACCACCCTCACCTCCTCCTTGGTCCAGCCTAAACTTCTTCCCCAATCTGTGAGTTTCCTTTCTTTCCTCTTCCTTATTTTATTGCCGGCCACTGAGCCGCCCAAACCGGTTGTCAGGTACCAGCTGTACAGCCGGCCACCAAGGCTCAGTTACACCAATTAAATGGGGAGCTCAGAGCTGGGTAAAATGTTCTCCTTTCCAGATAACTGTCCAAAAGTATTCGTCTGCCAGACATTTTACATCTCAGTGGCAAGCATCCCTCAGACCTCTCCTGAGGAGTTGAAGCCACAGCAAGTGCATGGTTTTCCCATTTATTTTAGGGCCTGGCTCAAAAGAATGAAAAATATGTTTGCACATAGTAAGCAACATTTGAAATCCTCTGAACCAAGACACCGTAGCCTTTGGGGGGAACAGTACGTTATACTCCTTTCCTGAAACTTCTTTCCCCGTAGATCTTGGCGAAGGACTTACTGGTGAACTGTCAGCACCTTGCAGAACATCAAGCACCCAACACCCACTTAATAAGCGCCTGCTGAGTAAATGACAAATGAGAGGCTACGGCTGATTAGGGTTTTTTCTTACCATCAATTGTTCAGGATCTTTCCCCTACTTAATATTGGATCTTTAAAACATCTCCAGCTGGAGAGGCGGTTCAGAGGGTAAAATGTTTGGGTTCAAGTGTTGAGACAAAAGTTTGGAATCCCTGCACGCACACACACACAGGGGCACGCACGAAAAGGCAGCCTCATTATACTAGCTGTTAGAAGACAGTCAAGATCCCAAATCAAATCCCCAGACACTTGATAGCAATGTGACCTTGACTGCGTTGTAGAACTACAGGCTATAGATTACTTTTCTTATCAATAAACAAGATCCAGCTTGTGAGGCTCTGAAGCACTTGTGAGATTTATAAACAACTTATGTAAAAGCTTGCTGAATGAAATTATCTGCCATTCCATTCTGCAGCTCCAGAACAAAATGTACCATCAAAATCTAATTTGCCAAAGCTGGAGTTCACTCATGCAACAGATAGGCATCGAGCATTGGCAATCTACTACCGGAGTCAGCCTGCTGTTCAACATGAAAGGAATAGTTTAACTGCTGCCTTTAAGTGCAGGGAAACAACAATTAGTTCACATGGGCAGGAGAAAAGTGTACAATCTATCTTATTTTCTTTATTGAAGCACTAAAGGATTAACCAGTTATAGCAGGCTGGAGTGGGTTTTTTTTGTTTTTTGTTTGTTTTGTTTTTAAAACAGGAATCAAACAATGGAGGAAAGCAAACTAAAAGTAGTTTTTAGAGTCCACAAGTATTGACAGTTGTCTATCTGCCTGCCTGTCTGTCTGTCTGTCTGTCTGTCTCTGTCTCTCGTGTGTGTGTGTGTGTGTGTGTGTGTGTGTGTGTGTATGCATGTGTGTGTGCATGTGTGTATGTGCAAATGTGTGTATGCATGCATTTGTGTGCATGTGTGTGTGTACGAGTGTGTGTGTGTGTGTGTGTGTTGGTCAAATCAATGAGGATCTTCCTCTACCATACCACCTATTTTTTGAGACAGGGCCTCTACTCAATGTGGAGCTCACTGATTGGCTAGACTGGCCAGTGAGTTCAAGGATTCTCCTGTCTCTTCTCCAAGGGCTCAGGTCACAGGCCTGTACCACCACACTGGTTTCACTTGAGTGCTAAGGGGTCTGAACAGTCAGTGATGGATACATAAGACAAGGGTTTTGCTTTAAAAGAGCAAAATTAAGCTGCTAAGGGCTGGAAGAATAAGATCTGGTCTACATAGTAAGTCCATCCAATGGTGCTGATTTGTCCAATAATCTATCACAGAAAATTCTCAAAATCAAGAAATGTGATGTTTGTGCAAACTGAAATTTATGGAAGAAAGTAAATTGGGCACTGGCTGCTGCTTAGTTATTTTTCTGGTGGGGAAACAGCCATGTTCTCTGAGCCCCACTCGCATTGTTTCTCTCTTTTGGGCCCTCAGTGACCCACGGGAGTACAAAGCTTCTTGCCTTCTATTTCCAGAACACCTGAGCTCAAAGAGCTATATGAAATTGCTTCCCTTCCCCTTCACCGACGGCAGCACAGACAAGCTAGAGCCCTCCCGTGAGGCTACTTTCCGTCTCGGCTCACTGCCAATACCTTGGTAGATATAGCAAACTATGTTTCCAAAGCCCTGAAAACACTGAGCGACGTAGCAATTTCCATTCTAGTAAAAGCCACCGCTTCCTGCTCTCCTAGGCCATTCAGAGTAAAAAGCGGAGTCTCAAACATGGTCTTAAGGTGTGCTGTGCTGAGGGAGACATAGCAGTTATAAGATGGTGCAAAGTTGGTCTTAAAACAGCAGAGGGGTTATCCCGGGCCAGGCATGGCATACAACATTGTTACATGCCAGCCGCTACCGTCCATGGCCCATTGAAACGTAGGTGAGTAGAACTGACTCCCATCCAGATAAGGTGCTTCTTCTAAAATCCCAACGAGCCAGGTACGCAGACCTAGTCCCACAGCGTGAACCATGTGAACTAATATCGGTCCCACTAGAAAAAAACTATGGCCACATTTTACACATAATCATAGATGTGTGCCTCAAATTTAATGCTCTTAGTTTATCAATGCCATGTTTAAATTACCCCCTACACACACACACGCACGCACGCACGCACGCACGCACGCACACACAGAGTAGTAGACACGAAATGCTTGAGAAAATACCAAGGCAGATGAGAGTTTAAAAGAACAGAGATGTTCTATTCCTAACTTAGTGCAGAGGGCATGGACCAATGATTACTCTACCTGAGGTATTGTGTGGAATGTCTCACTGAAGAACATCCAGTGCGCTACTTGTTGGGTAGCCCATGCTAAACAGATGTTAGTTATTTGGTGTCTGAATTTGAAACGCATACTTTATGCATCTTTGAATAATGGACTCCTAACCTAATACCGGGCAATTTAATAGTGGGTCAATAAATATTTGCTTACAAATTAACTGAAAGTTGAGAAATCATACAACCTTTCACCTCTCTGTTTTAACACTGATTATGAGTTGCACCACGAGAAAGTTACGTCCCACCACTCCCCAAATGTACCCGTGCTGCCACAGCTTTATTGCAGACATCTGGTGTGTTTGGAGAGAGAAATGTACGGGTAGACGTCTAACATGTTCGGAGATACTGCTTAGGGTAGCAGAGCAGGAGCCCATGAAGGAGGGACCACAGAAGATGCTAAAGAATAGACATAACAGTTGCCACACAGTGACTGAGTTCTGACTGCACACTCAGTCCTGCAAGCCTCCTGGTAAGAATGTGTCTCATGATCGCAAACACTGCAGAGATTTTGAAATATAAAACTTACTCTCAATAAACTAGCATCTCCCATAATTATGCTTCTTTCTAAAGGCCAGGGCAGCCTTCAAGCAAACAGAGGCTGAGGTCCAACTGCTACCCTTGCACTAAAAATTATATCATAGTTAATCTTCCTTAACACGAACACTGTTCGTAGCTTCATGGGAAATACAGGTTCTTAGACAATGTGTAGCACACACTGCTCTATTACTATAAACATAAAATAGAAAATATATGTATTAAATAGGATAATAGATTAACTTTGGTTTTGCTTCTTTTCAAAGAACCCCTGGTGACTTTTTGAGCATGTCTCCATCTGTCACCGAGACAGTCACCATGATCTTTCTCCAAACATTAAACCAAGTATTGAAACCTAGAAGACCTTCCTCTGACTTGGGTTTACTGTAGTTTTCCTTCTTAGTCCAGGCTTGGCCTCCCTCCCAGACCTCCTGACTCAGCTTCCTACAGAGTGCTGGGATTACAGGCATGCCATCATGTTCAACCAGACAAGAAAGGCTTTGAAAACAGATCTATGAGAGAGCAAGATGGCTTAGTGGGGAAAGATATCTGCCACCAAGTCCTATGACCTGAGTTCGACTCCTGAGACTCACACAATGGAAAGAGAAAACCAACCCTCAGAAGTTGTCCTCTGACCTGCACATGCTTCCCATGGCATATGCATTTCCCCGCCCCCATCCCACTCCATATACAATAAAAAGTAATTTAAAAAGTTCTTCAAAAATATACACGTAATTAGCAAATGCTGAAAACAAAACAAGGGATTTTGGTGGTGGTAGTGGTGGTTTGGTTTGGTTTCATCTGTTTTTGTAGACAGGGTTTCTCTGTGTAGCCCAGGCTGTCTTGTAACTCACTTTAGACCAGGCTGGCCTTGAACTCAGAGATTTATATGCCTTTGCCTCCTGAGTGCTGGGATTAAAGGCATGCGCCATCATACTGCCCACTCCCACCACCCAGGCAGAAGGGTTTTTGTTTTTTTTTTTAAAGTGTGAGATTTATTTAGGCTGTTTAATTTCCTCCAAAGGAACCAGCCATGTGCTTAATTACCTCTTATAGTTTCCAAAGTAGTCTCAAGAAAATGCTTTTGACATTAATAAATTTCAAAATGAACAGCTCCTCCCCCACCCCACCCCCACCCTGCTCATTTGACTTTAACCTCTTTGAAAGCAGTCCCAGGCCTTGCTTCAAGAGTAGGACCTTGCTGGAGGGAAGCCTTCTTGTTCTTGTTGTTTTGATTGGCAGCCTTAGTTTTTAATCTAAGAGTAACTTCGAGCATGCTTTCATGCACACACATTTCCCTTCATCTCACCAAGCGCAGTACTAAGCAGGAATCTTTGAACACAGTCCCTCTGGCAATACAAGGGACGTCTTTAGCTTGCCACTGTAAACCCAAGTCCACAGATACTTCGCCTTTACAAAACAGAATAAAATGTTCACAACAATACCACAATGCATCCCAAAGGAGAGTATTTTGGAATAAGGGAGGGAAAATTATTTCACAAGAGGCTGTATTGGATTTTAAAGAAATACTAAGTTCTTTGGAGGATGGTGTAAGTGCCTTGCTTTCTGGGAACAGTGTCTCCTACCAAAAACACCACTGCAAAGGAACAGTGCCTCCTAACCAAAACATCATTGCAAAGGCCTAGATCCTAAAACCCAGAAAATTGTTTTTTTGTCTTTTCATTCCATTTTTCAGATGGATTGGTGCCTTCCAACACAATCCTTTTTTAAATGTTCTTCAATGACAGAATAAAAATACAACACAAAGGGGTTCCTTTTAAAATTAATATGCAATTGTAAGACAATATTCAACTAAATAAATTCCTAAATAATTTTGTATTTCCACCAACAATATTATTTCATTACTGCAAATATTTCACTTTAACCAAAAAAAGGAAAAAAAAAGGTTTTTGATGAAAATTATCAAAATTCTTGTATTCTGATAGATTTGTATTTAGAAACTTGAAAATAATTAGAATTAAAAATTACATCCATGTACATAAATATGTGCATATATACATGGAAATATTTTAATATGCATATTTAATAAGCCTCATAATTAAAAGTCTTACCTTTTTATCATTACTTAAGGCAATACATAATTTAATAACAATTAAGTTTATAGTAAACATAATAAAATCTATGAGGTTTGATGTTACTATATTTTTAAGATTTGTTTTTCATTTATGTGAATGTTCTGTGTACCAGTGCCTGCAGAAGCCAGAGGAGAAGTTGGAGTCCCCTGAAATTGCAGTGGGTCTTGAGCAAAGCTCTCGTGTGGGTATGGACTGGCAAGATGGCTCAGCTAGTAAAAGCTACTGTTGGGCTCACACCTTGGATCACACAGTCAAAGAGATGAAAAGAACCAATGCTCAAAATTGTCCTCTGACTTCTACACATGTGCAGCAGCACACATATGCCTGCACTCACCCACACATATCACATATACATGCCTGTTCTGTATATGTGTGCACGCATGTCTATAAAACACAAAAGAAATGAGACAACGCAGAAAGTCTAGATCCTAATCACTTGAAAGTTTCTTTTTAAAAGCCTCCTGAGACCCTTCACAACTAAAAGTCCATTAAAAGCAAATAAAATTTACTATGCCATGAATAAAAACAGAAAAGCCACAGACCCACTCAACCTTTCTGAGAGAAGTAGCATAGAACGTTAAAATGCAAGTGAAAAATGCTTTTTCCAGATCTTTGGTACAAAACTCAAAAGGCAAGCTCTCTCTTCCCACAATGTTTGTGAATTAATAACAATCACCCAAGGAGGTCAGACAGTCCAAATATAAGTAGAAATTGTATAGAGGCAAAAATTTTAAATTTCAAGTCAAACTAGAAATTAAAAATCAAAATGCCAACGACGCTTCTCAGAGTATTTCTGCATAATTAAAAGTGTGGTTTCACTGGATGTGAAATACTGGCGTGCACACATTAATTCTGTTCACGATGTATAAACAGGGCTTTCTAAGTCTGGATGGCGTTTGAACCGTTTTCTTATCAGCATTCCTTAAGCTGGAACTCTCAAGGCTTCTTGGCAACTGACCACGTAACAAAAACATCTTTCTGGGGATCTGCACGTCTAACCATACTGAGTTTGGGATAGGAGAGAAGGCCTTCTGAAATCACACTTGACACTGAACCCCCTTCCAACGTGAGCATCGCATGAACACAGAAGGTTGCAAACAGCAGTGAGCAGTAACAACGTAAAGAAGACGAAGAAGGCTTTCGAAACATTCTTTGGGGGCATGTGTCTAAGCCTCCTTCACCTCTATGAGTGTGGAAAGGACAGTCTTGAATGTTTTCTGTGAAAACAGGTTAACATAAAAATTCTGCTTGGAGTCAGTGAGATAGCTCAGTGGGTAAAGGAGCTTGACACTAATGCCTAATGACCTGAGGTCACTCCCCAGGATACACGTAGTGGGAGAAGAAAAACAACCTCCACAAGTTGGCCTCTGACCACCACATGTATGCCGAGGCACATTTGCACACACATACATACCACAATCATCAAACGTAAAAAATTTTACAATCACTTAACACGCAAGTTAGTTCCCCAGCAACTGTTCACGGGGATATATAGGTAAAAATACATTAGCACAACATACCGAGTAGTTAAGACAGAAGCCGTGAGTAGCCTACGGCCTAAAGTCTGTGCCCTTCTCTAGCGCTCCCATTCAGGCCTTGCATTAGATGAACTAAGCATAATAAATGCAGGTATAAGCCACAAGACCCTGAGAAATCAGTGGATCAGAAAGAGACAGGGAGCTTCATCCCAGTATCAACAACCAAACAGCAGCCACTCCCTAAATACAAACGTACGTTTCTATTACTGTCACTGTTACAGTCAGCATTTACATATTGTTGATTCTTATGTCAGATTGTTCTCCTCACGCTTTTAGCAAAGGAATACTACCAAGATGGGAATGGGGAACCACTCATGCCGGTCCGCTGGATGTCTTGTTTCACCGCACGATACGCTTGTTCCGGCAGCAGCACCTGTGGATGTTGAGAGGGAACTTTCAGAGCACAGCCCATTTGTTTGCGCAGTTAGAAACACCAGCTCATCATAAAAGACTGCACCCAGGCTGAAGCTAAGAACAGCCAGAGCATGCACAGCATGCACATCCTCAGGCACCTGCCAGTCACCTAAGGTAACCGCGTGAGTTAGGCCGCACCCATCCATACCTGTAATCTTTCATCTGGACTTTACTAAGTCCCTGACTGTCATTACCAGTAAAAAGCATGTAATTCCAGAGAGCCCATTGTCCCCAATTGACAATAATCCACAAGTTTCAACACTTCAAGGCACAGGCTCACTATACATGGCAGGTGATAAAACACGATGAGCACAAATGCTTGTTGCATTATTTATTTCTTACTTGCTTAAAACCGTCATACAATTTTCTAAGCACTGTGCCCAAACCCCATAAGCACTATGGGGTTTGCATAGTATGTGTTTTCTAAAGCTGCATGTAATGTAGGTGAGGAAAGCTAACTACATGTATGGATATGTGTGACCCATCCAGAGAGATTAAATCATGAGTCATCTTTTGTCATTATATTGAGGAGATTTCGATTTCCAATGTTCATAGCTTCTAAGAATACTTAAGGATTAGTTATGTGGAAATGTTACTTGTGAGAAATCGCCTAATAATGTTAGGATAAATGAGGTGTCAATGAGCCATCAGTACCTCTTTCTGAATAGACCACTATGAAAATGGCATAACAGACTCTAGCTGACCGCAGCGCTTGGCTGTAACTGTTAAGAAGGAAAACCAAAAAGGCCAAAAGGGCTGAGTTCTCATTCCTTAAAAATCAACACATACTTTTTTTTTTTTTGGGGGGGGGGTGTTTCGAGACAGGGTATCTCTGTGTAGTTCTGGCTGTCCTGGAACTCACTCTGTAGACCAGGCTGGCCTCGAACTCAGAAATCTGCCTGCCTCTGCCTCCCAAGTGCTGGGATTAAAGGCGTGCGCCACCACTGCCCGGCTCAACACATACTTTTAAAGAATGAATTTTCTTTAAAAGTTTTCAAAACACATACAAAAGGATATGCGCAAAGAAGTTTTTAAATAATTTTTGTTTAAATAAATGTAAATAAACAATAGAAAACTAAAAAATATTTTAAACAGGTTAAAAATGTAAACGCACAAAAAAGATGAGCTTTTAAAGATATGTGAAATTCCTACTGAAGTGGGAAAATATCTCAAGGAAAATCTAGCAACAAAAACACACTCAAAAACCATCCCCATGTTGCTTAAAGTATTTATGGCTAGAAAAAAAAATCAGAAAGAAAAAAAAAATCACATTTGAAAACCCGCTGGCTACAGAGAGCAGAACTGGAACAAGGTGACTTTTATTTTCTTCAAATTTGGGGGAAATTCTCCTTTGACGCCTGTTTTTATGTCACCTGTGAGAGCAGCCAAGAACAAGGAGCACAGAGAGATTCCTTGTGGTGGAGAGTCAAGCACCGGGCCCAGCTGGGAGGCCAGATCTTTCCAAGCATTTTTCTCCTTCCCAGTCAAAGTCAAATATAGTCCCAACAGGGGTGTTTAAAGTACATAAAGCCACTACAGAGGCCAAAACATAATCTGCTTTTACTGGCTACGACAGTCAGGGACTTAGTAAAGTCCAGATGAAAGATTCTTTTTTTGCTTGGATATTACTATTTACTATACCCACGCTGTTTGAGTACCCGAAATTTTGTCCTGAATAAAGACATTGTGTTCTGGATAGACCGCCTTCAAATAAGGCCAAGATAAGACAAAGGCAAGGAAGGACGTAGGCAAACCTAAAGCTTTAAGCAGAAAGAAAAGAGAGGCTGGTCGTTATAACTAACTCATGACAAGTTCAGAGGAGCTTGGCTATATGAAAATTTTCTCAACCAAAATTTTGAGACATTTTTGAGTCTCAACTTGAAGTCCAGACCCTCCAGCTTCAGTTTCTCAAATTCGGTGATATGTTTGTGCCACTACATTTGGCTAGTGCCAAAATAATCCATATGCATTAGATAGTGGCTTTTTAGTCATGAGTGAAGAAACTTAATCCCACATCACGACCTCACGTAAGAAGTGGGCTTTGGAGACACAGTGAAGTTAAGGGTCGATCTGGGGCAATTTGTCACACCTGTGGTGACTTCCCTCGCCTGTGCTCGGATCATTTTCCTAGCTCACCTGTCTGGGAAAGAAATACTTGGTCCCAGGCAGTTCTTTCAGTGACTCTCCATCCTTAAGAAAGTCCTGCTGATGTAAGAAGGACGTAAGAGCTGAGAGATGGACAGGGCCATTGCACTCAGGAACTCAGGGATGCTGGTTGCCTGCAGAGTAAGCCAGTCAAAATTCCAGCACTGACAGGCAGGGGGCTCACAAGGTCCTGCCCCTAGCTGAGAAGCTATGGAGGAAGGGATGTTATTTTTCTTCAGTAAGGTAGGCACGGGTAAGTTGCCCATGCTCCAGAAAATAAGCCTACACTATACTCATTACACGGGGCCCTGGTTAAACTTGAACAGTCGGGGACAGAAAGAGACATGAGTGTAGAAGGCACACCGGAAGAGAGGGGGCCCAGAGCGGGCAGGGGCAGATAAAGACAAGCAGCTGGGAGAGAATTAAAAAAAACCTCACAAAACTGTCAAAGAATATATCTTAAAAATATTTTTTTAAAGCTACTGACTATGTTTGGGTTTTTTTTTTTAACAAACTTACAGAGCATTTTTAAAGGGTGCCTAGGTAATTAATAATCATACTCTTGCAATGCAAAACATATTGCAGGTATTCATTGTCTTTGTTTTAATGTCCCAAGATGCTAGCAGAGAGAAAAAACAAAAACAAAAAACGTGACCCTTATTATATCATACTTTTGTTTTTAAAAGCATTTTCAAAGATTCCCCTGTCAGACTACTGGCTTCATGTTTATTTATATTAAAAAAAAGTCATATTTAGTTTATGTTAAATAGCAGAAGAGCTATAAAGCACACATTTTGATTTATACTATTACATTTTTTAAACAAAATTTGAGTTCCAGAAATATCAGTCCATCCAAGGTCAAGGTTTCCTTCAGAGACTTTACCACAACAAATGCATGCTGATTGCGTTGGGAAACGGTTTCGAAGTTCCCTGGCTTTAATATTTCAAAAGTTGCTGTCTTAAGTGCTATATATATGCCCCTGTGATGACTAATGATCAAATACCCTCGTTAACAGGCAAACGCACAGACTCCACCTTCTCATGAGCATTCAAAAGAAAAGCTATACATGTTTATCATTTAAAGACGAGACACTGAAATATGCATCCATCTATCCAGGCCTGACACTGACTGAAAATATAGACCTCTTGGTATGGAAACGTTTAGTGAGATGCTCAGAGTAAAACATCTTGCTGCCACTGGATATTTAAAAAAAGGGCAACTGAGTTTTAATCTGTCTGGAAAACAAGAAGTACTTCCTCGGGCTCTCTAGTGACATCCTGGGCAGAATTCCAATGTGTTCTCAATTGATCTCTGGCATGAGCCCATTCTCCTTTAAGCATCCTTCTGGCACCTCTGGTCCAAAGTCCCAAGCCTCTGCTCTGCATGGCCTTCTTCATCTTTTCTTACCATTAATTCCCAAAGCCACAACAGGAATGATCTTATCAGTGGGTGATGGAGAGGACCTAAACAAATGATTAATGACTATGCCCTGGCTGACATAAATCTATTTTAAAAAAAAAATCCAGCCACCCAGATCTTGATCTAAACATTTAACTCTATGGGGAATTAAAAAATATATATATAGCTAGGTCTAAGTCAAGAATAAGAAAAGTACAAAGTAAGTCCAGAACATCTCACTATACCAGCAAGCAGAAGGCTGCTCCAACAGTGTGCAGATATGGCTAAAGCACATTGGAGCTAGTTGGAAGGGGCACTTCCTGGCCAAATGCAGGACAGCTTGAACAATATAAAAAAGTAATATTGGACCAGCAAGATAGTTCAAGAGGTAAAGGCACTGACACCCAGAACCCATGTAAGTGTGGAAGGAGAGAAATGACTACATAAAACTATTTTCTGTCCTACACACAGACACAGACAGACAGACAGACAGACTCACGTATGATACTGATAAATTATTACACATGAACAATAAAACAAATCCCACCTTGTCACCAGCAAGGCAGCCACTGATTAGACAGCCAATGATCATAAATAAATGCTGAAATTGTTAGAGGAAGAGTACTCAGAACACAGTGCTCACAGTCCAAAGCACCATCCCACAGGGGTGCCTATCACTCTCCCAGGGGAAATGCATCCCCACGATGCAGTCCTCTGGAAGATGACCTCATCCAAGAGATGCTTGGCATAATCAGTCAGAAGACATACTGTACCAATGTGTTTATTTACTTGAAATCATAAGGTAACAACGTGACAATCAGACTGTGACTCATTCTACCAGATGAACGCCCTGGTACTTTCTAAGGCAGTGCCAGACTTCTCAACCTTCCTAACACTGCAACCCTTTGATACAGTTCCTCATGCTGTGGTGATCATGAAGTAAAAATCTGTGTTTTCCTTTTCTTTTTCTTTCTTTCTTTTTTTTTTTTTTTTTTGAGACAGGGTTTCTCTGTGTAGCCCTGGCTGTCCTGGAACTCACTCTGTAGACCAGGCTGTCCTGGAACTCAGAAATCCACCTGCCTCTGCCTCCCAAGTGCTGGGATTAAAGGCGTGCGCCACCACCACCCAGCCTCAGACCTCAAAATCTGTGTTTTCCAAAGGTCATAGGTGTTCTCTGTGAAAGGGCCATTTGACCCCCAAAGGGGTCACAACCCACAGCTTGGGAACCGCTATCCTAAGGTATCAGGGCCATGAACAATAAACACTAAACAAACTTAGGGTGACTTCTAGATTAAAGGAAACTAAAGACAAATTGCAATGAAGGCTCGTGGCTGTGTCTTGATATGGATAAGGTATTAGAAACATTAATGAGATAATTAGAGAGATTTTAATAGGCATCCAAGTATTATCTATTAGTAGTGATGATGTCATTATGGGTTACTTGGGAGAATAACCTCCTGCTTGAGAGATAGATATTGAAGTTTTGTAGGCTAGAGGGTCATGACACCACAACTAATTCAATCTCGCAGAATCTGTTTCTGACATTTTGAATATGTATGAGGAGAAAGAGGAGGAAACGAGATACAAACAGAAATACTAAAAATGAAAGTAAATTTAATAAAATATTAACATACTATGTGGCAGGTTAGTTGCAGCCTATAAAAGCCAGTAACCATGGTAACTATGGTATACCTACACCACATAAAGTAAGATTACAATGGAGGTCACGGATGAAAGGAAACCGACACAAATAGATGTCTAATGTCTCTGTTAGAGCAATTATTCCTTTTTTTTTTTTAACCCTCAACTCTGTTCTACAGTAATAGTTGAACCTTGTGAAAAGAAATACAAGGAAGAAAAAAAACAGCAGGTGATAATCAGTCACAGAACACCTCAGCATATCTCCACACATGATGAAGAGTCAGAATACCTTAAGATCTTAAAAATTCTGCATTCTGTACCCCTTTTGGTGATGAACCCTGTACAAACATGGATACTCCCAATAAACCTGTCAAAGAGTCCTAGCCTACATTGATTGGACATACCCAGCCATAGAAGGCAGGCAAGTTCACTCTGTACCCACCCTTGGATGAGCAGGGGATATGGGTAAGCGCCCACAAAACACCTGGTGTAAGCAAACATGTTCCCCAGTTCCACAGCTTTGAGTAGTCATTTAGAACCCAACGTACCTGAAACAGAATTTATCCCACCAGACAAGATGCCTGTTCCCTCATAGCCTAGCCTATCTGACCTCAAAACTGCAGCGTTTCCTCCACTCTCTTCCCAGTGGTCCATCTCACCCTCCTCCTCTGCACATAGGCTACTCGGTCTTGAATATCCCAGATCATTTTCCTCAGTATCTTCCCATCTTTGGCACCTCTGGAAGGCCTTTGCCACACAGCACTGACTGCATACTCCCCCAAACCTAAATTGTTTGCTATGCTGTCTCACTTTAAAAAGAAAGGCACCATAATTCTGTAAAATAAAAATTGTTATCATTTTCTACCTATCCCTGAAGAGAGAGACGATCAGTCAGTAACTTGGAAATAAGCTTGTCCAAGGATACAGAATTATGGGGCTGATATTCAGCCCATGATCTTCTGGTTATATCCTCACGCCGACACGTGTTGTCTTGTTTATACTTTATCATACTCTTCTGTCCTTACACTCAGCACAAGGTCTTCAAAGAGGAAGAAGGGAAGGGGTGAATCTTACCGTCCTTATGCTCTCTCAGAACCTGGCAGCAGTAATAACTCATGATCATTGATTTCTGCTTTGAGGTGCCACCCAGAGACCATCTCTCTTTCTGCACTTCATTCCTGCACAGCCAACAGTCTCCTTTGCCCTTCACACATTTCTACCACAGTATATGTTGAGTGGCTGCCCCTGGCTGCAGGGCACATAGCAGACATTTTAAAATGTTTACTGAATGAAATGATTACCTGTGAGACAGCCAAGAGTCTCTCTAAATCAACTTGTTTGTTTGTTTGTTTGTTTAAATGACTTCATTTTTATCTTTATCATATACTGAGGGCTATCTCAAGAAACAGGGACAGAGAACATGAAGACCCAAGCACAGAATTTGGCTGTTGGGGTCCCTATTCACCCACTTCCCTAGGTGATGAATTCTAGAACAGCACCACCAAATTTTAGTGCACATGGAAGCACACTCCAGTCAAGTTAGGATTCAGAGCATCTGCAGTGGAATCCAAGACTGCATTCCTTTTTGTTTTGTTTGGTTTAAGACTGCATTTCCAATAATCTCCCAAGAGGCGCTAATGCTATTGAGCATGACCTGGAGTAGAAGAAGGTGGCACACAGATTAATGTTAATGTTACTGTCTCTAGATTCCTTCTCCTGCTCTTCTAGAATTTTCAAGTAATTCTGTGATGACTTGTGCTACTGAAAATAAAATATTTAAATGCTAAATATACACATGCCAAAAAAAAAAAAAGCAAGCTGTATGTTTGGACATTTCCATTCAGCAAATCAACCTCTTTATTTAAGGATGTTAAAAAGACAAGACTAAAGAAACAACATTGATACATTTAACAATTCCCCTCTCTTCTCATTTGATCATGGAAAGTAAAAGAAAACAGTAATTATCCTTAACATACAGAGCTACCATGTACAGGCATTGCTTTTCTCAGGCTCCCTGGGAAGAGAGAGATAATATGAGAATCTACTCAGCTGGAATACAATAAGGAAAGGCAATCCAAATTAAGGACAAAAGAGAAAGCACCCAGGAGCTAGGCTGAACCTCGTCCAAGTGGGTCAACAGAACCCCATGGAAGTAGAAACAAAGAGTGTTCTTCTCAGGGCAGAGGCACAGTGAGCTGAGTTCTGCAACAAGACTCCATGGGATGAATAAAGGAAGAGCTCACTGCACATCTGCAAGTAAGTAAGAGAGAAACGCTCCCAAGAGTGCCACGCTCCCTTCTCTAGTATGACCAAAGCATTTCACAGGGAACCATCCCAAAGGGTGCAGCCCCTCTTCTGGGGTTCCAGCAGGTGCTACTTTACACTCCTTGGGTTATAGAAGGTGCAGCCCTAGCTGGTAGGCATTTCCCCTACAGCTAGTCCAGACACTTGCAAGCCTTCAGGTGTCTATGGTCCAGCAAGAGCTAAAGTAAAAAGGAAGTCCTAGCCCCTCCCAGTATACCCTGGAGTCTCTGGGTTAAAAGCTGTAGTTGGTTCTTTACTCTCTCCCCACTTCCAGGTAAGGCTGTCACCCAGGCTTTGTGTGTTCAATCTGGGATTCCACCTACAGTCCTCTTTTTATTTTATTATATTTTTTTATTTTTATCTTTTTGGCCTTAAAGGAAAATTGTGAAACTCACTGTGAAATTCCACCCTAAGGATTAAACCCAAGACTTACATAAGACTTGCAAATGCAGTAAAGCCACAAATCATTTCTGTGGTGTCTACTCAGTGCTATTCAGGATGTGGTTTCATATCTGAGAAGCTGAGACCCAGGAGACGTGGGCGCAACAGAAAACAATGTGTCACTGTATACTGAATTCTGAGTCTAGCTTAGAGTTATCTAAAATAAGGAAGCCTTTACCGAGCTGGGCAAATGTGATCACTTGAGATTTCAAAACCAGCTTCCGTCATCTCCCCGAGAGAGGGAAAGTCAGGATTCATTGGGACTTCATCCACTTACTTTATTAAAATGTGTAGTGTTTTTTTATTTTAAATCACATTGGCAATAGATAGAGGTGGTATGGGGGACTCACCACAGCCTCCCCGTGCTCCGGAGTCTTAGGTCTTGCTATCTCACTTGCAAGCTAAAGAGACTTCAGTGCTGATGAGTAAGCACAGTGAGACACATGGTCCTCTGCCCAGATCCTAATTTAAAATTATTACAAGATATTAAAGGAGATCATACTTGGTAACGTTCATTATGAACAAATACTAAGTAACATTTAGGAACCAGCATTAACTTTGTTGTGAATGATAACGGTACTGTTTCTAAATAATGCGCTTTTCTTATTCTTGACATGTGGTTATGTTTTGAATCTATAGTTTGCTTCAAAACAGCTCATCAAAACCATAATGATGTATGTATGTATGTATGTATATTTACTTAGTTCACGCAAATAGGGAAGAATACTAATAACGATAGAAATATGACGGAGGTTATCCGGAAACTTCCTTGCTTTTCCTATGTCACTGTGGGTCAAGAAAGAGCTGTCCCGTGTGATGAGAGAAAGCAGGAAGTGGAATAGGGCAGATTTGGCTCGCAGTCAACACTAGAGACATGTGAACAAACCAGGGACTGCTAACAGTGTGCTCCTGTCAGCCCACAAATTCATAACACATGTGCCACACGTACTGTAAGATGCTAATAGTGGGGAAACGAGGCAGAGGGGTACACAGGAACTCTTTGCGCTGTCTCCCTCCTTTCTGTAATCCTGAAACTCCATTTCTAAAAGACTAAAAAGAACGAATACAGATTTGTTTGAGGGTTTGTTTGTTTTTTTTTTTTTTTTGGACACAGGGTCTCATGCAGCTAAAAGCAAATAGGGAAGAATTCAGATAATGATGAGAGGAGGGCTGGTTGGGCAATGGCCTTCATTCCTCTTTGTATGTCAAGCAACAGCTATTCTGTGTGATGGGGAAGGTTCAGGCTAGCCTTGAACTCTTGGTCCTGTTGCCTGGGACTCTCAGGTGCTGGGGCTAGAGACATGTACCACCACACCCAGTGAGGTCAATACTCTTGATATTGTCATAAATTATTACCCTTAAAACTAGTTGCATAATGGCCAGTCATCTTTAGCAAATGGTCTGTGTAAGAACACAGGAATGGGGTGTATCTGGGGAACATACTTCACCTAGGCTCGTCAGTGGAATGTGTGACATGGAGTTTTCAAACTTACTCTTCTCTACCTTGATAACCCTCCCCTCACAGAACCTTCAGATAATTCAGACTTCAAGCTCGACAGCTAATTTCACTAGAATCCTGGTCTCTTCCTCTACATCAAGTGTCAGAAAGACTGTGGGAAATCTAACAACAAACCCAGACAGACAATCCCAACACCCCTGGTCTATGATCTCAAGCCTAGAACTTCAAGGATCTGGATGTTCATATATCCCAGAAACTGCCATGCTCTGGTTAGTCCCAGGCCAGCTCCAACAGAGCAAATATATGTGTGGCACGGCAAAAGCTCGAGGCTGTGGAATTCACAGACCCATGGGGGAGCTACTACTGCTGTTTCATTAGATGGACAGGATGTGCTGGTCACATGCTTTCTAAATGATTTTTGTGCCCATAGGTTAGTGCTGCTGTCAGCTGTTGTCAGAGAAAGTCATCAAAAAGCACTGTCATCAAGTCAAAACCAGGATATCAATATCACTCCCATCAAAGAGCAGGAAACATTGTGGAAGAGAGCTGGAAAAAGAAAAGAGAGAGCCAGAGTAGGCGGTAAACTGGTGGAACACTGTTTTCTGGGTATGACACGGCTGCAGCTTTCCTGAACTCACAGAAGCTGTGGTTATCTACACAAGATGGGGTCCAACACCATCATGTCATGGAAGAGGGAGAGCCTATGAGTCAAAACCAGGATATCGATATCACCCCCATCAAAGAGCAGGAAACATTGTGGAAGAGAGCTGGAAAAAGAAAAGAGAGAGCCAGAGTAGGCGGTAAACTGAATAAGAAAAGCGCATTATTTAGAAACAGTACCGTTATCATTCACAACAAAGTTAATGCTGGTTCCTAAATGTTACTTAGTATTTGTTTATAATGAACGTTACCAAGTATGATCTCCTTTAATATCCTGTCCATGCATAAAGACTTATAGGCAGGAATAGTTGATGGGGGAGGGAGATTTCTTCAGTATAGCCACTGAAGATGCTCCTGTAACAACTGTAATAAACTCACTGTGCCATTTATAAGAAGGAAGGAAAGAAAGAATGAAAAAGGAAGGAAGGAAGGAAGGAAGGAAGGAAGGAAGGAAGGGGGAGAGAGAGGACAGACAGAGAAAGGACAGAGAAAGAAAAAGAGAAAGAGAGAAGGGAGGAGAAGAAAAGAGGAGAAGAGAAGGGTGGGCGTGTTGTGAATAAAGAGTGGCTCAACAAGCATAGCAGGGGACAAGAGAAGGTAAGGGGAATAAATACAATCAAAATATTTTATAGACATGTGTGAACTTTCATAATGAACACACTATTACACATAATTAGTTAATGGCATTGGAAAACACATTTTTTTTTTCTTTTTAAAAGAAAGGCAATTCAGTCCTTCAGATGCCCTGTCCAACATCCTTTGCCCTCTCCGTAGGAAATTATTCTCTGGAAGATTTCGGTGAGACTCCCTATACTTCCGCCTAGAATGAGCTTCCTAGGTGAGATTTGCCTAATCACTGTGATTGACAGCGATTCTTCCTGAGACCAAACTCTGGGAACCAAGAGCTGAGCCACAGAAACACTCATGTTTCCCATGAGATGCCATTTGAAAATGCAAATGACCAAGGGAGATAACAACACTGGCCCATTTCCTGCTTGGGGGAGGGGCTCATAAAAACATAGATATGAGTGGGAAAGAACTGAGCCCTGAGAACTGGAGTCAGCCACAGATCACACTCAGCCCCCAGCTGCTGTCCTTCCCTCCTCTAGGATCCTTTGAGGCCTGGCTCCATGTCAGCTGTGGTTTGTTCTCTCCAACCACAAAGACAGGATCTCTCTCTGCCATGTCTGCCGCCATCAACAGAGTCTTTGAGTTCGACAGGGTTGTGTGCTAAAAGCTCAGCATCATAGGCTAAAGCTACATTTAACTGGGTGTCAAGGCTTAGGAATACCCATGCTATGGTATATGGGGTACAACCTCCGGTGGGTAGCTGGGAGCTGCAAACCCCTGATGCTAAGCAGCATTATCTGGGAATATCCCAGGACACAGCACTTCAGGGCAAAGATTCAAATTCAAAACTTAATGTACCGTTCGCCTAGGATGTGTATTGCTTGTTTTGCACTATGATACAATTTTAAAAAACTGTTGAAGGTGAATCACTGTAGCCAGGGACCCCTTGTGTCCACTGCATCCCTGGGTCTCGGATCTCTCTGCAGGCCACACATAATTCATGTAACCCATTTAAAGCAGAATTATGTAACTCACCCCTCTAAGCTAACCCCAGAGCCACAGGTATGGTAGGAGAGAGCTCCAGAGTCCCTGAGGCCCCACCACATCATGGATACCCTGTAAGGCTGACCCCCAGGCAAAAATAAAAACAACTACAGCAGAATCATACACCACTGTGGCTCTACAAAACTTATGGGAAACTCAACAGGGGATTTTTTTCCCTTGGCTCTAAAGGAGCACAGACCATGTTTACATTTCCTACCATGACTAGTAATCACAGAAAAAGAGAAAGAGGTTTTCTGACCAGAGGTCTTTAGCCAGGTCACCAATTTGGGACCCAAACCAACATGACAATATGCCATAGTCCCCGCTTTATGGACACACTTCAGAAAGAGTGGGAAGTGAGTTTTGCCGTCCAACCAATTGGGTTCTTGCAAAGGCACTATCGTCTACAGAAGAAGGCTTGAAGTTGGCTGTGGTATGTTCCTTTCTGTGGACTTAAAGGCTGCACTGATTATTTGGTTACTCAAATCTTCCGATCTCAGTATCTAATGAAAATTCAAGTATGTTCAGAAGATCAAAAGATTTAAAAAAAAAAAAGTCTCAGCTCTCTCTCTGGTACAAACTGTAAAGTTACCATCTATTTTCAGAAGTGGCTAAACACGGGGTGCTGACTGAGCACCACAGTCCATCACAGACATTGTCGAGAGAAGCAGTTTCATGAACAGGATCTCCATGTCTTCAGAATTTTAATATGGCCAGTGGCAAAACACACCGAAGCCATTTGGATTGAAGTAGCTAAAAGTCAGCCCTTGCTCTCCTGCTTTGTAACCAGAAAAGCCAAACCCAATACAGGTTTTAGATTTCTCCCTCACCCGCAGTGTTTTTCCTTCTGTGCCCGCCATGAAAGGCACTGTGTTTCAAAGAGAGAAGTGTAACTCTACCGTCGGTAACACATATGCTCTGAATTAATCAGGAATGAAAGTGGGCTATGTCGCCCTATCTAAACCCAGCTTGTATATTCAATGAACAGCGTGTTCTAGATTCCAACAGAAACAATGGGGGGGGGGATCCTCTAATTTTAGTGAATGAATGGATCCTCTGCCAGAGTTAGAAAAGTCATCATAGAATATCCAAAGGGACTCAGATGTGTTTGTGTGCACCCTCCTTCATGGGTGTACCCCTTCTTTGGGCATAGTGAAGAGTGTCTCGGGGTGCAGGAGGCTGTGTTAAAGAATTCCCCAGTTGCTATGGGTAAAGTCCCTGATAAAGGCAACTTAAGGGGATGAGGAGTTATTTGACAGAGGTCATCATGGCAGGGAAGCCATGGTACTGGCCCTTGAGGTGGCCGATCACAGTGTCCCCAACTGGGAAGCAGAAAATGAAGACTGGTCATGCTCAGCCAGCTTTTTTCTTTTCAAATATTTTTTATCCTTTGGTATTTCTCCTCCTTTTCTTCCTCCTCCTCCTCCTCCTCCTCTTCTTCCTCCTCTTCTTCCTCCTCCTCTTCCTCTTTTCTATGTATATAGGTGCTTCACGTGTGTGTGTATACATCTACATACCATGTGTATGCCTAGAGTGCTTGAGGAGTCAAGAAAAGCTGGAATTATAGACGATTGTGAGCTGCCATGTAGGTGCTGGGAATCGAACCCAGTTCCTCTGGCAGAGCAGCCTGTACTCTTAAATGCTGAGCCATCTCTATAGCTCTTTTGGTAATTTCATACACACATACAATTTATTTACATCAAATCCACCTCGATCCCTGCTTCCAACTCATCCCGAAACCCTCAATCCTCCTTCCAACTTCATGATCTCTTTAAAAAAAAAAAAACAAAAAAAACATTGAGTTCAATTAGTGAAGTAAGAAGATGCACGGGTAGAGTTTCAATCACTGGAGTAAGGGGGTAGGGGTGAGCAACCTACCAGGGGCCACACTCCTGAAGAAAAAAAAACACTGGCTCCCAGTGTCCACCAGCTACTTCCTTCCTTCCTTCCTTCCTTCCTTCCTTCCTTCCTTTCTTTCTTTCTTTCTTTCTTTCTTTCTTTTTTTCTTTTCCTTCCTTTCTATGCAGTCCAGGACCCAAGCCCAGTGAATGCGGCCACCCTCTATTTTAAAGTAGGTCTTCCCATCTCAATTCATCTAGTCTGGAAAACACTCACAAGCATGTCAAGAGACTAACCTAATCTAAATTATCCTTCACAAGTATGCTTGGAGCCTTGGGTCCTAGTTAATTCCAGATCCTGTCCAGCTGAGAACACTATCACAGCAGGAGAGGGCAGGTGACAGAGAAGGAACCCAGATAATAACCACGAGATGCCTTCTAAGGTGGAGCATTCCACTTGCCCCTCTGCTCTTCCACACTGTTCGATGTTCAGAGAAGCTGAGCCATCTAACAGGAGGCTCTCTCTCCTCTGGCTCCCTGTTTGGTTCTCTGGGACAACCCAAAGGAAGAAGAATGGATCCTTTCCTGCAGGTTCCCTAGGTCCTGTCAAGTGAACTCTCTATACACAGAGCTCTGTCTCCCACCAATGCCCCTGCCTCACCCACCAGGTTCAAGAACAGGGAGAACTTGGCTGCTACTAGCCCAAGACAGGTATTGTACTTTGGAGTCCCCCTGCCATGTCATGCTCTGCCAGAGGAACTGGGTTCAATTCCCAGCACCTACATGGCAGCTCACAATCGTCTGTAATTCTGGCTCTTCTTGACTCCTCAAGCACTAGACGTACACATGGTATGTAGATGTACACACACGTGAAGCACCTACGGATGTGACATGTTTCTTGAGCATCCTTGGATGGATACAGAGAAAACGAAGACTTTTGAACGCTCACCTGACAATATACTACCCTGTAATTACTATTCTCTTAACCCCACTTTTTTTTTTTTTTTTTTTTTTTTGGTTTTTCGAGACAGGGTTTCTCTGTGTAGCCCTGGCTGTCCTGGAACTCACAGGGTAGTACATACAGGCTGGCCTCGAACTCAGAAATCCGCCTGCCTCTGCCTCCCAAGTGCTGGGATTAAAGGCGTGCGCCACCACGGCCCGGCTTTAACCCCACTTTTATGACAAGTACATCAATGCATCAAAGACTAACTCAGAGTATTTCTTGATAGTTTAAAGCTAACTCTTGGTCTGGAGCACTGATGCAGGAGGGGCGGGTTAATCCACAGAATATCATCTGCGGAAAAAACACACACCAAGAGAATATTTCTTACTTGGTCCTTAAGTCATATCAAGTCAACTCTCTGCTCAAACTCTCCTCTCCATATAATATACAAACACACACACACAGACACACACGCACACACGCACACACACACACACAAAGTCACTGGGCTGATTTGATGCAGGAATATCAAAAGTTCTGAGCAGCTAGGGCTCCACAGCAAGGCCATGACTCAAACGAAAACCCTTCAGTACCCTGGGGTGTGGTCCTCCGCTGCCCTGAAACCCTTCTCCAGCCCACCTTGTACTTGTGCCTGGAGTTCACTTTCCTTCCTGTTTCTGTTTCACACATGCATTTCATGCCCCCGGGGGAGCTTCCAGGGGTCTCAAAAAAAAAATAGCCAAGCTGTCTCCACCCAGAAGGCCTTGGCCCCGGACAGTCCCTATATAACACCTACTCCCGGTTCCTCCACCATGGATTTCAGCTCACCTACAGCAGCTCCTGTGCACAACACACCACAGCAGCTGCCCAGGGCCCCAGCTTGCTCCCTGTCCCCGTGTCTCTATGCTTATGACCTCACTCTGCTACGTTTGCTTGTGTGATCTGGCTCCCCTCATGAAAGCGTATGGTGCAAGATAGAGGGGCCGTGTCTGTCAAGATCCGTTCCCACTGTCTAGAAGAGTAGCCGAGGGAGGCAGCATTCATTTGGTAATTTACTGATGAAATGAACGAGTTGTCTAGGAAAATAATAAAAAGAACTGCTCATCTGTTTTCTTAATGCTTGCATGTGTGTTTCTTACGGCCAAGACACTCTGGAGTCATCTTTCAGAGATGCTATAAAGGCATTATTTACATTTAAGAATTGGTTCATGGATTGATTGATCCACCATCTCTCCACACTGTACATCGGGACCAGAAGAGGGCACAGTAAAAAGTCACATTAAATAAAAACAACTGTTTACACCAAGCTATCAAAGAAGTCCTGTAACCTGCTAAATGGTAAACACCTTAGATTTCGAGGACTACACAACTATCTGTCATAATTTCTATCTCTGGCTCTACCCAGGATGCACCACGCACAATATAAAGTGCATGAGCACAGTGGGGTTCCAGTAAACTATACACATACAGCCACTGAAATACTCCCTCCTGTCATTTCAGTTGTCAGGAAAGCACCCATTCAACGATGGAAAACCAGATTGCTTTTGTAGCATCACCTCTGCATCTGAGACAAGCCGGACCTGGCGGTGTGCAAGCTAGTTTGCTGAACTCTGGTTCAAGTCACTCTAAGGACGGCTCTGGGAGAGGTAAAATGTTTTTCTGGCATGTGCAAAGCTCTGGGTTTGGACTTTAACACTGAGGAAACACACTGACTTTTTCCTCCCTTAAAGTAAACCACATCTGGTCCTTGAATCTCTCGGCTTCCCCTACAACTGAGTACACATGGAATCACAGCATTTGTTGGGGGACAATCGGCCTAGAAAACTGTTTATCTGGGAACATGAGCGTTGGTAGCTCATCTGGATAACACTGTCTGTCCACGCTGGGTTTTGATGGTCTTCTCTCACAAGATTTCTTAACTGCTTTCTCCTCAACCAGGTAGCTTCATCATTTATCCTAGTGATAAACCCTTAGTCCTCCTTCCTCTATCAGTAATGGGAGGGAAGTGGGGGCGCAATGGCTCAGCGGTTAAAATCCTTACTGCATAAGCTTTATGGCCGATGTTTGATAGCTGTGGCCCACACAGAGACAGAAGGAGTAATCAACTCCACGAAGAACATGTGCACGACATACACATATGCACAAACATACATCAACATACACAGAGAGAGACAGAGAGAGAGAGAGAGAGAGAGAGAGAGAGAGAGAGAGAGAGAGAAAGAGAGAGAGAGAGAATCAAATACGAACTATAGAGAGAGAATCAAATACGAACTATAACAAAATCTGGGAGACAGAGAAAGAGAGGGAGGGAGAGATGGAGAGAGAGAGAGAGAACTGACAGGAGGTGGGCAAAGCTTCCCAGACTTTATACCAAGGGAAAGTGTAGTATAATGTTTTATAATACAGACAACAATGTGTTGCTTTCATGACCTTTCCAACTCTCCCGAGCGTGCCCTCTTCTGTGGGCCCCAGAACAAGAACTATTTTTGACTACAGGTGCTGCAGGAATTCAAGGTCATCTATTCCCCGTGAGCCATAAGATGAACTGGACAGACCAGGCTGCACAAAGGCGCAGCCAAAATATGATCTTTCATAACTTGAAGCCGGTGATTCGAAATTTCACTGTGTGACAATGACAGCCTCATTCTCCTTACGTAACAGCGATATGTGAAAATACAGAGTCGGAAGCCACATTCCTTGTGGTAGTGATCTCACTTGGAACACAGTAGGTACTAACATCAGATACGTGTACTGGACCTTGGAAACACAGTAGTGAAAAAGAATACCTTACCCTGGGTTTTAAATATCCAGATGCTGGGTGTCCCGGCAGTGGGAAGTAGAAAGAATTATACTACTACCTCTCATCGTCTTGCAGACTCTACTTACCCTACCCAGCTGAAAACCCAGATTTGGAAACAAATCTGATGGAATGTGAAATGAATTTTTTTTTAATTTATTTGAAAGACCTCTCAAGTGTTCTCCTTCTTTGAAAACTTTCCACGTAAATCAAACCCAAATCAACAGGCCAGAGGGAGCCATCAATCCCTCTATGACAGATTCACTGTGCAAACCAAAGATTCCATTAAGCTTGCACAGATGCCAGGCTGCCACGGACAGTCTCCTGAGAAGACAGACTTGGCCTCCAACCTTGGCTTCTCCTGCACACAGTCCAATTCGTGCCAAAGTCAGCCAGCCATCCTGAAAGCTGCCCTGGCAGGATACTCAGCCACTCTGCTGAGCTTAGGCCTACAAGATTGAGAGCAAGCTGAGGCTCCCCATCAGAGAAAGCTGGAGGATAAACACTTGAGCTTCATCTTGGCCTCTGATAGAGTTTCTGAGGGAAATGGAAATGCTGGCATACAGCTTCAAGGGGGAAAAAATGACGATCAGAAATGGAGAATAAAGCCACAGAACTAGAGCTGCCTGTTAATCTTGCACATGCTCGAATGCACCTGGCCTTCTGGAGAGCCGAGAACCCCATCGGAGAACAGCAGTGTGGCTCCCAAGAGCTGTGGTGCTAGAGGAGCTTTAAGTTTCCTGCTGTCACAAAATGCCACTGTGCAGAGTGGGAGAGTGTCGAAAACAACAGAAATGTATTTTTCTCACACTCTGGAGACCAGAGGTCAAAGGTCAAAGGTTGATTTCCCCTAAGGCCTCTCTCCAGTGTGTGCATGGTTGCTGATTCCGTATGTTTTCACCTCATCTTCCCAATATCACGCCCACACTCAATCTCCTCTTGCTGTCAGACATCTGTCATGGAGGGACAGAGCCCACCTCAACAGCCCTTAACTCCAGTTGAACTGCCTCTTCAAAGGCCCTGCCTCCAAATAGGCTTCCACTGTGATGCAGGATTTCAACATATGAATTCTGAGGGGGCAAGACACAGCCTATGATGTCGTGAGAACCATTGCATGGCACAACCATGCTTCCAGCCATACTGACCAGAGCCACAAGGGCTACTGGCTACTGAGACACAATATACCCATCACAACTGTCACTTCTATGAAAATGCACCACTGTTGAGTTACAAAAAAAAGGATAGGATATATATGACAATGTCCCAACATGGCTCCAGCTGTGAGTAATGAAGATAAATGTGGCTTTCACTATCCTAGTGAAACAATTCATGTAAAACGTACTCTGTCCATCGTGAGGTCTCAGGGAAAAGGGAGTAACACCTAAAAGAACGCTGAATGCTAGTTCACAGACAGTCTGAGACGATCCCACACACGGGACTACCAGGAATTCACCTGACATCAGTGGACGCCTGCCTTGACATGTAGATATCGTGTTTACTTCCTGTATGAGTTTATTCTGGGTTACATGTTCCCAGCATAACACCAAGTTCAACAAATGATACTATCAGAGATAAAACCAAGACTATGGCCTGTGCTATGTTTTGAATATAAAATGTCTGCCAAAGGGTCCTATGATTGAACACTCGGTCCCCAGCTGCTGGCACTATTTGGAGAGTTACGAATCCTTCAGTGGGTAGAGCCTTGCTGAAGGAAGTACATCATGGGGGGCGGGGCTTTAGGTTTTATAGCCAAGTTCCTTTCTGTTCTCCCCCCACCCACCCCCGCACCATTTCCTGGTGGCTGTTACATCATGGCAGGTCAGCCTAATGCTCCTGTCAATATAGCTTCCCCTCTGCAGTGGTCTGAACGACAATGGCCTCTATAGGCCCATGTGTTTTAATACTTCGGTCCCTAGTTGGTGAAATTGTTTGGGAAGGATTAGGGGGTATAGGCCTAATAACTATATGTAGTAACTAATAAGTCTATAAGATGGCTTACTCTCAAGTTTGAACAACTAGATAAATCAAAATGGTAAACCAAATTTATTTTCAAAAAGCCTTAACTCTCAGGTTAAGATTTCTAAAAGCTTATCATTTCAGCTCTGTCCTCAAGCCTATGCTACTTGGGGATCCCATAGACATCTGTTGAGAGTGTCCCCAAGCAGCGCTGAAGACAAAATTGTTCCCTTCCACTAACTGATGCGCTAGCCTTACAGTACACAAACCTGTACATTAAAATCAATGTCAAAGTGTTAGGGCTAAGATGGAGAAGCTGAGAACACTGAAGGGCTGGTAGCTGGGTATGAACAGCCGAGCTGACCAGATGAAAGCAAGGATGGAGTGTGTGACTGTAGCTCCAGGGCTCAGACCCAAAGCACTAAAAGGCTACACTCCCTCCTGCTCAGGCCACAGAGATGGGGGAGGAGTTCCGGAGACCAGTCACTGCTTAGGGCCAGGAGGGCCTGGATGCTCCAACACCCATCTCATAAATATTCATGAAACTCCTTTAAAATCCACAATGCAGAAACCACTAAGGTGCTCTTGGCCTAGGACAGCCCACTCCAGTCCCTCTTTGGAGGGTCTCGCTTAGCTTTATTAACTAAACTGCGGCCTTGCTAAGTACATTTCTACTTAAGCGTCCATCTCTTTATTGAACGAACCCCTCTGAGAAGACAAGAAGGGTTCAAATACACACACACACACACACACACACACACACACACTCTACCACTTCCTCTGATAGTCTATAAATGTACTCTCTATTCTCCTGGTTAGTGTGCTTGTATCTTCAGCCTATAGCCTGAAGACAAAGCATGTGAGGTAGCATTTCATATCTTTTACTCTCCTTCTCGTCCCTCCAGGAACTTTTGGCATTCCCCAGCCTCTTCCCCGTGTCTTTCCTGATACAGACTCATAACCATCATTCATTTACTCACAGATCTCCGCAGTGAACTAGAGAAGCCTCTCGACACTCTACATCCACACCGCCCACCAAACCCTTCCAGCCCTATCCCTCCAGCACCTCCCTGGTCTTCCTAAACTCTACTCCTACCTTTCCTCCTCTAACTCCACATCCTCATCAGAGAATGAACACACAGGCTGAAGAAAGGCCAACTCACCTTTGCAACCTAGCACCCAGCATAGTACCTGGTGCACACACAGAAGGAACGGAATAGAGACAGGAACTCCAACCCCTGTGTGCAGCACTCAAGGCCCCTCAGTCTGCCCCTCCTTTCCATTGTGCCCTTACCTTAAGTCACCCTCTACTCCCTACACCCTTCTGACTACAGGGATGGCTCACCCGCACTTAGCCTGGGGCACATTCCCTCTCCAACCCTTCCTTCACGTGGCTCCTCCCTTCTAAATATATCATCGTGTGTGTGTGTGTGTGTGTGTGTGTGTGTGTGTGTGTGTGTACACGCACGCCTTGGAAAGTCCCTATCAGCTGTCTAGACCCAGCTCAGAAAGGAAAACCTCTTATTCCTTTACTGTATTTGCAAGCTTTGAGTGCCCAGTATGAAGTCAATTTCCTTGGCTTCCCTGGCTGAGGGAGGTGCGGCTGTTTTTCTCCCCTTCAGATTTTCAGTGTCCAACACTCAGTAGACCTCAAGTGCCACTTGAAAGCCTCTTATTCCACCCTTCCATAAATATTTGTTTAGCACTGACAAGTACCATTCCAGGTGGCAGGAAATATCAGCAGGCAAAAACAAAGAAAAACAAACAAAAAAAATCCTGCCTTTTAGAGCACTTATAAATTTATATTTGCATACATTCTAGGGAAATATATATATATATGTGTGTGTGTGTGTGTGTGTGTGTGTGTGTGTGTCTATCATATATATGCATATACACACACACACACACACACACACATATATATTCCCTTGTGGTAAATTCCACAAGGGAAAAAAAAGATAAGAGGAATAGGGACTGAGCATCCGTCAGAGAAGTCTGCAGTTTTCAGTACATCACTCAAAGCAGGGTTTGACATGAATAAATGTTCAAGCATGAGAGGAAGTGACCATGTAAGATATCAAGAAAAGAGAATACAGGCAGAAGAAACAGCCAGCACAAGGGCCCTGAGGAGAAATACGGCCAGTGAGCCCAAAGGGCACCATGGATAGAGTGGTTAGCAGGGAAGAAGACCATAACAGACAAAGTTAGAGGTCAAGAGTCACAGATATCTGGAGCCCCCCCCCCCCCAGGCCATTACAAGAACTTCATCTTCTACTCTGAGGAGGGAGAAGAATTAAATGTCACACATGCCCTGAATGTTGATGAGGTCATTCTATTGAGAACAGACACAGAGAGAGGGATCAAATCAGAGCTGTCAGCTTGGAGGTCACTGCCATCGGCCTGGTGGCAGTGTGGATGGCTGTGCTGGCCTGGACTTAGCACTCTCCATCTTTAGTCCAGTCCTCTCCCTTCACACGAGAACACAGCAGCAGCACCTCTGGCAGGCTGCTGCCATCACGACACCAATGGCTCAGGGTGGCTCTCGATCCTGCACAAACCTTTTCTAAAACCTCCATCTGGGGCTAGTTTCCTGGCTTCCCCGTTATCTATCTCAGATGGTTTTCCTTTACCAGCCTCAGCCTTCTGTCAGTTCTGTCAGTAACCCTTTTCCTTAAGATCCTCCAGGCCCTTCAAAGCTCACTGCACATGTGGTCCACTATCCTCACATCCACTATTAAGTTTCCATATTCAAATGAGGACAAACATCATGCCAAAGAGAAACAAATACAGCATTTCCAGAGACGCTCACTAAGGGGAGAGTCGGGCAATGGCTGCCACAAGGGTTCAAGGGATTCATCTCCTTTGACCTGTGTTCTTCATCTAGGGATTTTAATTAAGAAAAAAAAAATGCAAAATCTGGATGCAGCAGTCATTTAGAATCTAAGTGGCTTTCTCTGGGCATCAGTCAATACTTGGGAGTCCCAGCAGGCAGGCCTTTCTCGGCAAACAGCTCTGCTGCTTTCCAATAGGAACGACCTCCCAGAGCCAAGCAGGCTCTGCAGCCTGGAGAGCAAACAGAGCTCAAGCCCAGCTGCCCCGACAGCAAACAGAGCAGAATGCACCTTCTACACACCAGGAGCTCTCTGGCCTTCAGTCCTTTTAACTAAATACCTTTTTCTTCTTCGTGTTTCTCAGCTCCAGAGGGTAAGTGGGTGGGTGGCTTCTGTGCCTGGTGCTAAGGATCAATCACAGACCTCTTGCATGGCAGAGAGGCAGGCAAACATTCTACTCCCAGTTACATCCCTGGTCCTCAGTGTTCTAACTAGCAGGCTTTCAAGGCAATGTTTACTCACTTAACACATACTTTCCCCCTCTACACACACACACACACACACACACACTCACTCACCCACTTCCTCTGTACTTAGAAGAAAGACTGAATAGGAACACTAGGGGAAAACATTGTCAGAAGGAGGGAACAGGGGAGGTTAGAAGAGAGGGAGGGAGATAAGGAGATAGGGAAAGGAGAGGAGGGGAGGGGAGGGGAGGGAAGAGGGGGTAGCCAAGACTAGAAAATCCAAACAATACAGAAAATGAGAAAGAGAGAAACATCCTAGAGTACTAAAGGGTGAAAAACTCACATTTCAGGCATTGTTATGTCTTAAGGGGGATGGAGGTTCATAGCACATGAATTCACAAAACCTTTTTTCATTATATGTGTGGATTTGTATCTCAGATCTTTGTGACCCGCCACCCAAGCAGGACCACCTCATTCCTTACAAACATGCTACAGTACACCTTACACAAATACCTCGGCACCAAGTCTCGCAAACCTGTTGGTGACACAGCTGCTGATCGTGGGGTTTAGAATTAGTTCAATGTCACATCAGTCCCCTTTCTGTATCACACTGCCCTGCTTTGTCTCCAACTGCATCATAAAACTGATAGACAAGCCACAGCCCTCAAAGGCACGCTGGTTACAGACAGATTCCATGAACCTGGCCCCTCCCCGGTGCTTCCTGCAGTCATCGGCTGGTTATCACAGCTCTCTGAAGGGTCCCAAGCTGCTTGGCTCTCACATCAGTAGTTTCTACTCCAAGGCAGACACAAAACAGGAAGAGGGGAGGGGATAGATTGCCATCTACTGTATACTTCACTAACAATACTACCATCAGAAAGCAACTAGAAACGCAACACACAGACCGCAGTCTCATACTATCAGAGAAAGATCTCGGCTCCTGCCATTGTCAAATTCTAGGCAACAACCGCAGCAGCCAACACAAAGAAAGCTGAGGCTCCCAGAGAAGGTGCGCCGGCCAGTAAGTGTGTTGGGCGGCCAGGAATAGGCTTTCCTTGTCTAAGCTGCGACTTGGGAGTATCCAATTCCCCATGACAACCGTGACACCTCTGGCAACTCCCAGCAGGTTGATGGAACGCAGGGCTGGGCCACACACGTCAGCCAGGAAACACGGGGAGACTCATAAGCATGTTCTGTATTTTATTTCCACCTCTACGGGTGAGATGAGGCATCTCACAGGTAAAACTGTTTGAAACCCCACCCACTGACCCCCTTGACACTTCCCACTATTTCAGCAAAAATAACAAAAGGCCATTTTCCCCAGATTTAGCCTTCATAAATGTTTAGCACTGGCTCTGGGAATTCCTAAGTATCCGATTCAGCTATTACTTTGGTCGAGCTGCTAGACCTCACTAAGTTATCATTTTAAGGAAATGAGAGAAGTACAGTGATGCTTAGAGTTTGCTGTGTGCTACCCACTTTGTAGGGTGCCATTATTTATACGGATATGTCATGGAGTTTGAAAGGAAAAAAAGATCTGGTCTCAGTTATTGTTTCGTGAGAGAGTGAGAATGAGAGTGAAAGGGACAGATGAACTTAGAGAAATCAGTTCTCTCCTTACACCATATGAGACCTTGGGGACTGAGCTCAGACCGTCAGGCTTGGCAGTGGGGATCTTTACGTGCCAAGCCACTTGGTCAGCTCTGGATTCAAATGAGTAGATACAAGATTTGAACAAAATCACTTGGTATCTCTAATTTCTGGTAATATTATCTCCTTATAGGACAGTTTTAAAGAACAAAACTAAGAAGTGCTTCAGTACTTAGCTTACAGGGCGTGCTCAAGGGAAGGTTACACGCATGTGCACACCATAGAAGGGCTGGTACTCTGGCTGGCTGTCACTAAAGGATGCTTCCTTCAGTTTCCAGCTGGACCTCCCTCAGCAGCTTTCTCCACAGCACATCTTACCACATTCCTCTGGAATCTATCAGAATTCCATTTTAATAAGTAGATCTATCTCGGCATCCCTTATCTCTCCTGAGCAAACGCCTGCTGAAGATCAGTGGCCATTTCCAGTCCTCTCTGAGAATTAGGAATGGAGAACCAAAATCCTGTGGTTGGCATTTTATTTCTGAGAGAAATCTTGGTAAAGTCACTAACTATTGTCCAACTTCCCTAATCACCCAGACACTTGAACCAGACCCCAGAAGAAGAGGCGCAGCAGTAACAAACTCTACAAAAGGAAAGCGTCCTCAAGAAAGTTTAACTTATGAAGTCGATATGGAATAACTTACTGGGACACAAAATTTTGTCCTCAGATGGGCGTCAGCTGCATGACAGTTATAAGAAAAAACATTTTTTTTCATTCTCAAAAGGGGCTGAGGAGGCAAATTGCACAGAACAGTTTCATAATGCAAGCTACCATGGTGCTGATGCTCATTTTTTAAAATCAATTACTTATTTAGATACTGCCCGTGTAGAAACATTCAACAGACTACCTTTGCTTATGAATGAAACTGGGAATCGATACTTCTTTGAGCACATAATTAATTTGTAAATCTCCATTTTGAATAGTTACCGTGTGAGAATATAGATCTTACTGGAACAGTATTCTCAGACTAAATCTTTAATTCATCTCAGATCAGTACAGGACCCAGAAAGCACTACTTGTTCTTATATCCGTAACTGCATTAAAATACATAAGCACTGATGACACATCATTCACATATGGTATCTGTCATGGCTTTTAAAGGAAACCCGTATTTTGGGTTATTTAACATAAAAACTATAAAGATAAGTGAAATATCAAAGATATAATATTCCAAGCTCTCTCAGCGTACTTACCAAATGTGGTCTCTAGGAATAAAAAGCACCTCACTCTTAATTCTTATGTGGGCTCAGGGAATGGGAAAATACTGCCCAGATTTTGTGTTTATCGTTAAATGATTACAGTCTAGAAGCTTCACAAATGTAACTGTACTGTAACTTCAACGGATCAATCTTTCTGGACCCCTAACTTTACTGTCCTTTCTCCCTTACCCCCCCCAAAAAATACCAAGAGCAAGTAAGAGATTATGCTCACTGCCTATATTTTTTTTTCAGCTCCAAAAGAGGATTAAGGTAGAAGTCACAGAAAGTTTGATGTTTCATTCAAAGAGAAAATAGGCAACAAATTCATTATCATCTTCATGAAAAGCAAAGCATTGCTCAGACTTAAAAGAAGACAGGACTGGGACCATAGCTCTGTGACAGAGCTAAGCTCAGCCCATGGAGAGAGCAGGGCTGGATACTCAGTGCCAAAAGTGAAGACAGTAAGACACAGTAACAGATACATCTAGAAGATGTGCCTAGAGTGGCTCTGCATTGTCTTCCACCATCAGAGAACTATTCAAAGACACTAGTATTTAAAAAAAAAAAAAAAAAAAAGGAAGAAAAAATGTAGACAGAAGGTCTCTGGGAAAACGGATGATTTTTTTTATTTTCTAATAGAAATGGGCCACAAGGAAAGTCTAGTTCTCAAATCTTTTTCACAGAAAGACTGCACTGCAAAAAGTACAGGCCCTAAGGAGAAGCACACAACCCAAACAGCCCAAGCACAGAAGGAAGCTGTACATCTATGAGTAATTGATTTGCTAAACTGTATCATGACAGGCAAAGGATGAAAGAGTTCTCTCAGCAAATGGTGCTAGAATATAAATGCAAGAAATAAAATAAAGGTAGTTTGGAACTTCCAGCATAAATAATCTCAAATAGATCAAAGACTGAGATGTAAGGCCTAAAAGAATAAAAGTTCTTTAAAAAAAATAGCGACAAGAATATCTGTGAACTTTGATTAAAGCAAAGAGTTTTATATATTATATATTAGCACACGCCTGCAACGCTGTCATCTGGAGGCAGAGGCAGGAATACCACAAGTTTGTGGCTAGCTTGGACTACGTACCAAATCTCATGGTAGCCTCTGCTACAAAGGGAGATTCAGAGACAGAAATGGAAGGAGGTGGAGAGAGAAAGAAAAAAAAAAAAAACATAAACTGAACTCCATTACCATCAAAATTTTCTAGCCATTAAGGATATCATCAGTAAAAACATCACACGTACAGTTTCCTATATTGATGTAATTTAAAATTAATTGAAATTTACATGACATCACTGCAAGGCATTGTATTGGTTAGTTTGATGACAATTCAACACAAGCTAGAGGTCATCAAAAAAGAGGGAGCCTCGATTAAGAAACTGACTTCATAAGAAATCACATCTTACATTGCTGTAAGTACGCTTGAGGGCTTTGTCTTAATTAGCGATGGATGGGGAAGGGCTCAGCCCATTGTGGGTGGTGCCCTCCCTGGGCTGGAGGTCTGGGGATTGAGGCAGACTGAGCAAACAATGAGGAGCAAGCCAGTAAGCAGCACCCATCCATGGCCTCAGCATCGGCTCTTACCTCCAGGTTCTTCCCCAGTTTGAGTTCAGTCACAAACGCTGATATGGAAGCAGAAGACAAAAATACCCTTTGCTCCCCACGTTGCTTTTAGTCACAGTATTTCATCACAAGAATAGTAACCCTAACTAGGACAGACATAGAAGAGAGACTCCGTCAAGAAAATTAATGAAGGCAGTCGGTGATTGGGTGCTGGAGAGACTGGATACAAATCTTATATCAAAACTATACACATAGAGAGGAGAAAGAAACACAACCCAATATAAAAGTAGGCGAAGTAATTGAATAATCATTTCCCTAAAGAAAGTATAGAAGTGGATGCAGACATACAACTAGACGTGATACAGTCTTTAAAA
The DNA here is from genome assembly GCF_004785775.1 of Grammomys surdaster. Lineage (NCBI taxonomy): Eukaryota > Metazoa > Chordata > Mammalia > Rodentia > Muridae > Grammomys > Grammomys surdaster. Next base: position 20,547,653 of record NW_021604608.1, read on the forward strand.
GAGAAAAAAAGAAACAGAAAAAAGAAAATCACATACCCTATTAAACACTGTCAGTACTTAAAAACAAGCTTAACATAGTTGTCATAAACAGGGTCATTATACAAAATCAACTGTGCTTTTATCTATTACTAACATATAATCTGAAAATGAAATTTTTAAAAGTTCTCTCTGTAAAGGCATGCAAAAGAACAGCAACACAAATCTCTTGGGAAAAAAAACTTAACACAAAAGTGAGAGAGCTGAGCCCCAAAAACAACTCGCTGCTCAAAGACACCAAAGACCTAAAATCATGGAAAAGCACTCCATGTACAACCAATGCTCTTAACACTGTGATAGCATCAATGTGATCACAATCAAAAGACTGGTTCAACATTCAAAACGCAATTAACAGTAAAGAAAAATCACAGCTCAGCTACTTTTCCTACACACCCCAAAAATGATAACACCCACAGAGGACTGGGCTCTCAAACATCAATTAGCAATTAAGAAAATGTCCCCACAGCCACACCCACAGCCACACCACAGCCACACCCACAGCCAATATGATGGAGACAATTACTCAGCTGAGGTTCCCTTCCCCTAGATGTCTCTAGTTTGTGTCAAGTTGACAAAAACTAACCAGTACAATACCATCTATGTTAAGATATATTATCATATACAAACCACACAAAAAGACAAAACAAATAAGAATATACAACACAAAGAGTGAACTTAATATAAATCTCAGACTTTAATAAACTATATCAATACTAGGAAACGTGCCAAACTAATACAAGACATAAATAATAATAGAGGAAGACAGTGACAGGTATATGGAAACTATATTTTCTGCACGATTCCTTTAAGGTCTGAACATATCCCCTGAAGAAGTCTACTAAATTTAAAATAAGTAAGTAATGTTAATTATTTAAAAAAAAATCAAATAATGAAAATAAAGTCTAATGTTCGGAAGAGTGGGGAAGGGGCAGCTTCAAACATCACTGATGTTCTTGGACTGACTGGGACGGAAGCCAGATGAGGGTTTGCTGAGAGCAGCAGCCCTCCCGGGCTGTTCAACTCTGGGCAGCTTCCTGACAACCCCTCATTTGGCTGTTCCCCAGCCATTGTATTTACAGTAAATAAGACACCACTACCAGCATAAGGAATTATCTTCCTTATCAGCAATTTGCTCTAAGTATAGGCTCTGGGAAGCCTTCCTTTTAGACTCAAAAAGCAAGTAATTGAGTTAAATAGATTTTTAACTGTTCTTGAAACCTAAATCCCATTTCTCCTTTACCAGCCCTCTCTGCCAGTCCCTCCACCACCCAGCAGAACTGAGTTCCATCCCTGCTTCCATGCAGCCCGTCCTACATCTAGAGAGGCAATCCTTCCACGGTGCACACTAGCTCTGCACTGGCCTGGGCTCTACACTTCCACCCTGTGAACACGGACACTACCCCACAGCCATTTTACTTTGAGACCTCACAGGCCAGAAGTCACTATCATCAGGGTGTCTGAGATGCAATGGTCACCTGACCCACTAGCTAATCTGTCTGTAAAGTGAAGCAGAAGATGTTGCTTTGGGGCTGATTCAGGGATGAAAGTTCTGCATGCAAGCACATAGGCACATGCGTGTCTGTTTATGTGAATGTTAGAATCTGTACATGTCTATGTGTGCCTTTTCATGTGATATATACATGTGCGTCTGTATGTATATATGTGTGCTTATATGTGTATATATGTACATGAGTGTACAGGTATGCTTATATGTGTATATATGTACATATGTGTGGCTATGCATACATGTATATCTGGGAAGCCTCATATATATATTTCTGTGTACATATATGCCCATATACATGCATGTATATGTGTGTATGTTCACGTGTCCCTCCTTCCCCAACTTCGGTCCCTCCCCAAATCTCTCTGCTCTTATTCCTCCTAGTCAACTTCTAGCTCATGAAGTTCCCTCCAGAAGCTGCAGCTCAGCAACCTCACAAAAGGAAAAGGCTCTTCTCAACAGATCTCAGTGACAGCCCTGAGGCCTCCAAATACTAACCACTGTGACTATGACTGGACAGGCTTATGTCACAACCCAGAGTGACTCAGTGAGTCCTCTTCTCCAGAGGCTAGAAGTGAGGGGAGGGGAACTGCCCAGGGGAATTCTGGGTGACTTATCAAGAATGCAAATTTAGCAAGGCCAGTCCATGCTCTCCGACAGTCCATACTGAGTGCCCCGCCACTGACAGCTGCCTGCGGTAACTGTCCCCGTACGCACGCTTCCGCAGAACGGATTCTCTACATTCTTTCATTCTCTTGCTACACAGAGCTATTGTTACACGCTTATTTACACACCTATTGTGGAGGCACTTCCTTTCTATATGAGCATCTTAATAATGTCAAATGTACGTGTCGTTGAAAATGAATGGGTCAGTAGCTTTTGTTTGCGGGGTGGGGGTGGGGGTGGAAACCCAAGCATTACGATTTTGTCAAACAAAGTGTGAACAGCCAAGAACCCCAAGAGACACGAGCCACTCATCCAAGTGTGAACCTAGATGCTCCGTGCCTCAGGGAGGATGCAGCTCTCTCTCTACAAAGCCAGGACTACCGAGGCTGCCGCGGGTGGAGATGAGAGAGGACAAAGGGGACAAAGGACAGAAAAGGAAAGAAAGCAACATACTGCACTGAGAAAGCCCTCAGAAAACCTCACTGGCGTGAATCTGGGAATCTCTCAAATAACTGGCCGTGACCATTTAGGATTGGCTCAAAAGCACTTACAGAATGAACAAAACCACACCCCCAAGCGATCCACTTTCTCCAGCAACCTCCTTAACACCAACCTGGACGCACTTAAGTCAGCGTCGGAATCAACTTCTCACAAGAGCTTTCTTTTATGGATTTTCCATCCGGCAAAGGTTTCTATTCCAGAGCTGGGCAGATCCGACCACAGCATGCTTGGCTAGAGAGCACAGCAGCTCCCCCACAGATACTGCAACCTGGAGGGACAAAGGCAAAAAGCCATTAGTAGGTCTGATATTCACATTCGTGTGAGTTTGCCCCCCCCCATCTATCTATCTCCAATATAACTCAACAACAACTTCCAAAGTGTTAAAAGTATTAATGAACACAAACAGTTCTTATAGGTACCCTAAGCACAAGCTGGGCCTACTGAAAACGGTCTCTGACTGGTGACGCCCTCTGTCCGTGGAAATTTTTAAAGCCTGATATTTTAATTAACCACGGAAAACACAAGCTACAACTTAAGTTTCATGAACACACTGATCTGCCCCATGGAAAACCACAGGAATGTTCTGGCAGGGCCTGGGACACAGAGGCCTGGAGTCATTCCCCTTAGGAACTGAAACAGAAAATTAACTTGTTCAATATGTTTCAAGAAACAAAATGAAACCCAGACCTAATCTCAATCAAACACGAAAAACATTTCAGAACTTCAAAGGATACCACGAAGACTCCAAAGCAGACACCATAAAGAAAGCTTGGTGTGGTTTAATAATCAGAATGTATTTGCAATGTGAATAGGGCCACAATTTTATAGGGCTGAATAACAAAGGGGACACTTATTAATCATCTTTTGTTCCTTAATAGGGAAAATTATTGTGCAAAACCAATCCTCGGTAATAAGCCAAAAGTATTTTCAAATGTGCTGCATCCATAAGTATTATCAAATGTATACTGTATCCGTATTATCAAATGCATGTCTCCATAAAAACAACCCATTAATTACCTTACCACTACACTACCACACTTCGGCTTGAGTGATAAAAGACACACAGACAACCGGTGTTAAAATGTCTAATGCTCACTAATACTGAGGCTGGCAATTTCAGCTCCAAAAAAAAAAAAAAAAAAAAAAAAAAAAAGCAAATGGAACAAGCAGTTCTTGAGCAGTAAGAGATAAGAAACTGAGAAGTCTTCATGTGTGAGTAGTAATTATACTAGTGGCCATGATAACATGTATACATTCTGAATACCGAAATCCCATGCAAGGAGGGACAGAACCAGTGCTATTTTCAGAGATCAGTCTACATACAATTCCTTTTGGTAAGTCAAAATGGTATCCATCCACCCATCACAAATGTGCCAAAAATAGTCTCATACTAATCTCTACCTTCACTTGAAACCTCACCAAAGCATGCAATGTAGCAAATCATAGAAGCATGGATTCTCCTATGGAATACTTACTCTAAAGACATCAAGGCATGAATAAAAGCATTTCTAGAATATACATGTATTTCCCTTTTGATATATTCTAGTTTTATACAATTAACACATGTGGTTTCAACAATTCAAGTTCTTAAATGGAGTATGAAAATGTAGAACAATGCCGGGCGGTGGTGGCGCACGCCTTTAATCCCAGCACGTGGGAGGCAGAAGCAGGTGGATTTCTGAGTTAGAGGCCAGCCTGGTCTACAGAGTGAGTTCCAGGACAGCCAGGGCTACACAGAGAAAAACCCTGTCTCGAAAAACCAAAAAAAAAAAAAGAAAGAAAGAAAAGTAAAAAAAGAAAGCATAGAACAAGAATGGGATACCTGCCCTTTATCAGCCTTCGCTGTAGATTTCCTTTTATCTGAAAAGTCAGAGCTAATAAATGAAGCCTAAACTCGGTACAGCCTGGCCATCCCTGATGCAAAATTTAAAAATATTCTAAAACCTGAAATGCTTCCAATGCCAACATAGAACCTTAAGTGGAAAATTCCATACTATGAAACCTTGTTTCACATAAAAAATTCTCCAAGATACTACATAAATTTACCTTCAGGGTACGTGTATATGGTACCATGAAACAGAGGTAAATTTTTGTTTACACTTGGATTCTATCCTCAAGATATCATATTATATAAATACCTCAAAATTAGAAAAAAAAAAAGATAGACATTTGAAATACTCCTGGGTCCCAAGAGGTCCAATGAAAAGGCATTGCTGTGTAGCGTTTCACTTAGAAATTGAACACCCCGGTGTCCAGGAACACTTCAGAACTGACAAACAGAACTTTCCTAGAAATGCATTTTCTTATTTTAATCCACAAAGTTAGCACAGATAGAAAATCCTATCCAAATGTCACTCTCACTAGTGTGATTCACGACCATCCTTTAATTAACAGGACCTCCCAGGAAGATTTAACTGCTTCATAGTACCAAGGCCTTTAGCTTCTCTAGATGCTCTAAGCATCCCAAGAAACAGAGCACTGTGGTAGAATCTTCACCCCGGGGGCGTTGATGATGTCACTCACGCCAGACAGCGTTAAACGCTTTTCTTCTGCCAAACACCAAGGAAGCAGGCGTCTGAGTCCAGCTCACTTGCCTCAACTCTGACCCTGCACACCGCTCCTCCAACTGCTGAGACATCTCAGCGTGCACTCTCAGAAGAAACACATGTATGAGTAAACACATGTTAAATTTGTAACAGTAAAATCAGAATAGACAGGAACGGATTCCACTGAAACCAAAATGCAAGCAGAAAGACAAAAGAGGACTCAACTCCAGGCTTTAAAAGCCATAGCTCTGCCTACAAAGCTCTCACAGAAGGGACAATGCTTATACTGTGCAGTGGTAGCAGGTGTCCTCAACAGAAACTGCCTGTCAGGAGGAGAGCTTTCTGGTCCTAGTGCTGGCTTCGTTAATAACAGCATAATCCCTCCAGTTCAAAGCAAGTTTTTCAACAGGATAAAACTATGCCTGTGGCATGTCACCTTCGAGAGAGACAGGGAAGACACATGCTCACCTGTTTTAAAAATAAGCAATTTACTTGGTGTGGTGGCACACACCTTTAGTCCCAGAGCTCTAGAGGAGGAGGCAAGTGGATTTCTGTGAGTTTGTGGCTAGCCTGGTCTACAAAGCAAGTTCCAGGACAGCCAGACTTCTGTTACACAGAGAAACCCTGTCTCAAAAGAATAAAAAACAAACAAACAAACAAAAAAAGATTAAGTGATTTTGATAACAAGTCTTAGGCTTATACCTCTAAAATCTTCTAAATCTTAAGGAAAAGACATTAGCACTTTGGAAAAAAATGAAGGAAACAAGACACTATAAACAAAAATAAACAAAATGATCTGTGTGACCTCAGAGAACAAGTAGCTTTTTCTTTCTTTCAGAATTATTTCTTCGAAACAAAACCACCTCTGCTTCTGCTAAACTGTCCGCTTACAAGGTCCATCCATGTGCATCAGATGCCCAAGATTCTCACCAAGAATGATTAGCTTGAAGGGCAAAGGGAGAGACAGCAATAGCGCTCCCTGGAAGGCCTTTAATGAGGCCTTCCCAGCGTCCTACCCCTACTGCGTCATGGGATAACAAAGGCCTCAGCTGTGTTCGAGCAGCACCAGGGATGATGTCCCACTCTATCCCAGCTGGAGAAGAGCACAATGGCTCTGAATGGCACTGGATGAAAAAGAAAGGGAAGAAAGCTTGCTTTATACCCCAAACCGCTCTTAACATCCCCACCATGCATCGTCATGGCTGCCCTTAGAACACAGCAGAGGCCATGAGCTGTTTCTGTCAACGTCCCAGCTCTAATACAAAGCCCAATGTCCACACAAGCAAAAGGGCTGAGATTCTTGCTGATGTTTTCCAAAGACACCAGAGCTGTGTGATCACCAGAACTGTGTGACGAGTTATGATGATCTGGTAATGCCTTACGGTCATTTGTCAGACGATGTCATTGTTCAAATTTAGCAGCCTGGTTAGAACTCTGACATACCAAACTGGACAGAAACTTGGTGAGGTTACCAAATTATGTCTCTCAGTAGACGACTAAATAAAACTGAGAGTGACATGAGATAAGGTGCCTTGAACGTCCAGTGTCTTGGCTGTGTGCTGTTAGGGTTTGGCCTGCAGCTACATGGCTCTGACAAAAGGTACACCCAGGAATCCCTACCCTTTGAGGACCTGACTGTTTGGCCAGCATTTTTCCTCTCGCTCGTCTAATATCTCATGGAAGATTTCTGCTTCCTGGGCGAGATTCCAGAAATGTCAGCAGAGCTCATTCAGCACTGCTTAAATTTCTATCTCCCAATGACCAGGAACGCAAGACAAGGAAAAAAAAAAAAAAAGCTGGAGAATGGTCCTCTCAGGGCCATGAGCGTCTTGATTTGAAGAACTCGGATTGTAGGCTTGAGTGATGATGCCTCACTTGCTGAGCATGTCTGGGACCTGAACTCAGATTCCCAGCATCCATGAAAAGGCTCATCTATGACCACTGTGATGGGGATGGGGGGTGGGAGGGAGCCGGAGGTGGGGGAGATGGGGACAAAGACAGGAGGAATGCCACCAGCCTAGCTCCAGGTTCAGGTAGAGAATGATACAGCAGGATACTCAACCTCCTTCTTTGGCCTCCACACATGTAAGTAGAGTACCTAAGCATGTGCACATACAAAACACACACCCACAATAAATAAATTATAAGGAACTAGGATAACTTGGGTTATTGGTACTGATTGATTTACATTTCAAATGGAAGAAATACAAATACAAGTTGTTTGAAAGGAGTGCTAGTTAAAATCCCTACCCCCACTGTGATGAAGTGTTATCATAGGTTCCTACCACAGGTAACCCAGAAGACTACTGTAAATGATCCACACTGGCACCCAGAAGAGTATGTGATTGGTGACGACGGCGTGCTGTTTGGAAGACAGTTTATGTAGTAACTCTCTCTGTGGTGGTCTGAAATAAAGAAGGTCTCAACTGGAGACGGCAGAGGGAAATTTCTGTTAACCACTGTTCAGGAGCTATTTGGGAAAGAGTACAGGAGTCAACAGACTTAGAGCCTGTAGCTTTAGCTCTGCTACTTATGACCCAAGACCTTTCGAGAGAACTAACTTGGTTAACCTTTGGTTTCATGTTCATCAAACCAGGGTGATGCTATCAGCCAGGTTCTTAAAGGCACCAATTATTGGAGCCAATTAGGAAGGCATTGTAGAAACTGCAAAGCACCATGTCAATCAACGAATAGTTACTAAGAAGCTACAATGCTGCCAGAGACGGCACTGTGGAGACAACCCCAAGCAAAAGACATACAGCTTCCTCTAAGACAGAGTATAACCTTCTAGGAAACAGGAGTTTATTTGTGCAATAGTGTTACAGCTGATACAGAGTAACTAACTGCTTTCTGATTAAACCTGAGGACCATAGAGAAACCATGCCTAGTACTGTAAAGCGAGTCAAAAAACTCACAGCTAGGAAAGTCACAGGCCCTGGTGGTTACCTTACAACTGCTTAGCTAACTTGGTACAGTATCTAAATAGTTATCCTTACCCTATAGACAGAGGCTGTTCTCAGCTTCTCTCTGCAAGTGACTGGAGACTAGCTGCTCAAGGGGCTGAGAATATGTGACAACTGAATGTTCAGCTATACACAGGACTTTTCTACCATCCCCTTTAACGAAGGCTCAGGAAACGTAGTAAAAGGAGGTTGGAAAGAATCTAAGAGCCAGAAGAAGAAGAGAAAGATGCAAAATGCTACCTTCTGGGCTTGGCACAGCCATCGCAATCACAAACTCACAGCCACTGTTGTTACATGCACTGGGCCAGCCCAGACTGGTCCTGTCAACAATCAGTCATAGACTGGGCGTGGAGCTTAAAGGGCTCTACCCCTTACTGTGAACTACTGGCTACTGAAGTCACTGTCTTCAGTTGTGTGAACCTACCAGGTTCCAGTAAATACTCTCAAATCTATGGTCACACTGATGGCCCTGGTAACACTCAGGTCACAAATGAAAATGAGACAGATATAAATGTGGCTACAGGCAATATCTACTCAGCTACCAGATAAACATCAGTTCCTGTTAGATTTACAAGTCCCTAACACCGTTCACCAATGAACAGATGATAAATATGGTCATTAAGGTTGAGTTGTTTAACCGTTAGGAATGCATTAATTTAGTAATCACTGTGCACTACTCTAAGTACTGGGGACTTGGCATTGCACGGTTTCCATCTAATACAGACAATCGTGAAGGCATTCCTCATCCATGTTACCTGTAAAATATATGTCCTAAACACACAGACCCACTCATGCTGCTTTGGTTAAAATACAATGTTTTTTTTAATAAGCAAAATCTCCAAGCGAAAGTATTAACAGTAATGTTCTACCTTGTCTGAAAGCAGTAATTACTTTATTCTTTATTTTAATCTTCAAGGCACATTCTACAATACAACCAAATCGCTGCCACTATATGAAAGGCACATTAGAAAGAATACAGTGCACGACTGTGTGTGTGTGTGTGTGTGTGTGAGTGTGTGTTGGCATGGAATACAACACTCCTCCACATTCCCTCCCTCACCCCCAAGGAGAAGGAATGCATGCTGGAATTCATCCAACCCCAACCCCAACAACAACCCCAGTTTTAACAAGGGGCATATCAGTTATTTTAGAAGCATTTCTTAAATTATTTATTTTAGAGACTAAACTCAAGTTCAATTTTTAACATGCCAAATGGCTGTCTTAGTAAAGTTTCTATTTTTAAAACTCTGTTTTACTTAATTAGAAAAAAAAAAAAGTCCTGAGAACTAGGCTGCCCGAGACATAGTTATCTCTGTTGTCCAAAAATTCAATATGGGTTGGAAAGAAAAGAGCTGGTGAAAGAGAAAAATATGAAATGCCTACACATTAATATTTAAACTAATATTAGTCCACACACCTGAAACCTACCGAGAACCAGGAAGTATAGCTACTTTAACAGGAAGTACAGTGTACAGCAAGGAAGAAAATAAACATCCAACAAAAAGTGACCGAAATTCAGGGCAGGGAGGTAACCCTGCTGTAAGATCACTTGCCTAGCATTTCTGATGTTCTGGGTTGAACTGATCCCCAACAATGAAAAAAAGAAAAAAAAGAAAAAGAAGGGGAGAAAGAAGTGACTAAGACACTATTCAAGTCCGGAGCAGGAATTCCCAAAACCACAAAACCAGCCTGACACAGCAGGTCACGGACAATGCCTAGGAATTAGAATTTCCTCTCTTACCCACAAATAACATTGTCAGTCGCAGGGGCCAGTGACTCACAGCATTCACTTGTTGTGAGAGAAAAGGTATTGAAATGTTTTTACTGTAACAACAAGAGCTGTTTGACTAGTGCTTCTCGGTCATCGTCACATCAACCCTGTTGTAGGAACCATAACAATGACTGCTTTTGAAGAAGCAACTTTGAGGCATGGGGTGGTCAGATGACTGTGGCATGAGTCTTCAACTCCGTCTTAGCAGCCGCCATGTTTTCTGGGTGCTCTCATTAGATAAACTCTTTGCAGCTAACGGTAGCTTTTCTACTACAGTCTAACGATGTCACATGATGTCACATGCCTACTCATCTCACTGATTTACCACAAGTACTAATTTAAGACGGTATGAGAACTCTACATTAAATTGGATCCTACCTTTATAATGAATGGCGTCTACTTCAAGCATGCTGATATATTTAGTCAGATCTGTAGTTCTTTGTATTGTCTTCCAACTACAGGGCAAAGATATGGCTCCATAGTGGAATGCCTATCTACCACTCCCGGTGGCTGGGTACCTGAGGTGGGGGTGGGGGGAGAGGAAGACTAGCATGCCAATGAATCACTCCTTAAAGCCCAGCCCAAATATAACTCTCTCATGAAGTCTTCCCAGATGCCTGAGCATAAACACTTACTGGGAGCTTTGTGACTTCAGTGTATCTCCTATAAAGTGCACAGATAGGAGTTTATTTCCAAGATTCAAATGTCTCATCTTATCCATCTCCACAGCACCTCACCTCCTCACCCTGCACCCAAGCTTCCGCCTCCCTTCTGGTTCTCCACTACTTTTCTAAATGTTCTTGTACGGGTTCCTTTCCATCTGGCCACTAGAATACGAGCGTTCAAACAGCTTCTTCCTACCCTGGGATGTTTAGTACTGTCTTCGAAGCTGAAAGGATCTGGAATCACCTAGAACAAAGGTTCTCAACCTGTGGGCCACGACCCCCACAGAGGTTGTATATTAGATGTCCTGCATATTGGATATTTACGTTACAATTCAGAATGGTAGCAATATTACAGTTATGAAGTAGCCACAAAATAATTTTATGGTTGGGGGTTACCACAACATGGGGAACCATATTAAAGCATTGCAGCATTAGGAAGGTTGAGGACCAATGACCTAGAAGGCCTCTGGGCATGCCTATGAGGGTTTATTTAAATTAAGGTATCCTCTAGACACACCTGTGGGGGATTATCTAAATTAGGTTGACTGACATGGGAAGAGCTACCTCAGCTGTGGGCAGCATCATTCCATAGGCTGTTGTGATGGTTGAATTGACTGTCACCTTGATAGATGGCAATAGAACCACTGGGGGTGGGAGGGAGCTCTGGGTGTGCTTGTAGGGAATGATACTGACTGTAATAAGCTATGCTGACTGTAAGTAGCTATTTCAAGGTTGAAATCTGGACTGAAGGGATAGAGAAGAGAACTGACCCGCAGCATCCATTCATCATCCTCTGCTTCCCGATGGATGTGATAACGAACAGTTCCATCCGGCTCCTTATGCTTTGACCTCCTGTCATGATGGATGGTACTCTGGAATTGTGAGTCAGAATAAGCTCAGAGATACAGAGTGACGAGCCACTTCAAGCTCTTGCCAGGACTTCTCCAACAAGACAGACTATACCATCAACCTGAGAGCCAAAAGAAAGCCTTTCTCCCTTGAGTCATTTTCAGTGGGTATTTTGCCATACCAACACGAAAAGTCACTTGCCATCAGCACACACATATTCATTTATCCTTCATCCTATGCACCAAACACTATACATGTGCAGCTGGACCTCCCTTGACAGCTCTACATCCAGACAACCACACCACAGTTCAAGAGCCTTCTGTGACCTCGCATGTTTGTTCCCACAGACATATTCTTTACATTTTTAACACAACACTGAGACGTGTCTTATGAAAAACTGGCTTTTTTAAAATAACACTGCTTTTCTTTAAAATATCACGGTGGCCTTAAATCAACTGTCATCTTTCAGTCCGTGCATATTAGAGGCCGTCTCAGTGCATGCTCCCCTCCACTGGCCCACAACAGTGCTGTCCAACAGAACACTCAGAAGAAAAATGCAATGTATCTGTGCTGCTCCTTACAGCAGCCACTGATTACTTATACCTTGAAATTGTGACGCACGTGACTGAGGAAGTTGAATTTTTCTAAACGATCTTTTCTGGTTTCCAGCTCACCATCCCCGTCTTCACTTCAATCACTGCCTTCTCCCTGAAACACTGCCCTTTAAGAAGGTTCTTAGAAAAGACAAGTGCTAGCAAAAATCAGGTTGACTTTTTTTCCTTATGTCTATCTCCCTACTCTCTTTGTTTTTTAATGGCAATTTGGACACAACAAAATACAGCAGTCATTTCTTTTAAGGTTTTATTGTTTGCAGTACTGGGGTCAACCTCAAACATACTTACTTGGTCAAAAGTGGGTCTCTTTTTATGTTCCGATCTTATTAAAATCACCTATGATAATTTTAATTATTAAACCCAAATAAAAATAGATGAGGCAGAACTGAAGTTTGAGTCACGAATTCTGCTAAATAAAGGTACACAGCACAAAGGAAGCTTAGATTACAGAGAAACAAAAGGAGAGCAGGCGGTCTTCCCAGGAGCTCAGAACTGGCACTTCAGCTGTCAGAAACAAAATCATGTTTTCAAGGGGAGGTTTAATTTTAGTCAAACAAAATTATCTGTCACAATAAATTAGTGTTAATTTGAATTTTATTGGCTTGTACTCCTGCTTGAATTTACACTATAAATTTTTCATTGGTTTATAGTTATAGACATGCTAGAAGCATGAAGTTTATATACCTAGTTTTATGTTGGGGAATATTTAAGCTACACTGTAACAAAATCATTTATTCCTGAGGATTTATGAGGTGACTTTTTCTCCTTTAAATAAAGAGGTACAGGGATTACAGATGTTTAAAGAACACTGGTCTTTATAATAAAGAGGTACAGGGATTATAGATGTTTAAGGAACACTGGTCTTTATAATAAAAAGGTACAGGGATTACAGATGTTTAAGGAACACTGGTTTTATATACTTTACCGCCTTTGATACATTCATCATACTTTCCATAAATGAACGAAGATAAACGGAACGGCTCAAGCCAGCAATCGCTTGCTGAGCTGAGTCTCCCTGCACCCCGGTTCTCCAGCTCCAAGAATCACATATCGCTGACCAGCATTTGAAGGCAGCGTGTCCTCTGTCCTCCAGCAGAAGTGGTTCTAATACAAAGGATGACTGGGAGGCTGCTTAACTGCCCCTCCCACCTCTACCGGACTCTATTCATTGACACAACTACCTGGCAACAGCACAACAGATACTGTCAAACAAAGAGCAGTCCTGGGCTGAAGGAAGCCGGCTTCTTAACTGAGTTCCATAACCAGGAACTGAGCGGAATGAAGGATTGTTTTTTCTGATTGAGTACAAGGAGCTTGTAACCATTTCTTTTTATTTCTTAATTTCTTATTCTTTATGGATTGTGGTCCCTTCAGCTTCCAAATGGTTCACTTTTAAAATCCTGCTTCCAAGATGCTACTTTTTGCAACATACTTGCTGTATTGTATGTCCATACCTTAGGCTTCTCTTCTCTTTCCTTTGGTCTGCCTAACACCAAGAGAAAGTCACATCGCGCGCACGCACACACACACACACACACACCTTATGGGGATCAGGGGGCACTTGGCTGCCTGTTGCCTTGAAAGATGGTGGCAGAGACCTTGCCACCCAACCTAACACTAAATAGGATATAAAATGTATGTATTTTGACTATTAGGATTTTTTTTTAATTAGCCAAGGGATGGAGAGAGAGCTCAGGTGGTGAGGTGCTTACCTTGCAGGTATGAGGTCATGAGTTTGATGTCTATAACCCATGTAAAAATGGTGGGCATGGTGGCTTGTACATGTAATCCCTGTGTAAGGAAGACGGAGACAGGCAAATCTCTAGAGCTTTCCTGCCAGCCAGCCTAAACTAACTGGTAAGTCTCAAGCCAATAGAAGACCCTGTTTCTAAGGAGGTTGACAGTATGCCTTGGGGGAATACCCAAAGTTGTTCTTTGGTCACCACAGTGCACATATACACATAATTGGGGTGGGGGTGGGACAGGGTCAATGAATTGGCTCAGGAGTAAAGACATTTTGCCATGAAAACTTGGTGACCTGAATTCAAGCCCTGGAATCCATATATAGGTAGGAGGAGAAAACTGAATCCACAAAGTTATCCTCTGATGCCCACATATGCACCATAATATGTGTACATGTGCTCATACACTAACAATAAAAAACAGTAAGCAAGAATAATCTGACATTCGGGTAGTAATAAATTCAAGATATCCCTCATGCATGAAACCAACTTATATTTAAATAAAACTTTAATACAAGTTTCTCACATTCTGAAACCTAAGGTTAAGATCTGACTTGGAAAGTTTCACTTGTTTGCTTTGGTCATAGTTACCTCACGGGGCAGGATAGTGCAATTACTTTCTGTTCCAAAGAGAAAAACAGAATATTCTGATCAGTTATGAGTAAGTGCCCTCAGGGAACTTAATTCAGTGATTTGCAAATCCAGGTTCAGGCTGAGTGGGCAGTAAGGAAAGTGCCACCAATCTAAGGCCACTTGAAGGGTGACTCTGAGCAGACTGGTGTTTTTAAAAGTGAGACAGAGTTTTGTACAATTTCTACCTCATCTTCTTCTAAGACAAAACAGGAAAAAGAGTAAGAGAGTCTGCCAGACAATCTGCCCAAACAAACCAGAAAGGCGGTGTCCACAGAGTGACATTCCTAACTATGCTAAGAGTTGTGGCTCAAACAACTCAATGCAGAAATGGAGACATCATCCCACAAACAGGCCAAATAAAGGTGCGGGCTAGGACTGGGTCTGGCAGATGTCAGGCCCCCGAGAAACATTTATTTAATTAAGAAGTCAGTCCATTTAAGTACTGACATGGAACTCTAATTAGCACAGCAGGTCTTGTCCGCCCCTCATTCTCTTGTTTCTTCTGACATGTATGACTGAGTAGGGAATAGGGGCCGTGCGTTCTATAACAGCCTTTACACTTCAGTAGCTCATAAACTAATGCATACAGTTTTATTGATTCTTCTCGGGCCTTTTTCAAAGAAACCTGAATTTTGTGAAACCACATACATTATCTGCCTTAAACCAAGCAACTTTGCAAGTAGAACTGCTAGATAACACAACTGGGCAACTCGATTTTAAATGAGGGGACATCAAAAGCACAACTGGGGCACTCTTAAAGAGTCCAGGATTCATCATAGCTAAAAATAGGAATTAAAACTTGATGATTCAGACATGATACCACTTTTAACAAAAATTTAAAAAATGTCCAACATGAAAATCCTTCAAAAATAAATCATTAAGTTCTGAGTATACTTGGGTAGGAGAAATGCTTGTATTCCTGTACCAGCACTCAACCCTCATTCATTCATTCATTCATTCATTCATTCACTCATTCATTTTTCTACTTTCATTCTGAAACACTTAACACTATCGATTTTACACCAGAGAAACTCTTCATGTCACAACAGGGGAAAACTAATTTGCAAACGTCTTCTGTGGGGCTGAAAACACAGGTTTCTTTCACAGAAAAGGAGTATCTGATTAAGGAAAATATACAGGGCTCTAGATTCAGAGGGAAATGGATTCAAGTCCTGGATGCTCTGGGGATGTATCATTAGCTCTCCAAGTCACCGTCCTCCCCTGTTAAACAGGGACAGGGGCTCTATCTCACAGTGGAGTGAGAGTTAGAAATGAGAGGTCTCAGATTGCAGAGCATTAGTACCCAGCACCCAGCCAGGGTGCCTGGTACTGATTTTCACACCTGCTGCATCTGCCTGAGGAATCCATAGCTTTCTAGTTTGAGCAAGCAAATCTGAAACACATTTAACCAGACTCCACATGAAATCCCTCCTCTGGCACCTACTTCCAAGCTTGCTAAAGCACAGAGGCCTCAGAGGTTGGGTTCTGGTCTCTCCCAACATAAAACAAGAGCCATGCTCCTTAGGGAAGGGGGGGGGTTGATTTCTCATGGAACTCGGCAAAAGAAGCCCAAGAAATTATCTCCCAGCTGTAACTCTGAGAGTAAGCTAACCCTAAACACTAAACTGATGGACAGAGCCAATATGGAAGGTAGAGGCTGTAGACTGGGTCTACAAGCCCTGTTGACTCACCAGTATGCACAATTCCCTACTGCATGGGCAAGCATCCTCCTGAAATCTAAACTGGGCCTAGATATACTCAGGAATAATGCAAGGTCTGTGCTACCAGCTTTTACCAAATTTCCACACACCACAGATGCTGCACAATCTAAGGCAATCCTACATGAAATAAAAGAAGTTGGATATGAACAGACACAAGGGTACCAACTCTGGGGAGTGACCTCGGACATGTCCCATAGAAGGCATATAATGACATCACCTAACTTGTAGAACCATTATTAGAACTAGATAAATGAATGCGTGTAGAAGCCACTGAGTTACTGTTGCTACTATTACATCTTCTTACTCAGGCAGAGATATGGACAGTATTTGTTTCCTGGCTTATCCCAATGCTCAAGAAGACAGCCAGTTCTAATATGAAATGTCTCCAGAGCAAAGGCTCGTATGTTAAACGCTTGGTCCTGAACTGTTGGCACTCATCTGAAAGGTTCTGAGACATTTAAGTGGACCTAGTAGGAATAGGCTAGTTGGGACAAGCAGGTTATACCTGCCTCTGGTCCCTCCCTTGATCTCTGCTCTCTGACAGATATGAGATGAAAAAAAAAAAAGCTACTCTGCTACACACTCTCGCTCCAGGGAAATGGGAGTCCAAGCGATCATGAACTGAATTTTCTAAACTGTACGCACAAATAAATCCTTTCTCTTTCAAGTTGTTCTCTGAGGTAATTTGTCACAGTGAGAGAAGAGTAATGAATATACATACATTAGTGACTTTTCTATTGCTATGACAAGACAACTAATAATAGAAAGTATCTGATGAAACTTGAGGTTTCAAAGGGTTAGAGTCTATGATAGAGGTGCAGGAACAGCTGTAGCTCATCTCTTGATCCCATGTAAGAGGTAGAGACAGACACCAAGAGTAGTGTCAGTCTTTGGGAATCTCAAACCTGCCCCTGTGACACACTTCCTCCAACATAGCCACACCTCCTAATCCATCTGATACAGTTCCAATGGGGACCAAGTAGGCAAACATATGAGCCTATGAGAGCCATTCTCATTCAGACCACCACCACAGAGACCCAAGTTGACGTTCTGTCAATGGACTTAGGCTGCAGACATACTGAGCAGCCACTGTGGCTTACTAAAGGCAGTGGCTCTGAGCTACAGTGGCATCGGCACATCTGGAAGCTTCTCCCAAAGGTACATGTCCAGGCAGCAGTCTGGTCTGGAGCCCAGAATGTGGATTTTGACATTGTTTTGTCACTAAGATAAGGAAACAAACCAGACACATGACTGAACTCTTCAAGACAAGCCTTCACAGGAGGGTGAGGTCTAAAGGGTACCCATTGCCCACAAAAATGCCTCTTGCAATCTGTCTGTCGTCTGAAATTCCTTCAGTGGCAGCTTTCCACAGCCCAGAACTGCATGCCGTGCCAGAAAAACACTAACAAGATGGGCATCCAGATTGCACCAGGTCCTTTGTGGGTCTTCCCTGCTCCCCACAGTCACCCCTCCCCAGTTTCTTCCTCCCACAGTTACTATATATTCAAAAGGGGGAGAAGTTCCCCAATGGAGCAGAGATTCCATCTGAGACAGGTCTGACCACTGTACTATTCTACCTGGCCCATGCCAGGCTCAGGAGCCCTGGGCATGGCTCATCGAGGAAAATGGCAGTGTGTGAAGGACCTACTGAATACCTCCCAGTCCACCCCAGTGTCCATGTGCTAAACCAGGGACAGAGCCTAAAGAAGCAAGAAGAAGCCTACCATTCCCTTCCTTGTCTCCTCCAAGAGGGAATCTTGGATCAATCTCCAAGTCCCAAAGCCTTAACACTGCATCTGTACAAAACAGATGTGGACCCCAGATCACCACCGCCCACCCCACCTCTCCCATACTCAAAACTGATGTGGACCCCAGATTATTTATGGTACCTCCCCATAACTGAAAAGAAGAAAGGGCGATGAATGAATGAATTCACAAAAACTGTCACCTAAAAACAATCTACACACAAAGAAGTGCTACTTAACTGTGACCCTCAAAGATCTCAATACACACAGTAGCAATAGTAACTAAGTTTTACTGAACTAAATTGGTGTCAAAAACACATCATTTAACACAGCCCCCAAGAAACAGATACTATAATTTCCTTTTTTTTTTTAATTCAAAAACTGAAGTGGAAGCAGATAAAAATAACTTTCCCAAAGACTCACCGCTTAGGAATGGAAATAAAAGCCCAGATTCGCTGTACTCTTTCATGTGTCCCACCTGGTCTACCCATCATGACCGCACCTGTCACGTCTGGGAAAGAGAAGTTTTCCCCTTATTAGGAATTCTCTTGAGCTGTAAAGCACCTCTGAGTTGCAGAGCAAGCAAACGGACGTATAGATTCTATCAATGAAGCTGCAACTCCGGAATAAAGGAGAAAGGCCTGTAAACTTATTTCCAGCTTAATAAAAAGAAAATAAACAGAAGCAAGCAAAGAAAACAAAGGAATCAAGAAAGAGTATTAAGGGGCAAGCAATTGGCTTAAGAGTGAACAGTAGTAAAAAGAATCACAGGATGTTCCAGAGGGGTGGGGAGTGTGTGCTACTAAGAAACTCAAGGGTGAACGCCAAGGCCAGCAGGTGACTCAGAGCAGGGGGAGAATGATCCAATCAGCACAGAGTAATAAAATAACGGGGTGACCATGACAGGCTGCTATGAGGAATGGGAGGGAAGGCCTCACAGGTGCTGCCAGCCTGGCCAAGAAGCTCACCAGGCCCTGGAGAGGAAATGACAGCAGCTGCTGGCTAAGGGATTAGTCAGAGTGCTGAGGAATACCACACACTCTCCCACTTCCCCTGCCTGCAAGAGCATCACACAGGCTCTCCTTATGGAGGGACTGACTCTGGCCCTAGCAGATAAACCATAGAATTTCTCTCCATAGAACACTCTAGCCAGCAAGCAGGATGCCAAAATAAGACACCAGAAACTAGATACGGCAGCCGAAAACGCCTGTAGTCTGGAGATCAGGGTTCCAGGCAGAGCCCCACCCGCAGTGCCCCAAGCCATCCAGCAGCAACTCAGCAGACTGTAAGCACTCAAAGGAAGGGTGGGACGCTTGTCTCCAAAGGCTAGGCTCAGGTGCTGAAAGTGCTTCTCTGTTCCCTGGTTCCTTTGTTTTACCATAAGACAGCAATGAGCTTTCCAACAGGCTCAGAGCCTGGAGGGAGGAAAGAAGGGATGGAGGGACAGAGGAGGTTGAGGGGAAGAATTAAAGGTGACGAGTGCACTAAACATTTAACAAACATTAAAAGACCTGAAAACCCAAGCCACACACATAACTAGTAGGGTCAATGTAGCTGTCACTATGTCCTAGACATCGTTGATGTAATCTGCATATATTAGTTCACTAAATCCTTAGGACAACCCTGACAGAAAGGGGTTCTCCAGTGTGCATCTGTAGTTCAGGGACTTGACCCTGCCCTCTGGAACCTGAATTTTATCACTTAAGGTAAGAAGCATCAACTAAGGGTTAAGATCATGCAGTGTGTGATGAGATGCTTCTTTGTTTTGACTGAAATTCTATCAACTCGAACGAGCAGTGTGGATTACCGAATGCTCTGCTCATCTGTACACGAGGCCACAAACTCAGAATCGCAGCCTGATAAACACACATCCAGAGTGATACCAAGACCTTCACGGGCATCACACTTGATTGGAAAACCAAAACCTTTCTTCTTTCGTCTAAGCCATTGTCTCTCTCAAAAGAGCAGCCTTGCGGCTGAGCCCTGGCAGAGAGGACCCAGCTGGCCAAACACTCTCTACTCAAGACAGTGTTCTGAACAAGAAGGCCCAGAATGCTCAACAAGGCCCAAAGTCAGACAAGCAATCAAGGGGCGAGGGCTGCAAACCTGAGCCTCCAAAATTCCAGCTGCAAGTTCTTGCAATTGTGTAAAAAGACACAAATCCTATCAAAAGGAAAGGGAGATGGGCTAGAGAGATGGCTCAGTGGTTAAGAGAACCAACTGATCTTCCAGAGGACTCGGGTTTAATTCTCAGCACCCACATGGCAGTTCACAACTGTCTGTAACTCCAGTTCCTGGGGCTCTGACCTCCTCACTCAGACATACATGCAGGCACAACACCAGTGCACATAAAATAAGGATTAATGTTTAAAAAAATCTTTTATTAAAGAAACCTTCAAATGGACAAAATAAATATTATCCAGCTTCAGCAGTTATCAACTGGTGGCAATATCTGTTTAAACTGCCTGCCTATTTCAGAAGCAGCTCTGTGTTGGTCAGAGTTCTGTCAGCATAACGACATACCTGAGACAATCAACTTAGAAAGCGACAGTGTAGCTGGGTGTGCTGAGGCACACCTATCATCTAGTACTTAGATGGAAACAGACTTAGGAGTTCAAGGGCAGACTGCCAAACCGAGACTCTCGAGGTGGCCTGAGCTATATCATTAACTAACTAGTTAATTAGTTAGTTAATTAATTAAGGAAGGAAGAAAAGGAGGAGAGGGAAAATTAAAATATTTATTTTGACTGACAACTCTGGAGACTCTGGTTCATGACTGGCCTCATTACCAGGCCCAGGCAGCACATCTCAGCAGAAGCAATAAGGAGTAAAACTTCTCACCTCGTGGCCAAGAGCCAAAACAATGCAAGAAGAACACTGGGTCCTAATCCCCCATGACCTAAATGCCTGTCTGCACGAGGCTCACTTCTTATATTTTGCACTCGGTGAGTACCATCACCGGGAGACCAAGCCTTGAGCACACAGTCATACACTTAGTAACTGTTTCAGTAGGGATTCTTTGCAGTATCACCACACTGGCACTGGTCCACCTGATTGATGCTAACACTTCCTCATCCATCTCTTACTGAGTTCTTATTTCCCCAGTTTGCTGAGCTCCTTAGGTCTTCTGTTATCTCCTGGTCCCAGGCTCATTTTCCTAACTTTCTCTTTCCTTCTAACAATTTATTCGCTAATATCAGGTTCAACTGCCCTGTGGGATTTTTCCCAGTCTAGATATTTCTGAGCTTTCTGTGATCTCCCCACAAAACCCCATGCTACACAAAGGAAGCACCTCATCACCCCCTCTTTCTCTCACTCTACACACAGGCACACACACTCCCCCAAAGAATAAATGATTCAACCAAACTGTTGATTTAACTCAGTGACTATCCACTCAGCACCACTAAGAGCCAGGTTCATGTCCCAAGGCAAATAAGGCACAATCCAATGAGGACAATTCTAGCACAACAGATGAGAACGCTCTGAGAAGGTCCTCGAAGAATTTTCTGGATGAGGAGGGACCTAAGGTAGACTTTGACAATGATAGTTTGAGTCCACGAGTGTCATACGGCATAAAGGATAACTCACACAATGTTAAGGACAGAATGGCTCGAGCACATTTCAAATTGATAGCAGTGTCTCTAGGTAAAAGGATTCTGTGAGTTTTCAGAGCACGGTCAGGAAGGACTGAAGAAGCCCTGAGGGATGGGGAACCATCACACATCTGAGCAACACTAGATCTGCATGCCAGCCTTGGAAGCAGCTGAAAATGGAATCCAGTATGGATTACAATGACCTGTCTGACTGGCCCCTGAGCTAAGACATTGGGAAAGACCAAAGAGAGAAGGAAGTGACATGGTGTCAACTGCTTACCGGAAGCCAGAAGGGGAGTAAAGACACTGATTTTTAGCCATGTTGAAAGAAAAGCAATGATTTTCTTAAGATCAGTTGGTGCTATAGTACTGGCTGTGCTTTGACCATGTCTCCAATGCTCCTGGTGGGAAGTTCACCCCAGCTCATCAGTGTTGCTAGGTGAGGATTTTCTTGAGCCTTTGCATACTCTGGCGATGGGAGTTTAAGAAAAGCACGCTTCCACTTTAATGGAAAAATTTCAAGCCGGAAAATTTGAGGCCAGCGGGATGCTCCCAAATTTCAAATACCACACTTCCAGCCCTTCTTATTAAATCAACAGCAGACATAAACACTCGTTAGTGTTTCAAAGAGGGAATGCGGAGGAAGCAAATCGGTTATAAAGGAAGGTTAGCGTTTCATCTTGTATGGAGAGGTTGTGAGCAGTTTGCAGGGCCATCTCCACTTCTGTATTCAGGAGATATGTGGGCTGTGCCTACAGATTATGATCAGGACCACAAAATGCTAAGAAGCTGACATAGGACACAAATCAGCCTCCTTTAACTGAGAAAAGATTGTCCAAAACCTGCCTTTTTTCTAATTAAGAGACCACCCCTGCCTCTCTTCCTACCAGACAGCACAAACCCAAGTGCCTACAGATACTTTCTGGAATAAGTATCTTAGAAAAACTCAAACAAAAGAAAACCCTACAGAGTTCAGATACCTGAGAAAGTGGAACAGTGTCTCATTCTGCCTTAAATGTTAGCTTTGAAGTAGCTAAAATGGCTGTTTTACTCTCAGGATTTTAAATCTGACAGGACAGTAACTTTAACACACATACAAACAAAATTCCACATGTTTGAAGAACCAGCAGAAGGCTGTACTGTTAGAAGCTGACTCTTCTTAACCTAAGAACATCCCCAAATGGTCTCTTATCACACACATGTCTTAGAAGGCAGTTGCCTCCCTACATATCAAAGGAAACAGAATGTCCACCTTATGGTAATAATTGTGGATTTTCCTTTCCTCTTTAACTTTTATTTTATGCAGGATTTTAAGCCTTCCTTTTCTTCTCTGTCTCATTTACAGAACATTTCACCAGGGGTGTGATAAACCACTTTCCTATTCCACTTTCATTTTTCCTTGCCTGTTTATGACATCTACAGGACACTCACGTAGAGCAGATAATCTGAGACCTCAGAATCTAAGTATCTCCCATCTTTTGCTATTTACAGTCGTATAATGTGGGGCAAACCATTTACCTGGTTCCCCACTAAACACTTGGGTCCTGTCTCAGTTTGGGTTTCATTGGTGTGAACAGACACCATTACCAAGGCAACTCTTATAAAGGACAACATTTAACTTGTGCTGGCTTAGTTTCAGAGGTTCATTCCATTATCATCCTGGCAGGAAGCATGGCAGCTTGCAGGCAGGCATGGTGCTGGAGGAGCTAAGAGTTCTAGCTACATCTTGATGGTAGCCAGGAGAGGACTCTTTTCCACACTGGGTGGAGCTTGAGCGTAAGACCTCAAAGCCCACCCCTACAGTGACATACTTCCTCCAACAAGGCCACATCTTCTAAAAGTGCCACTTCCTATAGGCCAAGCGTATTCAAGCCACCGCAGGTCTAACAATGTTCTAAGAGCTATCTTGACTCTCCAATTCTACAACTTGACTAGACACCCCCAACCCTATCCCACTTTGAAACCAACTACCTAAAATGGAAACCAGATGCCATGGGCTTAAGGGTTGAGGCCACATATCTAACCCACCGAGATTCCAGCCCCTCCCTAGTTACTGACACTTCTGATTTGAATACAATTTAGGGTTCTGATTCTCCAGGCTCCATAATTCACTTCAACAGCAAAAAGAACAAGCTTAGCTGCTTATCTTAGAGGCTACAATTCAGGAACACCCAAATGGAAAAGATAATGTGTGCCCAGAGTTTTGAGACTTTCCTAGAAGCTCTTCCAACCCCACGCTCAGGGGTCTTTTATGGAAGTTCCCTCCTGAAGGCATGACTGATTAAATCATTCTATCCCTCTCCTCTCACTGAAGGCCCAGAGAGTAGTGATGAAAGTTAGCACTTTCTAGTCATGGTTCTGTCTTTTTAACCACCAGCCCACAGCCTAATGGCATGTAGCCACCGCCTCCTTCCCTAGGAGTCACTTCACCAGAACAGAGAAGTCCGTCCTCACTGAGGGGTGTCTAAACAAAACACAAAAGTTGGAAATGGAAGCATCACACAGAAGTTTCAAGGTTTGAGCAAGGCTGCCTCACCACCCACCCCATCTCCCACCCCAGCACCATATACCTTCTAGTAAAGAAGCTCAAGCAACAGAAAAATTCTCTAAGACAATGTCATTCCTTGTATCTCTGTGATCAGCTTTGAGATCATCAAACTAGATGACTCAACACTTCGGTAGCGGGGGGGGGGGGCCGCGTACCTTTTCCCAAGATGGATCATTCATCCATTTCCCAATATGCATCACTCTGTATATTACTAGAAGCCATTTGCCACACTGAGAATCACATTGAATGAAAGCTGCCAGGAGACACAGTGTTTCCCAACAATCTACAACAAGGTTGGGCTCATAAGCATTTACAGTAGTGTGATAGAACTATTTTACATCTGTTAAACTCAGTAATTGTAAACACTAGGCTTATACGATAATGGCCTCTTATTCACATGGGATGTATTCTAAGACCTTTAGTAGGTGTTTGAAATAATGGGTATAGAAATGGTTCCTATTAATAATTCTTTATACTAAGTTGTTTCTTATAAATGGATTACTAAAATAAGGCTTACCCTTTTGACTGCTTTTGATGTACTTTGTTGGCATGTCTATGGGGCAAGCATCACTCCTCCTCCATCCCTGGGGTGATTATTAAGTAAAATAAGGACTACCTGAACACAACGATAGCAACAACAGTCAGTGTGGAAACCAAGAAGGCTGTGTAGTGACTAATGTGTGGGCAGCATATACACTGTGGACACACTGGACAGAGGACGACTCACAGCAAATGAACAGCATGTGCAGTGTGGACACGTTAAATGGAGCTGACTTCCAGCAAGTGGGTAGTACATACGGGGTACACATACTAGACGGAGCTGACTTCCAGCAAGTGGGTAGTACATACAGGGTACACATACTAGACGGAGCTGACTTCCAGCAAGTGGGTAGTACATATGGGGTACACATACTA